>NC_084994.1:45838335-45885835 GCF_963854185.1 Sardina pilchardus
TGTAGAGGGCGGACAACTGGGTTCATGTAGGCGGACGTTAGCGTCAGCAGGAGGGCACAGCGCACCCCCCCTCTCTGTGTGACTCAAACAGCTGTTATCCAACCAGCTCAGTTTTCACATACAGGTTACATGTGTGTGTGTGTGTGTGTGTGTGTGTGTGTGTGTGTGTGTGTGTGTGTGTGTGTGTCTGTGTGTGTCTGTGTGTGTCTGTGTGTGTGTGTGTGTGTGTGTGTGTGTGTGTGTGTGTGTGTGTGTGTGGAGAGAGGAGGGCAAAGGAGGACCTGAGTGTTTCTGGGGTGTCCTTAGAGTTTAGAGTGCACAATCTGATCTGAGCAGATCTAATCTGAGGAATAAAATACATGGGATTACAGGGGTGTTTCTGTGCAACAGCCTAAACCACATTACAACAGCATGCTCTAAAAGTCCACCTTTTCAGCACGTCAACAACTGCTTTGATAGTGATTGTGTGGTGGCTTGGAAATGTAGAAAGTCTATAAATGTACGAGGACAGATGGATAGGGAGAGCTACGTTATTATCACTCACCTTAGAGTGTCGTGCCATCACGCCACAGCTGGACATCAGAGCTCAAGGGCCAGACATCGGGTCGCCGTCATCAGCACGGCCCCTTGCGCCGACAGAAATACCACCGGCTGCCTCCGCTTTTTTAAGAGCCCAGAAGGCACAGTCCGGTCTCTTCAATTCTCATCCACGGGGGCCGGCGGCGGGGACGGAGGTGGCGGGGGACCAGGTGACAGGTGCGCTGATGAGGAGCGTCGGGACCAGCTGAGCCTCGTGCCTCCGCTCGTCTCCGTTCGCCCTCCCAGCCCATAATAAGCAGCTTCAGACAGCCCATCATGCAAGAGCAGATGAGTTATGCTGCACACAGATCTGCGTCATATGCGGATCCATGCAGGAGCCTATTGAGTAATGCACACAGATGTGTATCAGATGTGTATCACACGTGGATCCATGCAAGAACCTATGAGTAATACACAGATGTGTATCACATGTGGATCCATACAGGCTCAGACGAGTAATGCACACAGATGTGTATCACATGTGGATACAGGCTCAGATGAGTAATGCACACAGATCTGTATCACATGTGGATCCATACAAGCTTAGATGAATAATGCACACAGATCTATATCACATGTGGATCAGGCTCAGATGAGTAATGCACACTGATGTCACATGAGGATCCATACAAGCTCAGATGAGTAATGCACACTGATCTGTATCACATGTGGATCCATAAAAGCTCAGATGAGTAATGCACACAGATGTAGTGAATATAATGTGCAGCACATGTGGATCCATTCAGTCATTGAGATGAGGGGAGTGAGAAGAGAGGGTGCAAGTAATCTGGAGAAACACGAAACGAATGTGAATTGCATTCAAGTGAGCCCCTTATGACACAATACATCATGTTCAGCTAATGGTGCTGTGTCATGGTAATACAGGCACTACAGGTATTACCATCTCAATACAACTGATCTGATGTGAATAGGCTAAGCCACTGATTAATATAGACACATATAGTCACTATATATATATATATAGTATATATATATATATATATATAGAATGACTATTGACTAATACACACACATATCACAACTATCATTATCTATATAGTTTAAGAACTCCAGACACTTTAAAAGGTAAAGCACCATTTGTATTAGAAAAATCAAAATGACTTTATCGGGACTTTTGAGGACAGGACATGAGGACACAGACACCACGAGGACACCACCACTTAGAAAAAAAGCAAAACAAAAACAAAAACAATACACTCCAAAAAAAAAAAACCTTTGAGGACCAAACATAAACAGTGCACAGAGCCTGCCCATCTCCAGCTCCAGCTCCAGCTCAGCGGAGGTGACCTGGCCAGACCTGCACCTCAAGGCTCCATCTATCAGCGCTGCGCTCTCTTAAACCGCTCTGATGGATCGCGCGCCCCGGCTCCTCCTCGGATGACCGTTTTTGTGCCGCGCGGCGTATAGCGTAGCCTCGTCAGGGACAGGCAGCTGTCACCTCCCTGAGCGGGCGTCTTTATATAGTCATCAGCTTCACACAGGCGCCCCCGGGGATGCCTGATTAAAATTGGACAGCGCAAGGTCACACTGGAACAATAGCAGAGTAAAGCTGCCAGTCATTACCCACGCCGAGGATGAACTTGTTTGTCTTAAAGGAGGAACGGGTTTGTAGGGTGTGTGTGTGTGTGTGCAGTCTCGGCATGCATGTACACACCACGTGTGCATTCTCCAATTTGCATGTACTACACACCACGTGTGTGTGTGTGTGTTCTACAACTTGCATGAAAACACCACGTGTGTGTGTGTTCTACGACTTGCACGAACACAGCACGTATGTGTGTGTGTTCTACGACTTGCACGAACACACCACGTGTGAGTGTGTGTTCTACGACTGCACGAACACACCACACGTGTGTGTGTATTCTTCGACTTGCACTTCAAATCTCGCCCTACCCTTTAGGATGCTCCAGGGTCCGCACGCCCCTGGCCACATGCGTGCGATTGGTGGCTGGCCATTGTTTCAGCTGCTCATGTTCACACATCTCACACTGTTGTGTGGATGACTGGCCATGCTTGAGAGCCGAGACAAGGAGGGGGACACAGGTTGGCCACGGGCCACCGTAGGCTTAAGCCACCTGACACGGCTCCACGTTCCGCGTTGCAGAACATTGTTTTTGTGCAGAACAGTTCCTCCACGCCTCTTCTCTGTGAAGCTTTGTCCTGAGCTCCACCTCTGCCCTTAAAACACATCACATGTACAGTACATTTAGTGGTAGAATATTGCATCACACCCCTCCCATCAGACCCATCACACTGTTCTATGCTTATACACTTACACACACACACTCACACGCACAATATACACACACACAGACAGACACACACACACACACAGACAGACACACACACACGCACACACACACTGGCCCTCAAGTTGAAGCCCTGAACATGATAAACACACACACACTGGCCCTTAAAACACAAACTCTTCCCATCAGACCCATCACACTGTTCTAAGCTTGAATATTTCCAGCATTTCCAGCACTTCCAGCAAAAAATCCTCTTGCCAAAAGCTGATCATGTTCAATTTCTTTTCTTGTAAACAATCTAAACAGTTTTTCGAGTTTCAACCTAAAACCCACTATGGCCCCTTTGCTGATGCTTTTATGGCTGTGAGTAAAATTTACAAGCACTTTATTTTCCTGTCTATTGTTTCTACTGTCTACAGCAGAGGCAAAAGTGACCATTTGGCCTGAAGCACTGGCTGGCACTGCTACAGACTGAACTGGACTGATAGTGGTAGCAATGCCACTACAATGTCATACTACAGACATTTATGCAAATATCACAGAAGATGTACTGAATTCCCCAATGTGCAATGTGGTAAATTACCACTAAGATGTGGCCTCACCTCAGCTGACATCGCTGAAATCCATCCAGTTCTCTGTTTTATATTTTCTAGAAAATTCTTTGTTGTTGTTGTTGTTGTTGTCGGTGATGCTGAAGTTGCTCAGGGCGCTCGTCTTTGAGTCCAGACAGCTGCACAAAAAGCTGGCTCAAGTGCCCGCTGATGGAGCCCACCTACGTCAGCGACACACGCCAGCCCCGCAGGTCGGTGCGGTCGAGGCGGCCAGGTGACGGGGGCCGGGGTGGAGAGGCCATTGTTCGGCCCTGGGAGAGATGACAGACTTGCACCCTCTTGGCACGGGAGGAGCGGCGGGCACGGCCCGAGTGTGTGGCTACTCATCTAAGGGTTCCAATGCTGCCGCTGCCCGTCGGACACAAACATTCATCACAAGCACCCTTGTGTGGTGAAAATACAGCATGTGTTCATTCTAGACCACTTTTTCATTTTCATCTCGTAAAAAGACACACCATTTCAAAGTGGACAGCCAAGGAAGCAGATCCATTGCACATACTGCAGAGAAAACTAAAGTGCATCCCTCCCTCCCAATTTCTTCACAAGCCATCGTCTATCTGTAACAACACCACTATGGGTCAGCATCAGGTCTCTCTCTCAAGGACTGTGATTACAAGTCAGACATCTGCAGCAGTGCACTCTACTGTGATGGGAGAGAGAGACAAGAGGCTGTATTTTTCCCACCCAGCACTCTCAACCTGCCGGAGGAATACTTTGCAAAAGCACTCGCACCCTGATTGGCTGTTGCCGCGGCCAGATGGGCTCTGTTTCCTTTTGCACGATCCGCTGGATAATTAGAGGGCCAGTCGCAGGTCTCCATGGTGACCCGAGCATGTGTATGTTTGTTTGTGTGTGTGTGTGGGGGGGGCAGGGGGGGGGGGGCGATTGAGAGAGAGGTAATTGCCGAGCGACATGAGAGGGAGAGGCCGCTCAGTGCCAGGTGCTGTGCCAAGCGAGTCAGGCGGTCACTCTCCAGGGTCAAGGTCACTCTCCAGGGTCAAGGTCGGCCACAAAACAGCACAACAAAACAGAGCGGGCGTAGAGTGCTGTTATGGTAGGAGTGAGAGGGCAGTAAACACAACCAGGGCTACACGACGATGGGCAAATGCCTGGAGGTCACTGGGGATGTTATAGAGGTGAGGCCAGAGCCAACCTCTTTGGCCAAATCAGAATTCATTCATTGTCATTGTGCAGAGTACAATCAAGTAATATAAATACATTAACACGATACACACACACACACACACACACACACACACACACACACACACAGGTGCAAGAGAAAATTGTGCGACATGAGTTTTGTGTTGCATTGCACTATATGTCGCATTGCAAAAGAATAATAGGCTAGTCATGCCTGCCTGCACCTGTGTCTCAGCTCTTTCTCATTCCACTGAGAAAAAAAAGGTTACCAAGTGAAACTAAGGAAGTGAGTCACTGGTGATATCACTCTTAAAGAATGAGGAAGTGCAGGTAGATATTTCACATGAGTCTGCAGTATAGTGCAAATAGTTATCTACAGTAGCCTACATACTGTAAAATGACTCAGTCCAGGTAGTTATTCACATCAGTCTGCGGTAGTGCAATTGGTTATTTACATAAAATGACTCAGCAGAGCAGTTGTTCTGGACGACAATGTAACTGTAGACACTGTGGTGCTGATCACCTGGTGTTCAGTGATTGGCCGTGTCCAGTGCATGTACAGTCATGGGGTAGAAGCTGTTTGTTGAACAGAGGTCTGATGGGCCTGAATTTTTCTTTTAAAGAGGGCAGGGATTTAAACAGATGATGTTCAAGATATTTCTCAGTTTGTTCAGTTAGCCTATAAGCTTGTTTGATTTGCATTGAGTTCAATGAGCATCAAACAGGCTAATAGGCTAACTGAACGAAACTGAACAAAACACCATGCCTATCTCTAGGTATGGTGAAGGGTGTGTGATGATGTGGGTCAATTTTAGTTCTAAAGACCAAGGGAACTTTATCAGGATGCATAGTATCCTGGATCCATGAAATAAGTAGCCTTTAAAAATAAAAAACTGCCTGCCCCTATGTTAACCCTATGTGTTAAATTCCCATAGGGTTACATAGGGGCGACAAGATTTTTGACCCCAGTATTTTGGGAAGAACATTTATTTATTTATGATACATTATTCATTCACATAGAAAATTGGTGTGTCCTTAAAGGTTGGATTTTTCCTAATTGTATTACATAAGCCATTAAAATCAATTTCCAAAAGATGATTTTATATTCCTCTTTTTAGTCAACTTTAGCATGGGGTGACAACAATTTTGACAATGACTGTATAATATAATATAATATATTAATATAATATTCCACGAAGAGATAGCTGTGCAATGAGATGCCAGCAAATTGATACGCAGGGGGAAAAAAGTTGTTTTTCTCTATTCAAATGTTAATGGGTGATTTTCTTAAGTGGTAGAGCCCTCTCCCATTACGCCGCTGCACAATTTTCCCCAATTATGAGACACTCTCCGAAAACAAGATCGCCCGGCTCATCAGCCGCCATTGTGTGCATGATCTATCATCGTTACCCAGCCATCAGCCCGTGCTGCAGGCCAATGCTACTGAATGAGGATCCCCCCTGGGCTGTTCATTAGGAGGGCCAGTGTCATACACACACGCACGCACGCACGCACGCACGCACGCACGCACGCACGCACGCACGCACGCACGCACGCACGCACGCACGCACGCACGCACGCACGCACGCACGCACGCACGCACGCACGCACGCACGCACGCACGCACACACACACACACACACACACACACACACACACACACACACACACACACACACACACACACACACACACACACACACACACACACACACACACACAGACGACGGGCGCTGCCACGGCCGCTGCTCTCCACGCGGTCAGCATCCCACGGTCAGCCGAGAGCGGAGACGAGGACTCGTGGAGTGGAGTGGAGTGGGCCACATGCCCTCTCTTGCTTTCTTGTGTGTGTGTGTATACGTGTGTGTGTGTCGATGGATGTAATGATGGAGACAGCCGAGGGGCAGAATAATGCCGTCTGTTTGAGTCTGTGACAGCTGTGAGGACAAGAGAGCACTCTTTCTCTTTCTCTCTCTCTCTAGCCTTTTGTGATCCTGCACGTGATCGCACTAGCGCAATCATGCAGAATTATGCTGTGAATCTGTTCATTTGCTATTTATTGGAGTAGTGATTTCAAAACAATGATTGCATTAAACCTTAATTGTTTATTAAAATGTGCATTTTGTGATGTGATGTGAAGTGATGTTTCTGACTTCATTTTTCTATACTTTGGGTTATTAAAATTCTGTCATGATTTCCTTTAGTTCTCCTCTCTAGCTGTGCTTTTACCCCCCGGGTCTTGAAATGAGATTACTTTATTTTACTCTGGGTTAAAACTGGAACAGCTAACAGTACCATGACATCTCAGCCATGAAGCTGATAATGTTGTGACTTTGGTTCAGGCATCTCAGCTCTGCTCCTGTGTGCGTGTGAGAGAGAGAGATTGACACACGCACACACACACACATACACACACGCAGCCTTACCTATCATCCTAGTATTATTTCTAATACACATTCTAATATTGTACAGTATGTTGTATCTCTAGCTTCTGTCTTTTGAGATGCTACTCTTGTTATTTGTAACACTTGCTATGACAACACCGTACCAAACAGTCATGCTAATAAAACACCATTTGAATTTGAACTTGAATTTGAATTAAGAGATTAGAGAGGCAGCACAGTCAACCAGCAGGGAGACCGTTGGACAGTGAGTGGAGTGAGTGAGTGGAGTGGAGTGGAGTGGAGTGGACAAGACAAGGTGTTGTGTGAGTTGTTTTAGCGTGATGAAGGCACTGCCTTATTCCACGCTAGCCGCTCCTCCGGGGAGCTCTGGATGTGGACGGCGCCGGCTGTTTAAATGCGGAGGATCCTCCCTCCCACATCCCCCCAGCTGGGATCAAAGACGGAGCGGAGAGAGCCAACATCGTGAGCTCGCAGAGATGTGCCCTCAGTGAACACACACACACACACACACACACACACACACACACACACACACACACACACACAGGGGTGAAAACATCTCAGCTCATGTACACACACACAGGAGTGAAGATATTTCAGCTCACACACACACACACACACACATACACACACATACACCTCAGCTCACAAACAGACACACACACACACACACACACACACACAGGGGTGAAGACATCTCAGCTCACACACACACACACACACACACACACAGGGGTGGAGACATCTCAGTTCATGCACACACACACACACATACACACACATACACACACACACACACACACACACACACACACACACACACACACACATGGGTGAAGACATCTCAGCGAACATATATATACACACACACACACAGGGGTTAAGACATCTCAGCGAACATACACACACACACAGGGGTTAAGACATCTCAGCGAACATACACACACACACACAGGGGTGAAGACATCTCAGCTCACACACAAACACACAGACATCTCAGCTCTCTCTCTCTCACACACACACACACACACAAACACACACACACACAGGGGTTAAGACATCTCAGCAAACATACACACACACGGGGTAAAAGACATTTCAGCAAACATGCATACACACACAAGGGTGACGACATTTCAGCAAACATGCATACACACACAAGGGTGACGACATCTCAACGAACATAAACACACTCACACAGGTGGCGCACTGCTCGGAACTGGGCCTGCAGGGGTGAAGACATCTCAGCTCACACACAAACACACAGACATCTCAGCTCTCTCTCTCTCTCTCACACACACACACACACACACACACACACACACACACACAGGGTTGAATACATCTCAGCTCGTACACCAACATGCACATATACATACAGGGCGCATAATTACATTATCGATCAGACGGCGCATGAACATCAACAACTGCTCTTCTCTCACAGCAGAGAGTTGGTTTAGGCCATCACCTTTTCCTTAACATTAGAGACCTAAGACAGCTCAACAAAACACCAGAAGATATATAATGGGATGCAAACTCCTTGACATTTTTAAAATTCACTAAGGTTATTGGATCAAGGAGGCAAATTGACTTTATGATATGGAGGCGTGTGAATAAAATTGTGTCCGTTATGCAAACAGTCATGCGGGTTGACATTATCAATCTTTTAAATGTACCTGTTGCCAGGCAACTGCTGCACCAATATATCCTGATTAATGAATTCAACCAAGGAAGTAACATGTCTGCAAAGTTTGGTCGTAATTATTTTCCATCTGATGGCAAAATACAGCAATATTATTATATTATAAAACAAATGAATACTTTATTGAATAATAACTGATACTAAAGCAAAATGGAAAACTTGTCTTCAGGGCAGACGTTCCTTTGGCACCTCATGACAAGAGTACTGTTTACGTCTGCAGTCATCCCTCTGAAGTGTGGGCCATGACCTGCGCAGTGACATCCAGCAGAAACAGTCATACAGGTGCACCTACCAAGAGCAACATTAACTGCAATTCTAGGTTCAGTCACAGAACTCCACAAGATATTAGACAGGTTTAGAAGTCCATAAAATAGCCCATAAAACCATATTCACACAGGAAAATACCAGCGACGAGAGACCACGGAATGTTAATGAAATTCAGCGACAGCCCCACTGCATCCTCAAGAGGCCTCCAATAGAGTCCTATACGCCGTCCACTCCATCTGGCTCTTAAAAACAAAACAAAAAACAAACGTCCAGACCTCCGGTCAGCACAGGCCCTCCCTAAATAATATAGTGCGGTGGAGCTGACCCATACTGTCTCCTAATGGCGTGTATTAAAATGCTCAGTGACAGCCCTCAGCCACCCCGGTGTGTGCCCGCGCCCGCGCCGCGTCCGCTGTGCCCGCGTGTCTCCGGGCGCCGTGCCCTCATCTAACGTGGCAGCAGGCTGCTGAGCAGCGCCGGGGCCCTGACTCACTGCTCTAATTGTTGTGTCATCCTTAATGGGGGAGCCGGTGGAGGGCCCAAGGGCTCACATGGGGCCGTGCTGGAAGGAGGTGTGTGTGTGTGTGTGTGTGTGTGTGTGTGGGGTGTGTGAGGGGTGTGTGTGTGGGGGGGGGGGGGGGGGCAATTACTGAGGAGCCATTATAGAGGCAAAGGTTCATAAACAAGGCGCGTGTGAAACGTCTGAAACTGTGGTATGGTCACCGTTAATGGTCCCCTCGATAAGTTTGTCTCGTTACGAAGAAAATAGGTCAGTGAGATGGAGGAGGAGGAGGAGGAGAAGATTGTTAGGCAGAGAGGAGGAGAAATGAGGCAAGAATGAGAAAGCTGACAGAGAGGATCAAGGGAGGGAAGGAAGGAGGGAGGCAGTGAGAGTGAGAAAGAGAGAGAGGGAGAGGAAAAGAGAGATGACAGAGAAAGATTTGCCACAGAGCTGCGTAAAGCAACACTTAGTTATTTCTCATGCATGTCACTTCAGAAAGTTCTGTCCAATCAAAGTTGCTCTCAGTCACTCCCCCCTCCGCACACACTCTCAGACACACACCGACAGACACGAGTGTGTGTGTGTGTGTGTGTGTGTGTGTGTGTGTGTGTGTGCGAGTGCATGAGTGTGTGCGTATGTATGTGTGTGTGTTCGTGTGTGTGTGTGTGTGTATGTGTGTGTGTTCGTGTGTGTGTGTGTGTGTGTGTGTGTGTGTGTGTGTGTGTGTGTGTGTGTGTGTGCGCGTATGTATGTGTGTGTGTGTGCGTGTGTGTGTAAGTGGTGGAGAGCTGAGATAAGACACTTTCAGCAGGCTGGGTGCACTGCCCAGATAGCACACAGCCGGGGGAGCGTGAGAGATGGATGGGGGAGTTCAAGCGTTGCCGTCACACATGCTGAACCTACAGTACATGTATATGCAGTCCGTCAGGGTGCCGTATATGTGCCTCGTGCAGCCGGGACGCAACCTGTGCCATCAGTTACTCTGATTATAGAGTTCAAGAGTGAGATGACGTTTGGAGAATGGCCAAGGTGTACTGGAGGGTAACATAACTGTTATGGATTTGTTATTATTTTTTTCGCAACAGCTTTCAAAGAAGAGCACTCGATGGAACACTTCAAAACAATGAAGCATAGACCCATTTTTTAACACCTACCCCCATGTGCAAATGAACTGAAATAATATGTGAAGAAGACAGCAGAGGGTAAACTGGGTAAACTGGCTATTTGATTTCGCCCTGCAGCTCAGGCTGGAACCCTCCAAATGTTTCTATCCTACTTCCGTTACAAATCTGTGGGGACCAAACACACACTGGCTTATCCGCCTGGCGCACCTAGATCGCTGGTCTGATTGGTTGAAGGACTATCCAACTGCATACAGTCATTTGAACTGTTGATCATGCCTGTTGATCATGCTTCTCAGGCAGTGGAAAATACAGAGCAGACTCCCCAGACTAATGTTCAATCTTAATGCAACACTACAGCACGTTCCTCTCTTGCATGCATGCTATTTGCTTATCCACCAAATAACGATGTCCACAGACAAGGTGCATGTTGCATGGTTTTATGAAAGTATGACGTATTGCGACATCAAAACAAGTCATATTTGTGGTTTCTTAGATCTAATTTCATTGAACCACAGTACGCTACCCGATCTGGTAAAGTTACATAGAGCGGTTATGGCCGATAGAGGGCCGCGAAGTGAATGCAGAAGTGCCGTTCACCCTGTTACGAGTTGATGATTTGCTGAAATGATTTTAAAAACATTATACGAAAAACTCTTTAGTGTTGCTTTAAAAGATTGTGCTTGGTCTGGTGATAACCAGGCAGAACGTCTATTTGTTCAAAACAAAGAAAATTGGGGTCATATGAGGAAAACAATGTTCTGAGATTATGCGTTTTGATGTGTAAAAAGGAACCTCTCCACACAATTGAGAAAATTGATTGAATGGAGAGAGGAACAGACAGAGGCTTCCTCTGTTCTCAAACTGCTGAGAACTTGTTTCAATTGATCTGTACAAGGGTGTGCCTACAAGCAAACATCGTCTGAACTGTTGGCCTCCAGTGTGTTTCCATGTCTATAACTAAATTTCATCAGACCACATCTCTCTAAGGCCAGGAACATTGATGCAGTCAGTTCTCCTTTAATAACAATAGCTGTCCTGATTACAAGGAGTTACAGCTATGTTCACCAATGTAGATTAAATTGGAATCACAATCACTATAAAAGTGGGGTGGATCAAACACTAACTCAGTGTTTTTGTTTGTTTGTTTGTTTTGTTTTGTGTGAATGTGTGTGTGTGTGTGTGTGTGTGTGTGTGTGTGAGAGAGAGAGAGAGAGAGAGAGAGAGAGAGTGAGTGTGTGTGTGTGTGTGTGTGTGAGAGAGAGAGAGAGAGAGAGAGAAATTTGAACAAGCAGACACTACCACTTTTTTCCAGATAGAGAAATGTCCCTAGTAATGTCCCCAGAATGCATTCACTCGGAAATGGAAAACTCATTCACACAGAATGATTTAGATAACTTCCACAAGACATTCAGAATTCTAATTAACATTTTAGGATGCTAGATGCTAATTTGCCTGTATTATCTGTGTGCAAAAGCGTGTTCTTCTGTTGATCAATTTCTGCGGCTGCTGTTCCCGTGGCAACATTATAAGGCTCTGAGGCTCACTCAGTAATCCTGACTGATAAATCAGTAACGCACACAACTCCCTGTGAAACCAGACCACACCACCTCAAGGAAGCACAAAAGTCGATTTAATGTCTCACTGTAGAAACGTGATGTTCCGGTCATCAGTCCTGTAAACACAGATTAAACTAAATCTGTGACTAAGTTGTGGTGCCAGGTGTTTACAAGTTCAGGGATGACTCTAGCCTGATAAACCAGCCTAAATGGATTGGATGTCTAATTTAGTCTGGCTCCGATGAATGGATACAACGGAACATTGTTGATGAGCACAACCCGTTGTCTTTCAAACCGTGTCTGTGCCTATAGGCCAACGCTCCCTCAAAATCCCGCCCCAGAGCCCTCTGCCCCGCCCGCGTTGATTCAAAACACATCTCTGCATTGTGATTGGTTTAGTTGCCATCTGCCAGGTTCAGGGCAGTGTTTTCAAAATGTACAGTGGTCCGAGGCCAGACCCAAATGCAGGCAAAACATTTTGCCGTCCAGCAGTTGGCGCTGGTTTTCCAGGCTAGGATGACTCAAGAGTTTAGAAAGTATAGGATTACACAAAAAAATGCTTTTGTTAATTATAGTGTACCGGCATCTAATAATACAGTATCTAGTAGTATCTATGTGTATCTAAGCCCTTTTTTATTAGCATACAGCACACTTGATGCTAATTTGCCTGTATTATCTATGTATCCTTTTCACTTTATCTAACCCAGACTGAAACACTGAACACATTTACATGAGACAGTAGACGTCACGTGACATGAGGTTTCGCCCTCAAGCATCAGGTCACAAGAGTCTTATGCTACCCATGCATCAGAAGACTTTGACAAGATTTGGCAAAGATTATAAAAAGATTGGAGTCTTTTAACTAAAAAAATAGTTACCCCCCCTATTCCAAGCTTTACTCCAAAAGGCCACAATCTTTCAATAATCTTTCCCAAATCTTGTCAAAGTCTTCTGATAAGGACGGCTTAAGAGAGAAGAGAAAGGGAGAAGACAAGACTCAGTCACTCCACATGCTCTGTCCTGAACTGGGGCAAACACACACGGCTCGTCAGCCACAGACATGGAGGCATCTCTTCACATCGCCACCACCGCCAGTGCCCTGCCTCCGCTCACTGAGCGCCTTTTACACGGGCGCATTAGAATACATCACATTGTTTCCTCAACAGCCACGGATGAATTATTCATTTGCACATTCACCGGCTGTGTATCCACTCTGATCTCCGTTAACCATGTCATCAGTTCGGAGAGAGAGAGACTCTTCCACTGCCACGGGGCACCCAGGAGGGTCAGACTCAGGAAATATGGGCTGCTATGAATCAGAATGATTGAAAATGGGACCGGCATTCACCCATCAGTGGGGCTGGTAGCCCGGAGTTCTATTTGCACATGAAATGTTTTCCAGATAGATCCATTAGTTCTCCGTGCTAGCGCTGCGCTGATTGCTGTTCCGCCTCTGTCTGTCACAAACGCGCTGTTTTGGAGTCAGAGAGAATGATGAAAGAGTGATGTAGCCGAGAGAAAGCCAGAGCTCTGTGTCTTCATGTGATGCTTTATCAGTGCTGTGAACTGACAAGGGTGAAGGGAATCTCTGTCTCGCAATGCAACCGCTATACCATAGGAATAGCATAGATTAGCATAGCAATCAGCTATCAGATGCATTAGCATAGCATAAAAGACACTTGGACCACTTCTGAAATCTTAATCGCAAACAGGTTCCTGTAGTTCTCCAAGGCTACAGTACATAGAGGATGTTCTGATGAAGAATCTGTCACCATCCTTACCACAGCCAATCCAGCTAATTGGGCTATTGAAAAAAAAACTTCAAGATGGCCAATCGCATTGTTGCATTCAAAGACTCAAATGTGGTTAAAAGTAATGAATACTTCATGCTCATATTTCAAACATAGTGGAGTCAAATGTACTCCAAAGTACGGATACTCAAAAAAACATGTTACTTACTTACTGTCCACTCCTGGATATAACTGAATTACCAGAGTAATGTAAGTAAAACCAAGGGGAATATGCTGTTGCTAGTTCTATCTAAGGGTTCCTTGAGGTCCTCCAAAACAAGTTCCACCTGCATGTAGGCCTACCACAGTTCGTGTTTTGCTGTGGCCGACTATAAGACTATAATGCAATTCAGATTTTTCAATTTCACCGACTCTACAAGAGCGACCTCAATCTTTGGCACGAGACCCCCATTTCCCCCCCGATGAGAAATGCTCTCCAGAGTGAAGTGAAAGCAATTTCAGCGCTGGCCTCTCAACCGCTGTGGCCATCAGTCTTTTCCTTGTCAAAGCTATTCCCCTCCTCGCGCACCCTGGGCATGTGCAGCCACTGCAACTTAATCGCCCTCTCTTGAGGGGAGGCCTAGATTTCCCCAGTGAATTACATTTCGGCTGGTGGCACCGCAAAAAAGAAAAGGAAAAAAAAAACCCTTCACGCCCTCCGAAACTGCAGGGCACTTGATGATGTCTCGCGACGCTTTCGTCCTGTTATTTTTCTCCGCTCTCTCCCGTGGACTGGACGTCCTCCACGAGGGCAAAGGACCGGTGGCGTGAAGCGGAGATCAAAATCAGCCGCCCCCAAAGCCCAAGGGGTGGACGACGACGACGCTGTGGGGCCCGGGAGAGGAAGAGGCACGTTAACGGCCGCGTGATGGTGGGAACGGACGAGAGGAGAGGAGAACGAGGAGGGGAGGTTGAGAAAGAGTGGAGAGGAGGAGGAGAAGAGTGGAGAGGAGAGGAGAATGAGGAAGGGAGGTTAGGGAAGTGTGGAGAGGAGGAGAGAAGGGTGGAGAAGAGTGGAGAGGAGGTGAAGAGAAGGGTGGAGAAGAGTGGAGAGGAGAATGAGGAAGGGAGGGGAAGAGTGGAGAGGAGGTGAAGAGAAGGATGGAGAAGAGTGGAGAAGAGGAGAAGAGAAGGGTGGGGAAGAGTGGAGAGGAGGTGAAGAGAAGGGTGGAGAGGAGGAGAAGAGAAGGGTGGAGAAGAGTGGAGAATGAGGAAGGGAGGGGAAGAGTGGAGAGGAGGTGAAGAGAAGGATGGAGAAGAGTGGAGAAGAGGAGAAGAGAAGGGTGGGGAAGAGTGGAGAGGAGGTGAAGAGAAGGGTGGAGAGGAGGAGAAGAGAAGGGTGGAGAAGAGTGGAGAGGAGGATGAGGAAGGGAGGGGAAGAGTGGAGAGGAGGTGAAGAGAAGGGTGGAGAGGAGGAGAAGAGAAGGGTGAGGAAGAGTGGAGAGGAGGAGAAGAGAAGGGTGGAGAGGCGGAGAAGAGAAGGGTGGAGAGGAGTGGAGAGGAGAATGAGGAAGGGAGGTTGAGTGGCGGCAACACCGAGGGGAGATAAGAGGGAAGGCCTGCTGTTCACAGCGTGACGGCGCTCGCGACTTTTGGTCAATCGAGCGTCCAATCGATGCCCCAGCGTGGCGTCCAAACCAAGGCGCCGGTCAGAACATGCTAACAAAGCTCCGCCGCACTGCCGCTGGGGCACAGCTGCAGAGCGCTTTATTCTAAATCCCTAAATGGGTCAGCGAACAGCAACTCCTGGCCTTCTTATCTGTCACAACTGGACGCCAAGTCCCATTGCGCCTTATTATGGTCTTTTTAGGCTTAAGGTTCAGCGAGGTGCCAAAATAAAGCACAATGAAGCGCATATCTTTCTCTCTCCCCCACTGAATTCAAGATTAAAGGTTGTTTGAGGTACCTGAGGGTTTCCGTGACTACAACTGTGCGAGAATATAATATGAATAATAATTGAATCTTTGAATAATTGAATAGAATTATATTCTAATATGCATTGTGTCTGTGTAATTTGCTAAGCTGTCAAAACATACCAAACATAATTGCATATTGTTTCTCTTGTGTATTGCAATGTAGAGTGCTGTTATATTGTAAAATGTACTGTATACATTTAATGCATTATATAGGCCCTACATATATATTTAACATAGTCACATGTTAGCCTCAAAGCACACATGCTGCCATTATTTTATTCACATGTGCAGGCTAGAGATATATTATTCTTCTTATTAAAACAACACATACTTGAACAATCAATAAATAAGTGTGCGGAGCACTTGAAACCCGATGGCAATCCCAGGTTCCCAAAGGTTATTACTTTACAGTTCAACTCTGCAAACCAGTATAGTGTTGTTGAGCCCTTAGTGGGTCACCATTGGACACAGTGAAGGGCCAGCACGTTAGCAGCACGGGGCTCTCTCTTCAGAAGTTTCCTGATCTGATTATGATGATTATTCTCTTTCCCGGAGTCTCCGGGCCAAACGCATGTAATAACACACCCACACACCACCGCCACTGCCTACAAATTCAAAATCAACGACCCACATACTCTATCTCACTCTCTCGGTCGCCATTTCCTTTACTCAGGGTGACAGAGTTGACAAAAAAAGCTCGATCTAGGTCAACCAAATATTCTGGAATGCGAAATGGCATCTTTATATGCTGTGATCCAAATGGACAAAATTGTATACAAAAGTCTATTTGCACGCGGCTTACAGTATATGCATACATTTGAAATACGTTGGGCTTTAAGATCCTGAATTGACTTGCTGCTTACAAAAATTGCGAAAAACAAAATCTTGCAAAGTCTCCAAGGACCGCTCTAAATGTCAGATCCTGTAATGTATGGTGTGTCATCTAACCCGACCGTGTTCTGCCTTGGCATTCACTGCATCTGGCATTCGCAGTACCATAGGATCAGCCTCAGCAGTGTGTGTGCGTGTGTGTGTGTGCGTGTGTGTGTGCGTGTGTGTGTGCGTGCGTGTGTGCGTGTGTGTGTGTGTGTGTGTGTGTGTGTGTGTGTGTGTGTGTGTGTGTGTGGAGGGAGGGAGGGAGAACCAGAACCAGGCATTCTGCTGCGGATCGACAGCAGGGTTTTTGCACACGGCACTCAGACATGACATTCTCCGACAAGCAGACGCAGATCCTGGAGGGCAGCTTTTCACCCAGCACCAAACTTCCCGTCACTTACGGGCGAAAAAAAAGTTTTTCTTTCTGTCCTCTTCTTTTTGATTTCTGTCCTCACTTGTTGTGAGAGCTAAAGAGAGGAGACATCAACCTGATTGGACAAAAAAAAAAGCGAGACAGCCTCTGGACTGGGCTCTGGTTTTGGACACATCAGCCTGACCCTCCTCTCTGTGGCGGCCACAGCCAGCGC
The DNA here is from genome assembly GCF_963854185.1 of Sardina pilchardus. NCBI lineage: Eukaryota > Metazoa > Chordata > Actinopteri > Clupeiformes > Clupeidae > Sardina > Sardina pilchardus. The sequence continues at coordinate 45,855,664 of NC_084994.1, forward strand.
TCCGCATTCTTAACCAGACAGCTCCCTGGGCTTCCAGGGAAACAGTGGCGTCGCTATTTATAGGCCTCTTCATTTATAAGGCAAAATAATAAGCGCGGTTCTGGGAGAATAGGGTTTTTTTTAACAACACACAGGGGGGACATGTCAGTGCAGACACAACCTCTGACCAAGAGTCTCTCGCTTTCAGTCTCTTTCTCTCACTCGCTCTCTCTCTTTCTCTTACTCTCTCTCTCTCTCGTTCTCTGATTCATGCCCTCAGACTGCATGAAGGGAGAGGAGGCACTGGGGTAGGGACTCGTTAAGAAGTAAGGGATTCGGAGGGATGAAAATAATCAGGAGAAAACTCCTTGGGAAAACACCGCAAGCAGACGAGGAGGAAGATCATTATGCCTTATGTGAGAGGGAAGCAATTTCACGTGTGCATGTGTGTGTGTGTGAGTGTGTGTGTGTGTGCATGCATGCCATTCTGCTCCAGACTACCAAGCAGCATTTTTTGGATAGGCAGGGCAGTGGACCAGTTGCCAAATCCAAAATATGCATTAGAGGTGCAGTTCTTACTCACCTCTCACCCCCGGGGCATCAAAGGGCAGGGCGGGCGGTTTGGTGTGTTGAGATCGGGCGCCCGCTGCGCTGGGTCTCAACGTGACCGGGGTGGCACGTGGGGGGCACAGGTCATGGGCACAGGGCAGTGACTAATGGTTGGCCATCTCTCCCGTAACTCTCATGAGGGGAGGGCTCCCTCGTTCTTTCTTTCTCTCTCTCTCTCGCTTTCTCTCTATCTCTCTCCACCCTTCCAGTGCAAATTTGAAGCGATCTGCTTTTCAGAATGCATGAGACTCTGCGGCCTGAGTAGCTGCCTTGAGGCAAGAACTTTAAAATTACAGAACACACACACACACACACACACACACACACACACAATCACACAAGTCTTAACACAAGAACCAGGTCAAGCCAACTGAGTGGGTTTGCACGTGAGTATATGTAAAATTCAGTGTGTCCATGTGTGTGTGTGTGTGTGTGTGTGTGTGTGCGCGTGTTTTTGTGTCCGTGTCCGTGTCTGTGTGTGTGTGAGTGTGTGTGTGTGTGTGTGTGTGTGTGTGTGTGTTTGCTGAGGCATGCAAATAGACAAAAAAGAGACAGAACATATTGCATGAGTACATCTATGTTCGGAATACAAAAACTAAGAACCTACCGTACACATAATTGCACGATGAAGAAGTGGGCCTGTAACAAGTTAATGCTATTACTTATAGGTCATATAGAGATTGTCAACCTTTTTTATTATTATTTTTTTGTCATCAACCTCCTGTTTGTTTGATTCCTGGAACACTGAAACACCCGGGCACATGAAACTTGGTGGGCATGTAAACCCTGCTAGCCACAGAACGGCGGTCATATTTTATACTGCTCTGCGGTGCGCCTAGTTTACTTTGTGGCCGTAATAAGTAGATTATCTCACGGTAACGGTACCCACCCTGCCAACAAACAGATCCTATCAGCCATAATTGACAGCGCATTATCTACGACCCGGAGCAGATGACTCACACGGGAGATGTGCGAAACTTACGAAACGCAAATGAATCATCGCGCATCAAGCGTTAATAGCACTGACCTCTGCCAGGTCTTTCGCAGGATTCAACACTCAGCACTACCTGTGCTGCCCACATACAGTATGTGATGATAGAACATGAGTCGGACACTCCCTCTGTCAACTTGTGTAAACTCTGTCACCTTTAGTTTCCCCCGTTGAAAGTGTACACTGGTGTTCCCATTTAAGGTTACGGTTATATTTGCACATCACACAAGGAGAGGTTAGCAACAGGGCACATCTATTCAGTACACCATGCAGCTGGGTGCAGCTATTTAGAATTTCAACATGTTCATTTAGTCCCATACATATTAAACTGCTGCATTTGTCACGGTCGATTGTCTTAAGCTACAAATTAACTGCAGAGTTTCCTAATCGTGACAATATTTGGAGAGCATGCGCATGCATTATGCAGACTTTTCACTGTTTGTTTATAAAGTCAACTGTGAGACCACAGAATGTCCTTATTAACCCAGAGCTAACTTCAAACACTCTCTGTATTTTACAGTTGAAAAGATTGTCACAGCATAATCTCCCAGAACAATTACTGATGAAGAACGTGATCTATATCGGCAGATGATGCAAACGAATGAAAAAAGGGGAAAGTTGTGGAATGGTTTGGGTAGAAGAATGTAAGGTTCATGTCATGAGAAAAGCCAAAAACAAGTCTAGTAGGCTACTAGCGTATTACTTACTAGCCTGTTTGCCTGTACCACCAAAGTGTTGAATGTCACAGGAGTTATGGCTTAATTTGAAAAAGCAAGTCCCTTCTAGTAATAGTATCACTTATAATGTTCTTTGCATTCACAGTTATGTTTGAGTTCAGTGGTACCTGCCAGCATGTCTTGGCACTGTGGAAAACCTTGTGTTAACCAATTAGCACTGTGTCCAAGTCTCCACACTATAGTCGGCCTGAGCAGAATGAAGCACTGCCTGCTCGTCATGTGCCATTCCTGATCACACAGTCATGGAGGCCTCTCCATCCAGTTCATACATCTTCTCATATGTTATGATACATCTTCTCATATGTTATGATATCTGAATACCGTAGTGTAGCTGAGCAAGGCAAGATTACGGTTGTGTTGCTGTTATGTTCTTTTGGACTATTAGTGTGTGTGTGTGCTGTTGCGGGCAATGTTTGTAGCCTGTGCTTCAACCACTTCCGGGGATAGTGGGGGTCGCAAGTCTCTGGTACCGTTATTTTGGGGGTGTAGGACTGAAAAGTTTTGACCCTGACATAGAGGGTTCACTCATTGATTGTATGAGAAGATTAAAATAAATGTATAGCCTAAATCTGATGAATACGCCTTAAAAAATCTAACTATAGTTAATGGCTAATGTCATATCCAATGTTCCCTCTCACCCTTGGGCAAATATAAATGCAGGGCTCACAAATTCATAGTACAATTTGAACAAGAAAATAAAAAGAGGCATTATATTTGAAGTCCATACATTTTATTATAAAATTATCTATAGTTTATCATTTAGAATTCATAGAATTCATATTATTAAGCCTAAGTGAGTAAGCCTTTTGAATTGAAGGCATAGGGTAGACTCAGGTGCTGCTGATGAAGTTTCTGAGGTTAGTGATGCCACTTAGGTGAAGAATGGCAGCAGTGACGGCAGGCTAGGGGTGAGCCCTGTTGTCCTCAAAGACGATGGAGTTCAACTGATGGTGTTGAAGGCCTCCTCTGGAACCTTGGTGGCTTCACATCAGGGGATGGTACGTTAGGCTCCTGAGGACAGTGGGTGATGGCTTGGATGTCACTATCCGATGACCAGGTGTTCAAAAGCGTTGATCAACTCATCGGCTCCCCAGCCTGCCTGTGTGACGGCTATACAGGGCTGGGTCCCGCTATCCTCCCACTCCATCGGCTCCTCCTCGTCCATCGTTGAGCCAGAGACTACGGCCCACTGAGGCCAAGCCCTGCTGGGCTGCCAGTCCATTGGCTCCTCTGTGTCAATGCTCAGGCCTGCCTGCCTGCCTGAGACTGGACCCCACATGGGCCAAGCCATACTGGGCTGCCAGTAGTACATGGGTTCCATATTAGTAATAAACTATAAATATCAAAAACAAAATTGCTAGACGTGTCTCAAACAGTTAGAAGAAATGGTCACACCGAGGTTGAGTAGAATTGAAATGATAGAATCTTGCCAGTTTTCTGACAAAAGGTGGCCATGGTGAAGATGTCATAATCACTAAGTGATGATGTCATAAAGACCCCCTTTTTCTATATTCCCATAGACATACAGTACATAATATATCTATGGGGGCCATGGTGGAGATGTCATAATCACTAAGTGATGATGTCATAAAGACACCCGTTTTCTTCAAATTCTCTGACTCTTCATAGTTGTTCACAGGCAACTGTTTCCTGAACTTTTAGCTTTAGTCTCTCAGTCTGTCCAGGGCAATGGATTTCCCAAGATATTCTAATTTTCTGAGATGCACCTGTACATACTTCATACACACACACTCACTGGCACATACATACAGTATATACACACAGACAGACACACACGCTAGACATCACATAGTGACACATAGCATGATATGACCACTGCATAACTGTAAAAGTATTAAAAGTGCAGTTGTGTTGTTTTGATTGAGTAAAGATAAATCAAATAACAAATGTAACACTCCCACTAAGCAGACTATTAAACTAGGTATTGTAGCCCACTATCAGGCCTAAGCAATATGCAACCACAGGGAGGTGTTAAATGGGATGTACCAGGCAGGATATGTCTAAGGTCAAGCTCTCGCAAAGCTTGTCAAAAGAGGCCTGGGGTAACCTATGGAATGGAAATGGCTACTTTGGAATGCTGAATTATTAAACCTCCCTTGCAATAAGAAATATTCACAGTATGAGCCACCACTTTGAGTCACACCTCAAAGAACTTTCTCTAAATACTGAAGGACAAACATTACATAATTACCATTGGCTTATTACCTGAATTGTAGATAACACCTGTGTAAAAACTGTATGGTATCACTCAAAAAACCCACATTAATAGCATACTACCGTAAAAGCTGAATGAGCAAAGTCAAAGGGAAACCCACAAACAGAGGTTAACTTAAATGAAATGCCAATGATGAAATTTGTTTGACCAAACACTGTCACTGTAATTCCATATACCACATACACATGACATAAGAGGTAAAACAAAGAAAACACCCAGGTGTAAACACATTCAAAGACAGTCTGGGTTACCCATTCATTGGCGCGCGTGTTGGAGCTCAAACGATAGAAACGATAGATAGATGTTCACACTCACGTAGCCGTTGATGGTGGACAGTAAAGTCAGGTAGCGCCAGCAAAAGGAAAGGCTAGCATTAGCCTACCCAATCGCTGCTTCCTCCTCACAAACACCCCCAACGGATGCACTGGTCTGGACGCTGTCCCTCCACGTCGTCTTTCTTCAATCCGGTTTACTTTACTGGAGTCAGGTCCACATTAAAATCCACTCCCTCGCGATGGTGTGCGATCCACGTAGCAGTGTAAAACGTTAGCTAGCGGAGAAGCTGAATGTTCATAGCTAACGTTAGCTGCTATTTAACTCCCAGTTAAAATAAAATCCTATCCTCCTAGAAAGAGGAATATGTCCTAAAAACACTTCAAAGTAACTTTATAGAAAAACGGAAAGCTATATACAATATCTACACAGTCATTAATATCCAAAAACTTCCTAAACTCATTCATTCCGTCTCTTCAGAACTGCAGGCTCTAACCTCCTTTTAGCTCGTGAACCCATACCCATACACAAGATATTCCCCGTCAAAGTAAAAGTCCCCATTGATCATGTGACCATATTAATGAATCATATACAGCACATAGAAGGAAATCACTGGTAACTACTATTACATTACATAGGGGAGAGCCGGGTCAATTGAGACACTTTTCAGTTAAACGATCTTTTCAAAGATTACGTTACAGTATGTACACAAACATTTTTATCATGTGATCAACAACTCACATGTGTTGTGTCTTAGTTACAAGTGTAATTTAACACATATGTTGGATGATCACGCTGTTTTCAAACTTTGAACGTAAGTTGACATTTGTCTCAAATGCCCAACCTATGCGTGTCGTTTGAGACACATAGGAGGGGCAATTAATACAGCATGTTTTAAACAGAAACTACTGACCTTACTCACGTTTTTATGAAGCATATCGGACAACATACTAGTGTACTCGTCATCCCGTAAATGTCACATTATTTCTCGCAATATAACTAGGTCAAACAAATATTTTTGTCCCGTGCGTAACTTCTGATCAAAAAAAAAATCTACCGCATGTAATATTTGTTTCCCTCACTTCGCTGAATATCTGTGGATTCATGTCATACACATGTTTTGTTCATTCAAAATATATGTTGTTCATTCAAACAAGTTGTTGTTAACTCAAATCAGTTGTTATTCCTCGCAAAACAGTTATTAATTCGGTGAAATACAGATATTGATCGTGTAATGTGGCCACATCCGGGTTATAGCGTTAGGGACATTTAAACAGCTGTACCAATTGAACCTCCAGCGACTACTGACACTTAAACCTGTTTTGCTTCTAAACTTCAAAACTATGACATTGCATACTTTAGGGTCTGTTTAAGTACGAATTCATCTGTTGTTTGATCATATTATTATTGCATGGCACCCAAAATAGAACTTTTGATCACAAAAAAACTACCGCATGTAAGATTTTACTTACCGTAGACGAAAACCGGTTCCCGCTAATAACTTTTGAATGGCGTGACGTAATTTCACGAGATTTGCCAGGATTGGTAGGTGTTATGTGCTAGACGTAGTGTCAAAATCTGACGGCTCAAGCTTGGATGGTTTTCGAGGAAATCGCTGTGTATCAATTGCCCCATGTCCCAATCGACCCGGCGCTCCCCTATCTATTCTTAATGTATCTAATGAATTCTTAACACTGTAAGTAAAACCATACAGGGGTGCTACACAAAGAACAAAATGCATAAAAATGGTGGATATAGCGTTTTGGAAAAGAGCTCCTCAAATAGGCTACTTTTGAGGAGTCTTGATAATAGCATCTGTGACAAGTTAAGGATGAAGCACCCCAACACCCTTTTCAACTCTGTCTGAGTCCTCTTGAGTGTGGCCTGTTACCTGCTGTGTCCTTTACAAATGAGCATCATGTTCCATGTAATATGTGGTGTAATGCCAAGGTGGCGCAGTGTTAATGTATGGCCTGACTCTAGTCTCTGTAACTACGGGCGGGTGTACACGGCTGACCCCTACCACTACTGGCCCTCACCCAGGAGGCGGAGTGATGGTAAGAGTCTGCTCCTGTCCTTTTAGGCCCAATTCACACCAAAGATCTGTGACGAGACGAAACCGTTGCAGAGGGAGTGAATTAACGGCGTGAAAATATTGTACATCATTGCAAGCTGTTACAAGCAGTCACAAAGCAGTCTAGTCGCAGTTGCAAGGTTTTAGAACGTCGAATCTCGTCGTGGCGAATCTTTGGTTTGAATCCCCCTTTAGAAAACAAGAGTCACCTTCCACAATGACCAGGTCATACTGTGGATCACACACATGAATGCACCGGCTCTGGTATAACGCAGACACCTCCAAACACAAATACGATTCAATCATGATTGAAACACATCAGTGTGCCATGCTCAAGGCAGGTATGGCAACAGGCTTATTTCACAATTCTGCATCAGATCTCTGCCATGCTCAAACAGTCTTTCTTCACAACGGCTGAAAGACATTATATTCTCGAAAGATACGGCCCAGTTGTTCCCGATTAAAGACGTGGATTTGTTATGCTGGTATCCATGCAAATAACTGATAGGCTCCCTGACCCATTCGAAGGCTCCTTCCACTCGGCTTCACTCAGACCCTGAGAGGGTTTATTTTGTGATAATGGCCAGCTGTCTGTATGGTAGTATCCCTTACTTAGCAATCTCCAATCACAGTCACTCAGCACTACAGTACACCCCACTACACACACGATCCCACCCTCCACAGAATCTCTCCCGTCCATCTGTTGTCTGTTTTTTTTTTTTTTTCTGACCAAGTTCCCCAAAACATGTCACCTGGACATTGCCCCCTGGGTTGCCCCTGCCAGCCGAAGAATGCCAATTAGGGTCGCAGCCCTAATGGGTCCCCTGCCTGTGTCACTGCGGTGCCCCTTTACCTGGTATTCTTCCCCCCGAGCCTGCAGATGGGCCGGCTTACTACACCACCGCTCAGCCTATTACAGCACGTCCAGTCTGTTCTAATGGACCTGGTTACTTGCTGCCTGCAAACACACACACACACACATACACAGATGCACACACACACACACACACACACACACACACAGATGCACGCACGCACACACACACACACACAGATGCACGCACGCACACACACACACACACACACACACAGATGCACACACACACAAACACAGTCCCTCACCCTCAAACACACATGCACTCACACACACATACACACAAAAACACACACACAAACACAGAAACACACACACTCAAAACACAGAAGCACTAACACACACATACACACAAGAATACAGAAGCACACACACACACTCACACACAGATGGACGCACACACGCACGCACGCACGGGCCAAACCACCAGGGGAGCCCAGCAGCAGCAGCAGCAGCAGCAGGAGGGGGCTGAGCAGACAGACGGCAGGCCATGGGATCCCCTTCAGCTCTGCAGAGTGACTCAGACACTTTTGATTGCTCTGTTTGTTTTAGGGCAGCAGGGCAGAACCGCAACACATTACTGGGTCATTACTGTGCTTTTGAGGTCACAAAGTCAGGAAATACCACCAAGTTTGACACTAAAAGTAATCACTTTGTAAAATATATAATCTATGTCATTCTTGTATTTCACTGACCTCTTTGTTTTTTTAGCTGAAAACTGTAACAAGCTTTTTCCACTTCAGGTATTTTTTACACGGCGCACTCACAGACTTCAGCTTGAGGACGACAAAACGAAACAATTCAATGTTTCACACAAACATCCTGATTCAGAAACGAGGTCATTTGCTATTTTGAACAAACAGAATAATTGCGACACGCAACGCCATTGAGATGTTTGTCACTTCCCAGTTTGCTACAGTAGTTCACAATGACTAATCATGCTAACAAGCTTAGCGTGGCGAGCGCGAGTGGGATCCAGCCTTTATTGTTATTGATCCGCGCGCTAGCCGCCCAAGGGCCGAGCATCTCGGGCGCCGCGCAATAACAACACTTGACACAGATCTCTCTCTTTCTCTCTCTCTCACACGCACATACACACACTCACACAAACACACACACACACACACAGACGCACACACCTGCTTTTCCTCCCCACGTGTGCCAAGGAGAGAACAGAACAGTCTGCTCCACATTTGAGAGTTTGAGTTGGAGGTGGGAGAGTTCTGGCAGCACTGTCCATGTGAGGCGGAGAACATCAGGGGGAAGAGCTGGATGTACATTCTCTTTTCATCTCTCTCTCTCTCTATCCTTCCTCCCCTCCCTCTTGCCCTCCATCCCTCTCTCCCTCTCTCCCTCTCTCCCTCCCTCTCGCCCTCCATCCCTCTATCCCGCTCTCTCTCTCTCTCCTTTTCTCTGCACCACAGACCTGCAATGTGCTGAGGAGAAACGTGTTACATGCCGCACGGCCTCCCTCACCCCCCCGCACACCCCCACCCTCCTTTGCCCCCTCACACCACCGCCCTCCCTCACACCCCCTCGCCCCCACGCCCCCGTGTTCCCCCGCTGCACTCAGGAGGCCCCTCACACGCTCGTCAGGGGGGTAAACAGAAACGCCCGGCGCCGTCTGAACGGGGGATCGTTTATCAAAGACAATGTAACGGTGTTGACTCCCGCCGATGAATATTAATACGCCAGCATCAGCTCCCCGCGCGTAGGGACGCCGCATTAGAACTCTCTAGAGATGAGCCTATTCGTAGTCAGGAGGAGAACACATTTCGGTCCCCCGAAAACAATTTGCGTCGTATTTAATCAGTCAACAGCGATTGCGATGTAAATATGATGTAAATCTCCTCCGATTGTTTTGCATCTCAGACAATAACGGGAAAATAACAACGATGATTTCCTCCGACAAAGCAGCCATTCGATTCAAAAGGAAAGGTCAGCGAGGATGCCGGAGGAGGAGCTGACCACACCTGTTGAGGCTGAAGCGCCGGAGCGTTTGCAATCCCCGCCGATGTCACCGTGTCACCGGGTGCGACCAGCAAGCAGTTTAACGCTAAGCAGAGAGAGCCGCGACTCTTCCAGGGAGCCCCCAGCTGTGAACAATGCTATTAATGCCGAGCGGAAGGGCTTTGATAGATAGAGTCATTATCAGAGAAGCAATTTCAAGGGTGATATTTACGGCGTCTCCTTCTTGAGCAATTTTTTTTATTTCGTTTTTTTTAAATTAAGAAGTAATTTCCCCCCACAGCAGGCGGTTAATTGAGAATAAAAATGAGCGAGGTAACCTAGTCCGTGTTGATCATAGCCCCACGAGCCTGTCACCCCCTCCCTCCCCGACTGGTGTAAATGGGGCCCGGGAGGACATGACGTGAGCTGAATGAGAGGACAGAGAGAGAGAGAGAGAGAGAGAGACGCTTTGCTCCAACAGAGGAGTGCTTGACACAGGGCTCCACGTGCCAGACACGTCTCCTGCACCGGAAACAAAACGCTCGGGATGGAATGGAATGGAACGCTCTCACGTGTCTATGCGCCAAAACGAAACCTGTAAATATTCAACACCTCTCTCCCCTGTACCGCACTGATAAGCAAGAAATAAATCAATTTAAGTAACAAAAATCTTCCACCACCCCCCCCCAGCCCACCGACACACACACACACACACACACAAACACACAAACACACACAGACACACACATCTTTTTGATGGCAGAAGCGTTCCCCCTCTTCCCACGCCTTCCTCTCCAAACTGGGTCAGTGGCGCGACATGGCAGCTTCTCCGACGGCACAGACGGATGGATGGAAGGAGCGAGCGAGCGAGCGGGGAAGAGTCGCACGCTGACCGGCCCTCAGCGGACACCAGGGGTCACCTGCCACAGCGCAGTGGTCACTATCATCACATCGCATCGCATCACACTGACCGGTCAGTCAGATGCGCCGCTTTTACAGCAGGGCTGTTTTATGAGCGACGGATGGAGTGCACGCTGCAGACAGGTGGAGACAAGGTGTCTTGCTAACAAAGCTCCAGAGAGCACAAACTCCTCCAAGCATTCAGCCGAAGAAGAGCTGCAAAAACTTTGTCATCGATCGAGTTGAAAGTATAGAGAGGCCATTTTTGAGAGAGTGATTGAGAGTGAGCTACAAAATATGGGTCACAAGGAGACATTTCTCTGTGCAGATGATGAAAAGGAGATATTTTCTGAGAACAATAATAAAACGATCACAGTCGATGGATGGCAACGCTCCAAGTTTGTGCACACGCCCTCATTTGACCCCAGCGCCCTGAGAGAATCACTGAGATGATGCAAAAAAATACAATTTCCATAAAAGTAATACATTAAAAAATAAAGAGTTGAAAAAAAAAATGTTTTAATAAAACTATAGTTCCACAGTAGGCATTCTTCCTTTATGAAAGTTGGGAGATGATGCTGTAACACAGTGCTCATGCATAGTTGACCTAGTTATGCTGAAATGATCCAATATGTTTTCAGGGAGGTTAAAATGTACTGTGTCTATATATATAAGACTTTATCTGATATCAGTCTTTCTAGATAAAATCATCTTCCCGTGTGCACTTACAGAATTATACTCCGTTTCAGTGGTTATGTCAACACCACACACTATCTCATGTTTACATTAAATCCGTCATCCGTTGGTTTTGTTTGAGGTACTTCGAGTTATTATTTCGCAATAATTGGAGTTTGTTGTGTACACGGCTCTGTGAAGTTACGGTTGATAAAATGAGGGGTGTGCTCGTTTGCTTTAGCTGCCGCCCCGGTGTTTGCTGCTGGCGGGCTTCCCATGGGCTGTCTGCTCTAAGTGTACACACGGGATGAGTAACGCACAGAGATGCGTGCACACACACACACACACACACAGTTCAGTACAGATTGTACTGCAAGTTTTTGTGCAAGCAAACAAGCTTCTTTCTCCATTTGTGTTTATCCTTTTTACAGTGTCTATCCCATAGACATATATACATAGACATATATATACAGTATACATATACGTATATATATCTATGGTCTATCCTATATGCTTAACAAACCCACCCCATATGTCCAGATCATATAAGCCAGAGCTACGCCCTGTGCACCTCATGTGAGTCCATTAGTAAACTCCATCACAGGCCCCACTCACACCCATAGCACTGTGCTCTCCAAGTTTTGTAATTGCATTAGAAATATGTTTAGAACTGTGCATATACGTTCAGTACATATCTGTTCTACATGTATATATACTTATATGGGTAGCCTATCTGGATTGTGTCTTAATTCATATTAGGAGTGTGCAGGAATACTGTCACGTTTTCTTAGTGTCCACCATATTTAATGCCTCGTTAATATCACAAGCATTGCTGAACCATGACAGACACATTCAGCATGACATTTTGGGTTCCCAAATCTGTCTGAGCGAGCAGAGGCTCCAGAGATGTTTTATTTTGGACTTATTGTGCCCCGCAGTCAGCCGTGGCCGCGGAGAGACGCCCGCGATTGTCGAGCGAAGGCGGCGGTCGTGCCATTTACCAGCTCGTGTGGCTCATCGCCTGCGACGCAACTCGAGCGCTGAACTTTTGCACAGTGAAAGTTTAGTTGGTTCTGCCCTCGTCGTGGGTCCCTCATTTCCACATAGAGTGATATTTCTTTTTTTCCCGACTCCTCTGTCTCCTCTGAATTTATTCCCTGCACACGAGCCTCCGCATGACACATCAGCCTTTGGATTCTGGGTCAAGACCTATTTCTGCAGCGGCACACTCTACATTCTAATGGGGTAGTCTTAGGCCAGTGACACATGCACATGGGGTTCCTGCTACGCACACACACACACACACACACACACACACGTGCGCACACACACACATGCACATACGAACACATGCATACACACACATACACATGCACACACACATGCACGCACACATGCACACACATACATACACACACACACACACACACACACACACTCAAACATGAGCATTAACACTCACTCTCATGTCTGCATTTGGGTAGGATGACTGGGCTGAAGTGGAACGTTAGGAGCTCTCCACAATAGGCTGTTATTGTGGGAGGAATAAAATGTGGGGCAGATATGTAGGGCGAATTACGCAAGATCACCTACTCAGAGATTAACACCTACAATTATTCACACACTCTTACTGCCAGCCAGTGTCCACACCGTGGCTCTGACGCACCCAGCTCCACATTACAGTAAACTGACCAGAAAGTGGAGCTCGGCCCCGATATCATTCACTATCGACTGGGAGGTTGACTTTTGATAAACTCATGGCCTGTCAATCAGGGGTGGGGCCACAGAAGGGCCTGGGTGGGCCAATGCCACCTGGATTGACAGCTGGCCCACCCAATGAAAAGTGAAAAAAGAGGGGGCGGAAAACGACATATAATTCTGATCCACTTACTTATATAAATAAAACTTTCTTTAATTTAGAGAGTCATGCTCTTTAAATGCCGTTTTGATCAATTGTCAAGAGATTCCTCTCATTACCAAGAATAACGGTAATATCCTACACAAGGCAATGCAAAACAGGTGGGGCATTATTTTTATCTCTTCCGAGCTTTTGCCAATTCTCTTAAAATACACCTTGTAATTAGCTTGGTTAGCCTCAAAAAAAGGTCACTTTAACAAATCTAGGCTATGTCAGTCTTTTATGACAGTAGAAAAACAGAATTGGGAGGCCATTTTACAGATTTTTTATAATCCATCAATCTCCCTTTGTGACACACTTGCCCTCTCATTCACAGAGACTCTCTCTCAGTCTCTCTCCCTCTCTCACACACACATGAATTATTGTGATCATGTTCCAAACAAATGTAAATATGTTTGTTTGAAATTTGCTTCAATGAAACTAGTGGCCCACCCTAGTCAAGCCATGTTAAAAAAAAAGAATTAAAAACTCTAGAAACTCCACTGCCATGAATATCCATTTTAAAACTGTGTGATCTGATCTCTCCGTATTTGATGCAGAGTGCCGCATTCCACAGTGCACCACCTCTTTCACACCAGCCGTAATTGTTTAATCCAATACCCGCACTCTAGCCCACGTCGTCTCGGAGGACTGGCATAGGCACGGGGCTACGTGTCAGAGCGCATTAGCGGCTCGCTTGCCCACTGCGCCGCTGTCAGCTGACAGAGTAACGCCGCCGCAGGGCCAGGCCCCTCTCGTTTTTACTCGACCAAAAAACGGAGCAGCTTTAATGGCCGCCGTGAGGGAGAGTCGACCTTTAATGAGCCACGCGCACATGTCGCGCGACAGGGCCGCGTCGATACAGTCAGGTCCGGCGACACCTGCCGATACAGTAGGAGCGTGGGAGGGGTGAGGACCAGCCGGAGACACTCACCGGAACATTCTGGACTCTTTGCCGCTGTTGTTTTTTTTCCTCCGCGGCGGAATGGGAAGTGGCAGCTTGGCGCCGCTCCGCAGAGGCTTAACGCGGACTGACAGCCCATCTGACAGGGCTGACTCACAGGCCCACGCCGCCGTCGCTCTTGTGCCAAATCTGACGCTCGCCCTAACCGCACTCACACACATACACACACACACACACACACACACGAAAACACACACACAAAAACACACACACAAATACACACACACACAGACGCACGACACACACAAACACACAAACAAAAATACACACACACACACATACACTCACACATACCCCATTTCCCTCAGAGACCCCCCCAAAAAAAGCCTTTGTGCAGAATCTCGCCTTAATTAACATGACAATCCGAGAGGCCTCTTCTCCGTAACGATTAAACGAGTTTTGGACCAGACACCCTTCTGAAGCGAGTCTCCACTGGCCAGTGTGACTCATGGGTCAGGCTGGTGAGTTGTGACGCACCTGACCGCTTTGATCTGGGCTTATGTCAGCCCCCGATGACCACAGCGCAGCCCCTCAACCTCACTAGAGACATTGAGGTCACAGAAGCCACATTTGTAATGAAGATTTACAATGATACCGCCGGGACGTCCTCTTACACGTTTGGACTGTTGTATGCAGTCTTCTGACAAATGCCCTAACCTGCTGATCCAGTGATGCAAGGTGCAATATGTTGTTTCTCTTGTCAAAATGAAATAAACTTCCTGCCAAAATAGAGGCGTGTTCTGCCTTTAAAAATGTAAAATGATAATCATTTTTCAAAAACCCACACAGGAATAATTAGCCCCTTTACATTTTTAGAGTTCCTTCAAAATGAGGTGGGAAGAGAACCGTCTCCACTTTTGTACCAAAAAATGATGGCACCTTAGCATCCACATCCTGCCGGGAGCAGACGATGAAGTCACTTTTCGTCTCCCGGCGGATCGGCGCATAAAGTGCGTGGCGACGGGCACCTGATGGTTCTGGGCACAGTGCAGTGCAGTGCAGTGCGGTGTAGTGTGGTGCGGTGCGGTGCGGTGCAGTGCAGTGCAGTGCAGTGTAGTGTAGTGTAGTGTAGTGGTTTGGTGCATCTACAGGGCACCAGGACCCTGGGGGGCTGAGCTGGGCTCATTAGTCAGCAAGTCATGAGGCTGCCATACCGGCCTGATGAGAGGCATCAGCAGCAACCCAGCAGGGCTCGGAGTAGTGTGTGTGTGTGTGTGTGTGTGTGTGTGTGTCTGCATTGGTTTGTGTGCTTGCATTTGTTTGTGTATGTGTGTGTATGTGAGAGGCACAGTGTGTGTGTGTGTATGTTTGCATTTGCTTGAGTGCTCGCATTTGTTTGTGCATGTGTGTCTGTGTGTTGGTGTGTGTGTGTGTCTGTGTGTGCGTGTGTGTCTGTCTGTGTGTGTCTATGTGTGTGCGAGTGTGTGTGTGTCTGTTTGTGTTTGTTGGTGTGTGTGTCCGTCTGTGTGAGTGTGAGTGTGTGTGAATGTGTGTGTGTGTTTGTGTCTGTGTGTGTTGGTGTGTGTGTATGTGAGAAGGGGAAACGAGGCACCAATTAGGAAGCGAATCGGTATTGGTAGGGGTCTGTGTCCCAGATGGAGCGACGCTGAGCCCATCCTGCAGGACTGCGTCGGCCCTTTCGGAGAGCGGCGCGGCTCCATCTTTAATTAACGCGTCTCTGCCTGCATCTGAGAGGCTGTAGTGGTATGGGTAGCCCTGCCCTGTGGTGCCACAGACCTACTTACTTAGTGCAGTCAGGAAATTAGAGCACAGAGCATGAGCCTGCATGGCCCACCGCCCTCCGGCTTCATCTAAGCCACTCTTTAAAGAAAGAGAGAGGGAGGGAGGGAGAAAGGGATAGAGAGAGAGGGAAAGAAAGAGAGGAAGGGAGAGGGAGAGAGAGAAAGAGATAGAGGGAGGGAGAGAGAGGGATAGAGAGGGAGAGGGGGAGAGAGAGGGAGGAAGAAAGGGATAGAGAGAGGGAGGGAGAAAGGGATAGAGAGAGGGAGGGAGAGAAATGACAAGACAGAAAACGGCCCGTCAGACCACATCAGCCGTCCAAAAAAAAGAAAGAAAAAGAAAAAGAAGAGGGAGTGAGTCCTGGCAAAGAGAGAGACGAGGGGAAGAGTGGCGGACGGCATCAGTGAACAAAAAGTCTTTTT
Source organism: Sardina pilchardus (assembly GCF_963854185.1). Lineage (NCBI taxonomy): Eukaryota > Metazoa > Chordata > Actinopteri > Clupeiformes > Clupeidae > Sardina > Sardina pilchardus. The sequence continues at coordinate 45,871,985 of NC_084994.1, forward strand.
GAGACTTAAAAACCAACTTCTCAAAATCCCCGCCAGTCAAGTCTGGATTTAGAGAGCCGTTTTTTTTTGTACTGGTGTCCTGCCAGCGCCTTTCCATCTAACTGCACTTCCAAAACAACCCCCCTTCCCCTCCACCCGCCCCCCCAACCATAAACTCAGGATAAAAACAAGCAGACTGCTCTTCCTCCTCGTGTCTCAGGACGAAAACAAACACACTCCTCTTCTTCCTCCTCCTCGTGTCTGCCGGCCGCTTTATCGTCCGCGCGTCTTGCTGAGTGGGTCCGTAGCGTCTGTGGACGTGGAAATCCAGCGGTCACTTCCCATAAACGTCTGTCCAGCCCTAGCAAACATCCGTCACGTGACCGTCGATATGGGCCCGTTTATTGTTTATCAGTCTGTTTTGCCCTCTCATTTACAGGAAGAGCCGTGCTGCGGTTCGATTTTCAGGTGCAATTACAAGGGCCTGGTGTTTGTGCTTCTTGAAGCGTGGCCTGCCTAATCACCAGTGCAAACGGGGAGAATAGCTCTGCATGTGTTTCCACGTAGAAGTCCCATGATTTTGATGACTGGAATCGTGTTCCAGTGTAAACGTGTGTGTACGTGCAAGAGAGAGAGACACACAATGTGTATGTGTGTGTGTGTGTGTGTGTGTGTGTGTGTGTGTGTGTGTGTGTGTGTGTGTGTGTGTGTGTGTGTGTGTGTGTGCGCGTGTGTGTGAGAGTGTTTGTTTACAGTAGATGAGCGGAGGTCAATCATCATAAAATGAATAGTTCTCTTTCATTCATTGGTTGGGTATCACGACTTACAGTACGCCCTGATTCCATGGAAAGGCAGAATATAAGAATGTAAATAAAGCTGGTCATAACCCACGCTAAGATCAAGCAACCCTGTTTCAGCCCTTTCCATGGAACGGCAGGCAGGGCAACATAGCATTTGTCAACCGCAACACCATCATGATGACAGTCTGAGGAGATTGTTATCAACACTGGATAAACAGGATCCCTTCCTCGCCAGTGCACGCCGATGAAGTGTCTCCATTCATGAGAAGCAAATCAGCTGAGTAATGCATTCCATGCAGACTGGCGAAGATGAAGCTAAAAAGGCAATGGAATACATGACAAGATTGGAATGTATGTGATCCTGTTGATTGACTAATGATTACAGTATTCAGTTACAGGGCTTGTCTTTGTGCACGCAGTCATGTGCAGATGAAGTCATCTTGTTTCACTCTCACAATTACACAATTACTCACTATTTCTGCAATACTGGGAAAAAACAGTGAGCAGCTCTCTCTCTCTCTCTCTGTTCTGGTAGACCACCGACGGAGTCACGTGTTTTGTTGAATCTTAATCTTTCACATTCATATTTACTGTACATTAGTTTAATGTATACGTCTATAGGTTGTGTCAATTGGTATGGAGGATAATTAGAGACCATATTGAAAGAGCAGAGTAAAATACGGACCGTATTAATTAAGAACAAGCTCAAAGAGGCAGACCTCATTCTTATGATGATGATCCCGATCATTCCCAACGTAGCAAAGTGAATGAGAGCAGACATGACACTGAGTGAAGCTGCCCAGCCAAGAGGCACTCATCTGTGTTAGAGGCAGACTGACCCGGGGTCAGTGTGGATGCGGTCACCCTGTCTCATCTTCCTTTTGTCATCTCCTCTCACATATAGTTTTTTCGGTAGGCAGCAAATGAGGGCTGAGTGCCTGCCTCCTCCCTTCCACAAGAAAGATAAATAAATAAATAAAATACATAAAAATAAAATGGGCCCGGGGCAGTTAAAAAAAAAGAGCATGGGGAGTTCAGCTCAGCCACATTGGGGGCAGAAGAACATCCCAAAAGAAGTGCCCATATTAACCTCCCTCCCCCTTCCGCCCATCTGCCATTTTGACCAATGCGGGGCTGCTGGCTTCATTCGACCGCCGCGCAGTCTAACGCTACGAGACTCACAGCAACAGGGAGGTCTCTAAGGGGAACAGACGGCCAGCAAACAGGGCATTTGTAAACACAATTAACGCAGGGAGACGGGGCTCCTCCACTGCTGAGAAAGCACACTCGAGAGCAAAGGAGATGTCCAGGCATGGAGATCAATCTGACCAGTGCTACCGAAGTGTCACATCTCTCCGTTAGCACTGGTCAGTGAGTGTCTTGTCATGTCCATTCATGAATATCTTCGCCATAGTGCAGTTCCTCAAAGTGAGCCCAAATTATTTAAAGCAACACTACGTAGTTCTTCTACCTTAACATAATGGCTTCAAATTCATTCAAATTTTTACAGTACATCTGAGCTCAACAGTCGATTCTCCCTCAAGTGATGAATTGTATAGCAATTAGCTGAATTTGACAAAAGTGTACGTGGATGAAAATCAGACCTACGTGCCTTTTTCAGATCAACAACACCTGGCAGTAGGCTACAGCACACCTTAAGGGTCGCCAGCACAGAGCAGGTCCTGTCCATACACCAGGGTATATCAACAGAGCCTGTCCATACACTATACTGTAGCTCATATCAGCATGTCCACAACCATGTCCTGACCTTCTCCTCCTGCTTTGTTATCAGATACATTTTAGTCCATTTCAACACGCTAAGTCACCGCATTTACAGTATGGGTACCCGGAGTGCTGGAAACTGATAACACGGGGTATAATTTTTTTTTTTATCTGAGCTCAACAGTCGATCGTATTACACTTCCCCTGAAGTGATGAATTGTATAGCAATCAGCTGAATTTGACAATGTGTGTGTGGATGAGAATCACAGACATGTGCCTTTTTCAGATCAACACCACCTGGCAGTACAGCACACCCATCAATAGGGCCTGTACACTATACACCAGCTCATATCAGCATGTCCACAACCATGTCCTGACCTTCTCCTCCTGCTTTGTTATCTGGACGTGCGACCCATCACAACAGAGGAGTGCAAATATTTAGCTGCCGGGGTGGATGCGTGTACTGTATACGTTGCCGCGCCATATTGTCCTCCGCACGTGCCGTGTGTGTTCCTCCCAAGGCTCCGGTGGAAAACACACACACACAACGCCTCCGATCAGAAAGGAAATAATAGCCTGGAGAAACAAATGCCTTTGGACAACACCACCGCCTCCAGGTATCGCCTTCAAAGCATGGGAATAATAAAACATAATGACTGGGGACAGCCTATCAGCGACAGTCAAAACAATCTTTACATTGGTGACATTTAAGTGCACTTGAATGACAAAGAAACACACTCCCGCGCATCACTTCCTATGCAAAGAGTAGACAAAGGAAAAAAGGTGCAGTGAGCACAGCGTGCTGTCAAAACGTACACATTGCTTCCAGATATAAAATAATGATGTAAAGAATGAGAGGGAACATTGGGTAAAAAAGGATGCGTACAGTACGTCTGCAGCTATTCATCTGGATTGTTTGTTGCAGACATTTGCTTACTTTCTTGAGACCCAATAACTCAAGCCAATAAAATAATGACCCAGATGAATAAAAACATGTTATTCAGATTATGTAGAGTACTAGATAGATAGATAGATAGATAGATAGATAGATAGATAGATACATTAGATAGATAGATAGATACAGTAGATAGATAGATACAGTAGATAGATAGATAGATAGATACAGTAGATAGATAGATCCAGAAGGAAATTACACTACTACTACACATAGATACAACAACAACAACAACAACAACAAATACTATAATTTCAATATAACACAGCACTGACGTACGTTTAGAGTCGCCTTAACATTATCTGACGACCAAATCTTTACGGCTTATTGGAGCTTTTAACTACCAATGCTGTTGTTGTCTCTTTGTCATGACGACAAATGCAAAGCACATCTCAGAGTCATAATTATTCATCAGGGGGCTCCAGCACTCGTTCACACACTAATGATCCAAATCCACTGTACAGTACATTCACACTTATCTTCCCACACAGTCGCATTCAGTCCTATCACACATGGGACCCACACACACACCTCAGACACCTGGCTACACACACCTTACCATCAGACGCGTCTCTCCAAGTCACGGTGGGGAACGTGGTCTTAAACGTGAGGTGCCCCCCTAAGCGAGGGGGCCCCCTCCTACCTCTCCCTGAAGTGGACAGCTTCCTGAGGACATCACGTGTGGCCTATCGTGTGTTTGGGTGCGGAGGATGACGAGTTGAACACGCTGAAGGAGTTATGGAGATGAGAGAGATCACGGTGATGAATGTGACAACAAACAGTCCGAGCGTGGCTTTTCATGGCAATAAAATTACAGTGTTTGATGTCCTCTCTTCAAATGTACAGGAGCTAATTTCACTCCCCAGCAATCTCATCCGCATCACATACGTATACAATGCATGCTGGTAATATATGTACAAGTTAATCATTCCCAACTGTACGGTGTATGTAAATTATGAATGACTTTGAGCTTTGAGCTGCATCCTGTGTATGAAAGGTGCTACACAAATTATTATTATTATTATCATTATTACTTTGATGTCATAATTTTAGCTGGACGAAAGGTCAAAGTTATGCTGACAAAAAAATATAAACATGCATGAGAAGGTGGTGCAGCTTTTAAATCCCATCAACTCAGAAACATCAACAAACTCAGAGTTCTTTGACAAGGCAAACTCCTAAAATGCATAAATCTTTGAGGGGGAATACATAAACATATCCATCAGCCCCATCCATCAAGTGTGTACTTAGAGAGAGAAGATATTAGGAATATTCACGCTGCCTTCATCTCTCCATATCATCCCCCTGAGCGCCACGCCACGCCGCACCGCGCCGCACCGTGCTGTTCCACATCGCCACTGACTTAGTAGAGGCTGTGACACGGCAGGCTCCCGAGGGACCTCTCAGCTGTCATGGGCCTCGTCTACAAACAATTCTGCTCTGCTCCAGTCTCAGACAGATAGACAGACAGATAGACAGGCGGACAGAAAGACAGGCAGACAGAAAAACAGGCAGACAGACAGACAGACAGACAGACAGGGCCCCCAGATTAGGTGCCACGTTGAGTCTTTGCACATCAATTGTCAGAACATCACTTTCAAGAGAAGTTTCAAGGAAATGTGCACAGCTGAAATACAGCCATATAGCTGCTTCCAAACCATGTATTTCAAACAGAGATAGGAGAGAACATATGTAGCTATTTACGGTTGCAGATATAAAGACTTTTTTTTGTTGTCTATGTTGTTATGTTTTCTGTACTCTGGCCAAACATGTTCCCTCTGGGAGATTTGAAGAAATGGTTTCAAAGTTGAGTAGTGATAACCAGACCAAGGTGGAACTATTTACTATGTGATATACAAAAGTTTTGCTAAAATATATCTCCTGTCAAAAAAATCGCAAAAAGCACAAACTACACATTTCTACTCACAACTTCTGCTTTATCGCTCGGGTTTCCTCAACCTTTTCCAGCAGGATTCAAAGCTGACTGTTCGGACAGGAGAAGTGACCTGAATATTAATGTGGCTGCTACTTTGACAACTGTATCTGCACCTAATTTTGACATATGAGAAATCTAATGTATATAATCGATATGGGAATTCAATTTAACAACAAAGAGGCCTGACATTTCTTCTATGTTCTATATGTCTGTGTTAACGTTTCATTGCAGATATGACACATCAAAGTCTATCATATGTCACCATTCCCTCTCTGATGTGCTCCACTCCAATACGAATTCAACTCGCGAAGGTTAAAACGAAATAAACCATTTGAACTTAAAATCTTTCCGCATTGCCATCTAATAATAAAAAAAAAGCAAAGTGCGATATGCAGCAAAAAAAAAAAAGTTATTACACACCAGGATATCTCCTGCTCCACGCCTCAGCAGCCCTTGTTTATACACTTTCCTGTGACCTCCCTCCCTCGCAAAAACCAAGTCTTGGTCCAATTTGCATGCCGTCTTCTGATTGGCTCCTCTGGACTCGTGCCTCAGTGCCCTGCTGCGAGCTGATTGGTTGGGGGTTGGCAGCGGGCAGGGAGCCGTAGTCACTGACAACACACATAAATAGGAGCGTGGGCTCTGTCCTGACTCCACACGCACCTGTGACAAACTGGTCTGCAGTGTTCTCACAGAGAGAGAGAGAGAGACAACGACAGAGAGAAAGACAGAGAGAAAGAGACTTGGAGAGAGAGAAAGACTTACACCAGACACTTCTCTTCAATACGCAGCACTGATTCAACAAGTGCAGCAGCCCGCTTGACAGAGTTTTTCTGCACTCGACAAACAGAGAGATCTCAGCAGCACAGAGACAAGGCTCGACAAGGCAGACAAGACGCAGAGACAGAGAGGAAGAAGACCTTTTTGAGATAAAAAAACCAAAAAAAAAAAAAAAAGAAGAACCCAACGCCAGATGACCACCAACATGGACGTGAAGGACAAGTCTCAGCTGCGGCTCCGCCTGGTGTTCCTGGGGGCGGCCGGCGTGGGCAAGACGGCCCTGATCCAGCGCTTCCTGGCGGACACCTTCGAGCCGAAGCACCGGCGCACCGTGGAGGAGCTCCACAGCAAAGACTACGAGGTGGGCGGCCTCAAGGTCACCGTGGAGATCATGGACACCAGCGGCAGCTACTCCTTCCCGGCCATGCGCAAGCTGAGCATCCAGAACAGCGACGCCTTCGCCCTGGTCTACGCCATCGACGACCCCGAGTCGCTGGAGGCCGTCAAGAGCCTGCGCGACGAGATCCTGGAGGTCAAGGCGGACAAGTGCACGCCCATCGTGGTGGTGGGCAACAAGGCGGACCGCGAGACCGAGCGGCAGGTGGCGTCCGAGGACGTGGTGTCCACCGTGGAGCTGGACTGGAACAGCAGCTTCCTGGAGGCCTCGGCCAAGGAGAACGACAACGTGGTGGAGGTGTTCCGCGAGCTGCTCCAGCAGGCGCACCTGCCCAGCCAGGTGAGCCCGGCGCTCCGACGCCGCCGCGAGACCTTCCCCAAGGACATCGGGCTCCTCCGGCCGCCCATGAACAAGACCAACAGCTGCACCGTCTCGTAAAGGTGGGGCCGTGGGGGGCAGCTCAAGAGGGAGGGAGCCAGGGCAGAGGAGGAGGAGGAAGACGAAGACGAGGAGGACGTCCGGGGGCAAGAAGCCGCAAGGGGACGATGGGACACCTCCACACAGGAGAGCGAGACTCTGGGGGGGAAAGCCTCAGGTGGACAGGTGAACGCTCACGGTGGTGAGGTGACGGTGGTGCTCAGAGTCCAAGGTCGCTCTACCCCATCGGAGAGGTGCAGGTGAGAGGGACACTGAAGTGAGGGCAGAGAGGTGAACACGTGGAGAGAAGACTCGTCTCACGAGGTGAACTGTGTCATGAGAGCACGGCTGTACAGGCTGAAGAAGCCCTCAATGGGCAAATGCATTTCATATGCTTTGTTTTCTCCTTTGCACAAGTCATGGTGATCGCTTCTGGTGTCCAAAACATGATCAATGAAGAGCTTTTTTTTATGTCCTTTTTTTAAATTTGAATGTGTATATTTTGTTCATTTGCAATTTGACTTCAAGACTGTTTGTCAAAGTGAACATATACTTATATTTATTGAAAAAGAAGATAAAAGTGCCAGGTTCATCTCCTGGTTGTGAACATGAACATGTTTGTGTAAAGTGAGTGGAATCTGTACAGCTGGAGGATATTGTTTACAGAACTAGTCCTGTCTGAATTCAAATTGTTGTCAAAGCATGAATTGAACTTCACCAAACGTAAGTGAGGTGGTTGCAGACGTATGTCTATTATGCACTTTCATTTCGAGTGTTATAATATATTCAACAGTTGAACCAATTCAATGTTTCGTGTAAATATGCTTTAGTTTTTTTTCTATCATCATTAACTGTTAACGTGCATTGATTGTTATATGTGGAATGATCTTCACACAATTAAAAAAAAAACGACGAAATAACCGCACGTGTATTGATTTTTAGCGCCAGTCCAGTCCAGCCACGAGGAAGAAGCCGTGTTGACAAATGTTATCACGGTGACATTTACATTTACACGTGAAAAAAGCATAGGCTGCCCTGGGTGGAGAAAATAAAGGGCTGTTTAGCGAGTTAAGGCAGGGTTACTGTGGGTCTTTCAACAAATGACTAGACAAACATTTTAGGCTTTACCTGACATCTGTCTATTTGCTCTTGAGAGAAAGTTCTGTTGACATTTGGACAGCCTACCTTAGATAGATCAGATTCTTCCCGGAACACTGAAGCCCTTAAACCTATCCAATTCATATTTTTTTTTTCCATTAAACCTACATCGACATTTTCAATTAATCAACATATTCCACCAATGGCAGACTTTGAGGAACTACGCTTTAGTGTTGATAAACATAAAACATAGGCTATGAAATAGCCTAGAAGACATTGCCACCTACTGGTTAAATCTGACGTCTCTATACACCATCCAGTTTGAGGCCAAACATAATCGTTCTAATGTCGTTAACATAAGCACCAAACTAACTTTGACATTCACCTTAAAATAATAAATTGAGTTGACAAAATGGACAGCCCATGAAGGAGTAGCCCATTTGTTTAAGCAACTGACCTTGGTGTCACTTAAAAGTATTTAAAAAACCTTTTCCCCCAATGAACCCCACTTTCTGAACAATGCAAATATGGTGCAACAGCTAAACATATAGTTGTACACTGACCGCTCTAGTAACATGCCTATAGGATAGCCTACATAACATGTTGTGAGGGGGTGCCTTCAAAGGCGACACAATGAACCCTCTGAGCACACACTCAGATACAGAAACCACATGGCACCACACAGGCCCATGTGTTTCCCCTTTCCCGTCTACTACGATACCAGGGGCATTGTTTCCTTACCGACACACGAGGAAGTGGCCTGTGGGCCGTTGCTGTCTGGTTCCTCTTCGAGCTGGGTTTAAATAGTCAGCTGCACAAGCCTCAACCTACACGCTTACAGCTCGGCAACACAGACGAGGACGTTATACAGCCATCGAGGTATGTGAGATAAAAAAAAAAACTAAAATTACTGTTGATGTATACACAGATAATTATTGTGTAGATATGTGTAGGTTATATACATTTGGCTTCACAATATGCAAAGTCTCTTTTGGGGAAGTAGGGTTTTCCGTTGACACGTCAACACTCAACAAGCATATACTGTACAGCATATAATTTTGGACTGTTTTGTAGTTGTAACTCTGAGGGCAAAAGCAAATGCTTTTTTTCTATGCACTACAACTAACACTTCTTTTTTTAAAGTGTCTGTCCAAAGCCCTCACTCCTGTCTTTGCCCCTAGACTTGGTCAAAGCTCCACAGAGACTGCTTTAGAGAAGCCTGAGGAGTTTAGAACAAGTATAGGGTCCTCGACTCTGAAGTGATCGCACTTCGGACAGAGCACTGACACCCCCTCATGTCTCCCTCATGTTGTGGGAAAAAAGCCAGTAGGGTATGTTGATTTATGAGCTTACGAGCGTGTTGTGCAGGCAGCTTGGGTGCGGCTGGCTGACCGACTGTTTGGTGTAAGGTCAGCAGACACATGGTTGGACTGAATGCGACATCATCAATCACACTACACAGTGTAAATGTTTCACTACAAGTGCAAATGTTAACCTGTCAGCAATCAGTCAACTCGTCTCGCACACATCACACACCACAACAAGTGATTAAAAAGACTGAGGTTGTAAGAAAAGAGGGCAAAAATACTTTATTGGACCATGAAGAAAAGCTGATGGTAGTTGAATGTAAACATAAATCCATCTTAATGGACTGTAACCAAAAGGCGGATGAAAGCCTCTGGGTTGTGGTAGCATAGAGAATAGACATGTTTAGGTTGAGGCTTCTGGGCTGGGAACCTGAGGGGTATTCCAGGTAAGTACAGTAGTTTAGTGACAGACCTACTGAAGGTTAACTCAGCGTAAGTGGTAAGTCTCCTACAATGAGAGCCCAATGACATTGTTTTGCTAGAATAAAGCTGTACAGCTCTTCTATTAGGAGGTTTACCACTTACTCAGAGTTAACTTACCCAGGTTTGTCACTAAAACACGTACTCGGAATACCCCCCTGAACACAAGTGGATCCAAGTCCATTATCTGGTAATGGAACTCCTGTCTGGGGCTAGGCTGTTCAGCTAACACAGACAGAACATCACAGTGGACAAGTGCGTGACAAAACACAGGTGAAGGCTACATGTATGATTTAAAAAAAAAACATCAGGAGGAACTGAAAGTCATTCGACCAAGTATTACAATCACACCCTAGAAAAGACTGCACGAGGACTGAAAAACGGCAAACTATCGAAACGAGAACAGGGCAACTCCGTAACATCTACACATTAATGGCCTTGCACAAATCCCCCCACCTCAAAATGAGCTTGTTATGATCACAAAGTAAAGTTGTGTTGCCTTAGACACTGTCCACCGCTTGGGTGTTGAAAGATTCATGGGTGTCTATTTAAAAACAAGGAAACAAGAAGAAACAGCTTCTGCTTTGCTGCTCAGTCACAGTACAGTAGGGAAATAAAGGAAAATGGACCCATGTCCAGAAAGGTAAACTGCATACTGGAGTGGGTATAATCATGACAGTGCTGTACTCTTAAGGCAAGTCATAAGCTTTGAATATGGACCTTTGGATAAGCCAGGGAATGAGGTTACTTTAAAACTCATATATATTTTTATTTTAAATGTATTTTTTTTGTGTTTAAAACAAACAAATGAAACAAAATGGCAAAGTGAAATTCAGGCATACGGAGAATATTCCACGCTTGGCCTCCAAAAAGCTGTGAAAACTAGTGTCCCTCTACCAAGTTAGCTTCTGCTGAGCGGTGTAGCGCTATACAATCAAGCACAGGAACATACAACTTCCCAAAGAACATCTCAGAAGACAACGCATGGTTGAAGCACATTGTATTAGGCAGTCGAGTTGCATCGCATGGAAAATAGTGTCATCTCACATGTGCTTCTGCATGTGAGTGCAGTCTTGTCTGCATATGCTACACAGTCAAACACAGTTGTCTTGAGATCACCAACATACAACTATAGAGAAATAGGAATTACTAATAGAAGGCAAGAGTGGCTGGATCCTTGGTCTGACTGCATCTTGACCACGTGTCTGTGTGTCATGAGTGTGTGGGTCTGTGTTCGTGTCCATATACGTGTGAACATTTGTGGGTGGGTTCCAAACAAGTATCTGCTGTGGTCTGTGGCAAGCCTTTGTACTTGTATTTGCATACAGTAAATATAGCATGTACGAGAGTGTAGTGCTTGAGCAATATGCAGTATGAGAGTGCGTGTGTGTGTGTGTGTGTGTGTGTGTGTGTGTGTGTGTGTGTGTGTTACGACGGGTAACAGGCAGCCACTTGGTCCCTCCTGTGCTCCTGCTGGCTGGTCAGTCTGGGCTCCTCAAGCCAGGCTCAGTCGTCCACGGTGATGTTTCGGAACAAGTAGGCCATGGACTCGCCGTTATGGGTGCGGCGGATGGCCTCGGCCAGGATCATGCTCACGTCCACAGTCTTGATCTTTGGGCACTGCAGCTTCTGGACCTCGTGAGGGACCGTGTTAGTGACCACCACCTGAGAGAGAGAGAGAGAGAGAGAGAGAGAAAAATACAGTGTGTTTAACTAACTAATAATATCACTCCAGTAATAGAGCAACAATGTTATGATGTGTTTATGCGCCAATGTGTGCTCCTGCAAGTTGAATTACATACACCTGTCACTAACTATGGTAGCTAGAGAGGCCATTGGTTAAAGGATTGTTGAAGTGAACAGTGACAGCACTGAATTCTATTCCACAGAGCAAAGCCACAGAAGACCACAAGAGAGTAACGTTTGTGCTGATTCAGTACTGATACAAACTATCAGGGACTAATATGGGACTGTTGCATTTGGGGAAGTCTGAGCTGATCAAGTTCCCTCTATTGAAGTATTCCGTAAAACTGAAATCTATTTTGTGGCTCAACAGCGCCCTCCTGTGTCTCTCGCCTGTCACTGGTGAACCCTGAGCAGTTTTTCAAAAACTTTTTTGTTACAGCGTTTAAGTGACTAGTAATTCTGCAATTTGTATAATTCAATTTAGGCTAATGTGATTTCATGTGATTGGGAATGGACGTAGGATTTAGAAATCCAATAAAATTCAGGTATAATTGAAAAATCCAAATCATTCCAATGCCAAGTAACCAGGTTTATATTTGTAAGCATCATAAATATCAACATCTACGGATGAAGCAGTGCATTCAAGAGCCCCTTACCTCATCGATGGCAGACTCCTCTATCAGCCTTGGGGCATCAGCAGAGAGAAGGCCGTGGGTGGCCATGATGTAGATCTTGTAGGCACCTCTCTCCTTCAGGATCTCAGCAGCCGCCACAAAGTTCTCCACGTCGTCAATCATGTCGTCCTGTCAACAAAGTGATGATGTTAAAAAATAAAAGGCAGTTAAAATAATAAATCTTTGTTTTGCTATCTTTCTTTCAAGAGTTGAGGACAAAGGAGTTCACAATAATGTCTGTGTGACTGTGGATGTCTTCAGACTGTTAAGTCACGGTGGCCATGTTTCACAGAGTATGTAGTAAACCGTTCTTACGATAATGATTGCAATTCTGCCACCGACATCTCCCACCACACTGATAGGAGGTTTCTCTTTTGCCATCATCACTGCAACACAAAAGAAAAACAATTTTCAGAGACGAACAGTAGACAAAACGTTGACAACGTCAAATCACAAACACATAAGGGCTGATTAGGTCAGGTTAATTCAATCGAAATGAAATTCCAGATGACCAGTGAGAATGCATTAGTCCACTGCACATGTCAAAGAAGATCCTGCAGCTATGATACCATAGAATTGGCTCAGTTTAAAACAAGCAACTAGTGATAGCTGTGTACACCAGCAGCAGCTAATGATTCTGAAGCACTGGTATCAGACTCACAATGAAACGCAGGACCACAAGAGAAGACTCAGGAGGAGGATCCACTCTAAACAGGCCATGCAAACAGATTAGCGCATCGCCCATGAGAATGTCCTATGGGCATGTGGACCTGAAAAACTCCACAGTCGCCCATTCAAAACTGCTTCCCTCATGCAGCTTTTGCACAAGACCAAATAAGGCCTCTTGCAAATGAAGTCATGAGAAACATGCACGGAAGACAAAAAGTCTGAAAAGATATGAACTGAAACAAATTGGTATTACCCCCAGGGGAAATGGACCAGAATAAAACACCATCTTGTTAGAGCTAGCTTTCTCAGGTCATACAAAGGAATCTGGCTTTGGACGTCTTAATAAAGTGGAATAATGGTGCTCATGTCCAGTGATCAGAAAGGTCTATCTAATATAATAATAATAATAATAACAATAACAATAATACGTTTTATTTATATGACTTCTAAAGGTGCTCTGACAACACTGAAATGACTTGAATTGAGAATAAAGTTGATGGCTCAAGTGTGGGCAGGAGTGTGTTGGCTATAGATAGATAGATAGATAGATAGATAGATAGATAGATACTTTATTATATATATATTATATAGCAGACTATCGTCACTTCTTTCGGGCAGTGTTGCTCCACCATCACAAACAGGGATGACGGTGAAACAGGAACTGCCTGTGCCCTGCCACCAGCTGAAGGAAATGAGCCAATTGGGAAGTAATTATCTTATCCACCTCCTGTGGCAAAACCAAATCATGATTCTGAGAGCATGGCTGCTCAATATGCAGAGATCGTCTGACCAGAGCCAGGGTCTTCAGAGCCACAGGAGAGAGAGAGAGAGAGAGAGAGAGCAGTGTTGCCAGAGTCCGCTTATTATAAGCGACTTGGGCTTGTTTTCCGGTGAAGTTGCGGGTTGCGGTTTTGGGGGCGTGTATTTTACGTGGTCGCTTCTTTTGGGCTT
>NC_084994.1:45888335-45905835 GCF_963854185.1 Sardina pilchardus
TGTGAGTGTGTGTTCATGCATTCTGACTGACTCCTGCCCTGGTGAGGACGCTGGTGTGTTAGGGGAGGAGGGGCGGTTCCTTACAGGGCAGGTCCAGGCCGGGGTGTCCACTGGAGGAGCGGACCAGAGGGGGGGACTGGCGCCCGTCCGCCATGTCCGACTCACAGCACTGCGCCTCTCCGTGCATCACCGCCAGACCTAAACGCAGCCGCTCGGCGTACGACTGAGCTCTGCGTCAACACACAAAACATCTCCATGATGACTGCAGATTTCACACTTAACACATTACAGCAGCCTTTCGTTTCCTTCAGATTTAGTGGTGTCGATTATGAACATGAAGGTGCAACAAGACAAGAAGTAGATAGATAGATAGATAGGTAGATAGGTAGATAGATAGATAGATACTTTATTGATCCCCAAGGATCGATAAATCGACACCACTACATCTGAAAAGTCACTGTCAAAAAACCTGCACAAAAGACAAAGGACCTAGAGTGGAAGAACTGCATTATATATATTTCACATCTCTATCTTCCTTATTGAATAGCCATATTTTACATAATGCAATTAATAAAATGTGACTATTAAAATGTGGTATTTTCAACAACAAAAGAATGTTCAAATCCTGGTATTGTGTTCTATGGCTGTTGCATTGCTGGCTGTTGCATTCCACACTCCCACAATAGTGACAAGCACAGCCAGAATATTGTGCTTCCAAGTGACATTCCAGATCGCCATAATACTGTAACATCAAATTTGGTCAGTGTAGATTTGGATCCAAAGGAATTTTGGATGAGATTTTCATCAGATGGAAACCCTGAAAATAAAGTGAGTGAAAGCACCCATTGTTTCCCTGTGTGTGTGTGTGTGTGTGTGTGTGTGTGTGTGTGTGTGTGTGTGTGTGTGTGTGTGTGTGTGTGTGTGTGTGTGTGTGTGTGTGTGTGTGTGTGTGTGTGTGTGTGAGACCTGACCTTAAGGTAGTGTGCATTATGTTTTGCCAACTGAGCAGCAGGAGTACAGCCTAAGTAATCCCAACCCTTCTTTACCTCTTTGCAGCCGAGGGGGATTTGGCCACAATAATAGCATTTCTGTAATCTGGAATCTGAACAGGAAGAGAAAACGAGGGGATATGTTACTAACTGAATCTGATCAGTATGCGCCTTTCAAAGTGCACTAGAACTGAAATACTGTAGCTTTTTTTAATTAACTAAACAACTCAGAACAGCAACATATACATTTCAGAACTTAATCTAGATTTAAGGTATGACTTAAAATACTGAACTTCAATATCAACTCGTGAATTGAATGTTACGTGACTGCCATCGGTGAAATGTCTCAGCACCAGAGAAGAAGTGCATCAAAGCAGCATAAAGCAACATTAAAAGATCCCATAGCAGTAGCAGGTGGACTGCACTCCTCCGTACCTCCTCCTGGATATACTGGATGAGGAAGGGCGAGGCCCGCAGGTTGTCCACGGGGAAACCGAAGAAGCCCTGGATCTCCTTCTGGTGTAGATCCATGGTGATGATGTGAGTTAAACCTGTCAGGCAGCAGGTGGTGAGAGAGGAGACATTAACACTTTGGTTGGGAAGGTGTTGATGAGAGGCTGGTGGCCCGTACTGGTGTAGTGTTACCCTGCAGATACACCAGAGCCAACAAACAACCCTGCCATCTCAACTCACTTACAGTACATTTACACTTGCACTTACGTTTATTAATCTAGTTAACACTTTTATCCACATCTCCGTACAAAATGAGGATTAACATTCAAGATACATTGCAATACAAACATACACCTTGACCACATTTTGTTCTATACAGTAGTAATGCGCTACCACAACAAGAAGGGGGGTTTTAGGCATTCCGCTTTCGCGTTGTGCCTAACAACGCCCCTTAGCTGTTCTGAAATCAGTGTAAACTACGGCCTCTCGGGGCTTATCGCTTAATTAACATTCAAGATACGTTGCAAAAGGAGACCTTGGGTAACAAAAAGCAGGTAGAAGGAAGTAGAAGACAGTGTGGTAAGTGCATGTTAGGTGTGTTGGGTAGATGTGTACGGACAGAAGGTACTCTCGGAGGAGTTGACTGTTTAAGAGCTTCCTGAAGATAAAGAGGGCCACACCTGCTCTGGTAGCACTGGGCGTATACTGTACTACACATGAAAATAATCTGGATTGCCGTGTGTGTGGAGGTAGCCATGCCAGAGGACATTCCTTGTAGGAACACGGCGGTCGAGGACTATCAGAAGCCTTTGTGAGAAGGCCGTTAGAGGAAGTGGGAGCCGACCCAGCAATCTCTTTGTAGTGTAGTCTCTTTGAACTCTCTTAGTGACTCTTAACACACATGCAAAGCCACGAGCATGCTACTGACAGCCTGGCATCCTCCTTATCAGTAATTTCTCAGGGAAGTCACTGTAAACCTGACTACAATTGTGGTAGATCTAAAGGCTAGCTCCCTGTTCAGGAAAGATTGGTAGATAGATAGGGACATTATGTGAACTGTAGCTACCGTAATTTCCCGACTATTTAGCCGTGGCTTATACAGTACATTGATTTTGCAAGATGTCTATAACTATGAGATTTATACACGGGGACAGTTAATATGGTATTGATATGGTTTTGTTTCTTTCAACTTGCATAAAGCACTGCTCTGCGGCTTATACACAATGCGTCTTGTACACAGGAAATGACTGTACCTGCTTTGGCCAACATGGACGCCAGCAGTTTGCACACAATGGAGCCCCTCTTCCTCATCTTGCACTGCTTGCTGTAGGGGAAGTAGGGGATGACCCCGATGATGTTCTTCGCACATGACGTCTTCAGGGCGTAGGCCATGATCAGCAGCTCCATGATGGCAGTGTTCACATCTCTTCAGGGGAAAACAGAGAGATGACCGAGAGAGAGAGAGAGAGAGAGAGAGTGTGAGAGAGAGAGGAGGAGGAAGAGAGATAAGATTTCATTGAGGCAAAACATGGGGTGTTAGCAAGTTCATGTCTTTCTAGTCTTTCTATTGATTGAAAAATGTAAGTGGTGTTACAGAACAACCTATCCATCTTCTGTAACTATAATTTGACGCACTGTATTTGACAATTCAACCAGAAAGTCTCGATCTCCCACTAGATGAAACATGAATATATCTTATACATTTTCAGCGGTATTCGTATAATGATTCAACCAGAATGTAGTAATGGAGGCAACCAGTCCCATTATACTTAATCAGAATGAATGACATGCTTCCACTTGGACATCACAATTGGCTGCTTTCATTTCAGATCCATTATTGAGTAGCTCTCCTTTTGAAACATGAATTCCATCTTGTATTACCATCCTGATACAGTGCCAATACTGGCACTGGCACTCTCAAAACCCCACTGCAGCTTTTCCAGAAACAGACCGCTGGGCACTTGTGCCAAGGCATGCCCATTAACCCTGTATCTGAGGGGCATTTCGAAAGCCCAAGGGACCTCTTTGAAGGAAGCAGCTCACGTAAAGCACAAGTTTGCTTTTCTCCATGCTTTTAAAGTGAGTCTTCCATTTTTACAGTTGACCCTTATGTCAGGCTACTACTAACAGACTGGTCCATTTACTATTACTGGTAAATAAGGGAGTTTTCTGCAGCCGCCATGTCCAAATGAGGTCATGTGGGTCCAACGCTGAGCAGCGTACCATGCAACCTCCAAAACCCCTAAATGCCTCATTACCACCCAGTATTACAAACTCATCTTTATACGGCATGCATCTCGAGAATGTACCCATGTACACCTCTTCTGTTGTCCACTGTTGTCCACTATTGGCAACACCCAAATACCCAAAAAGGCAATAAAAATGCCCTAGAATATTTTACCGGCAATAATAATGTATTAGCCTAAATGTATTATATTATGCATTAAGAGAGCTTCTTTATCACTGGTCTCTTGCAGTCACCCCCACAGAGCCAGAGCTAATGCCCTAGCCCCAGTCTCTTCTGTAACCAGACCCTAATCAGTAAGTGATGAAAGCTCAGGCCAAGTGCTCTTCATGTTACCAGCTCACCTTACTAGCAGGAGCTGGTGGACCAGGTCCCCTCCACAACATAGAACTCTGCTAATGTGCTGGGCTGAGCCGAGCAGCACCACAACTCCCATAACCATGCTAGCTAAGCTAAGCTAATCAAAACTGCTGTGTTGGCACATGTGATGCGGTCAGAGACAGACAGCTCCTTTAATCTCTAATCTAAGTGAGTGCCAGGGCTATCACCACAGAGGACTGTCCCCCTGCACTCACAGTAAGGGACACAGGTTAAGACAGACACCTGAGAGCCCAGCCTGAATGGATGACTCGTTAAAAGGCATGACCCCGGGACGGCAGTGTCACTGCACACTGAGACTAACTCAAGCTCCCAACACAAAAAGAGTGTGCGACTAAAATGAGAGAAACAGGTGCCAACATGGATAGATAAAGTTGAGTTAAGACAGTTTGAATGCCTTTTCTTTTCTTTTCTGCTTTGAAAAGACCAGTTGAAAGTCATAATTTGTGTTCAAAAGTGGAGGCCACATGTGTACTATAAAGTAGCAGAAATAGAGTGACCACCAACCAAACACTGAAAATGAGGACAAATTGTGTCTAAAACTGAGGACAAATTGGTCAAAATGAGGACAACCCCAATTTCTGTTTATAGGCCTATTCCTATTGGGGGAGAGAGTGTTGTATAACAGTAGCTACGTAGCTGTGCAGTATGTACATTGTGTAAACCTCCCTTTCAACACCTTACGAGTCGTGAAAGAGAGCTACAGTAGCAGCCTGGGCTTTTAGCTCGATTGCTAGCATGTTCAAATCCCAATCAAGGTGCAGCAGTTAGCGGGCTATTTTTTCCACTTCATGCAAGTGGTTCTATTCCTAATGTTGGGGTGGGGGGGCTGTGCAGTATGTATGCTGTGTAAACCTCCTTTCCGACGCCTTCAGAGCCTGGGCTTTTAGCTTGATTTCCAGCGCCCTCGACTCCCAATCCAAGGTGCTGCGCTATGAGACCTGACAAGTGCAGGGCGGAGCGGCATGATTCGACAGTTAGGCCTACAGTACATTGGTGCCGTGACCCACATCAGGAGTGAGGTATAGGGAGGTGAGTGTAACGGTGCTGTGGAGCACTTGTCAAAAAGGCGGACAAACACCCACAAAGGAGGACACTCTACCTAGGTCGAGGGCGAATAGTCATCCTAGACAAACAATGGTATCAGCTAACACAATTATTGTGGCTTACTACCTTAACTAGTGTCAGTATGGTCAGAAAATATATGGAATGACAGTCGAAAGAGAAAATTACAGAGCTGTTCCTCGGTATAACCACGTTATGTTTCACAAATACACCAACAGTCAGGTTAGCCTCCCCCAGTCAACCAATGCTAATATTATTTTACTGTTGGACGTTATGTTAAGCTGGAAAGAAAATACTGGACATTTCGATGAAGGATCAGTATTTAGCTTTCCTTTACTTAATTTAAAAATAATTATTGCGTCTTATAAATGTCAATACCGATAAATTGACAAATAGCTAATATCAGCCGATAATATTGGCTCACCGATTTATCGGTTGGACTTGGACATTCTGGCTTTTATATGTTTTTCCTTTCAACAGTGAAGTCCTCCAAGTAGCCCACTGTTGTCCAAAAATGGACTGATAAGACATTGATATACCTCCTCTTTAAGGAAGAATTGATGCATTCTTTCAATAATGTAAGAGTACCAACAACCACCACAACTATAAATGGCCTTCAGCAATACCCACTTCCTGATTCAATCTTCTACTGTAGCCTATGTTGCGTTGGTCCATCTGCTAGACGGCAGAAACTGTGCTGTCAACTGTGCAGAAGCAGCATGAGTTCTGGGTCAGCTTGTGTTTAAACGTAGCGGTGAGTAGCCACAGCACATTCTCAAACAAACGCCCTTTGAGCAGCAGTAGCCGGCCGCGGGCTTCACTGGCGGTTTGACCCCGCCGACTAGACAGCAGCGCTGCAGCCAAACCAACTCCAGCGCGGTGACACCGCAGCACTCCGTAGTGGCCTCGTTTCCATGACCACTGACACTAGCGCCTGACCACCATGTAGGTCACTCACTCACTCACTCACTCACTCACTCAGACAACATGGGCCGCTGAGAGAGCACCTTACCTGGGGATTGTCTGGATGATGAAGATGTCTTGCCCACGCACAGACTCCTTCACGTCTACCCTTGTTTCTATCAGAGGAAAAAGAAAAACACAACCATGTATTTCAGTCACCAAACATGCGAGCTAACACAAAGGCAAACTTTAGTGGCGACCACAACAAAGAGAAAAACATGGGAGGGCTTATAACGTTAACGTTATAATAACATTATATTTGGATTAAGGAGCATGTAGTTCACTGACCTCTGTCGGCCTCCTGGTAGACCACAGACTTTCCCAACTCAACACCAAGGCGCCTGTTGGGGGAGAGATGCACACACGTGAATATACTATGCATTTGCACAATCACCACCCACAAGACAAAGGTACTTTTACAACCCACACCACAAACACGCACCTAAATACACACACACACGCACACACCCAGACACACACACACACACACACACACACACACACACACACACACACACACACACACACACTAAAACACACTTAAGTAACCAATTCCAGGGATTCCACAGTAGAGAGCAAATACAACTGGACAAAGAAACAAAAGCAGATAGCAGTTTATGACCAAATTCACTCCCACCTCCTGGGATTCAGCAAGCCGATAACGCCAAAAGCAAGGTTATCAATTTCCTGAAGACAGCTGACAAACACTAACTACATGCAACTATATGCTACGTATGCAAGACATGAAGTTCACCTTTCAACACGCTTATGGTCACTCAATGACACAAACAGGAGTTACAGAGTTACAGAGGGGTGGTCCCTAATATGTTGACTGTCCGCTGATAACATGCCCACTCATAAAAACGGACACGAAAGGTTAGGGAGCATAAAAGTGTCAAGATAGTGTGGACAAAATGGGTGTCCCTTTTGCTACATGGAGTCACCAGCCCTCGTGCTGGTCTGTTAGTGCATGTTATGGCTAAAAGGGAAGGGCAGGGCAGGGCAGGGCAGGTCAAATCAGTTCAAAGCCTCAGAGTTGACACAGCACCACAGCGCACTGTTGTACACTCACTCGGCCGTACGGGGCCGGGTCCTTTCCGCTGGGAGACGTCTGTTACTGTTAGAGGACACAGGCGCCGAAAGTGAAACAAAAACAAAAAAAATAATACTATTTCTCCTGTAGTCTGTGTGTCAGTGAAAGGCCAAATAACGTCCTAATTCCAAAATGGGAACAGTTAAGAGACACCTGTACAAAAGAACACTGGGGAGCAGGGTTGGCCATTTTGGCCCACTCATAATTCTGCTGAATGAGGGGGCCATTTTGCTGGGCAGACAGTATGAAGCAGGTGGCCGCATGTAAATGGCCTCCAGCTGATTGTTTTAATGAGGGGGTAGGGTTCCCATCGTCCATCTCCCAGTGACAGGGCCAGGCAGGATGGGACAGCTGGCTAAGGGACAGGACAGGTAACTGCCCAATTTTACCCCAAGGCAACTGCTCTTTCAGATCCCCCTGAGTACTTCGGTGTATGCATCTGTTTGTCTGAGTAGTTCAGTGTATGTGTGCATCTTTCAATTAGTCTGGAAGTGTGTTTCTATCACTCTGTGTGTGTGTGTGTGTGTGTGTGTGTGTGTGTGTGTGTGTGTGTGTGTGTGTGTGTGTGTGTGTGTGTGTGTGTGATCTTGAAATACTTGTGTCCGACAGACACAGGACTGTGGCTGGCAGCCATTACCTGATTCAGCTGGATAGCCACCCCAGCCTGCCCCTTGCAGTGACACAGCACATCTGTTCCATGTCTCTGTCTTTGATCCCCATCATTTGGAGAGAGGTGAGCCTTTCATCTTAGTTCATGTTTCCAGGCCAGCACCTTGCTTGCATCATTAATAACTGGTGCAGGCACACGGGCCGTCCAGAGCGAGAGATCCCAAAGGAAGTTTCTCTACCGTTGAGGGTCTCGGGAGGTTGTAGGCTCTTTGATATGCTCTACACAATGGTTCTTGCCTCAGTAGAACAGAAATAACAGTTTTGCAGCAAACGTGAAAAGGTCTGACACAGCAAAAACGCCTAAAGCCCAGGGAGACTGCTGGACGGTTATTCGACTTGGGCTACTCCACAAACCGGCTACTTTGCCTGTCCAATACCTTAAAAGGCACTCTGCTGTTATGGTTTATGCGGTCTTAAAACCAGAAACACAAAAGGCTCCATGACCCAAACTCAACACTGAGCGTGTGGACCCTGGGCTTTGTCTGTTGTCCTAGCCGATCAGGGAGATTCACCAGCACCTCACTCACTGATAGAATGTCACTGACTTCTGACTTAGACTGAGGGGTGAGGGGCCACACTGTGACAAAGACAACATGCCAGGTTGGCAGGCCAGCCTTGGAACTAGAGAGACAGCAAATTAACTAGAGCAGACCACACATAGCTTAACTAGTGCTGCAGGACATTCTTGTTCATCAGATATTCCAAAGGGGGGGAACTGGCATACAGGCACACTAAAACCTGCAGTAAAGTAAACAACTCGACCATGTCAGTACAGAAGAAAATGTTAAAGCACTTACTCTGTGATCTTCTTGGCGAGCTCGGTGGCCGCTGTGGTAGAGTTGGCGGAGAAGACACGATAGCCACTTTTCCCGACATTCATTCTTGACTGATAATCATAGGACAGCTTGGGTGATTTAGAATGAAAGAAAAGAGACTTGTGAGGTCCAAGACGACTTTTTGGCATGTCTTCAACTCTTAGCTAACTGTTTCTCCGCAAGACAACAAATGTACAGTGGTAGCTATAATCAAGACAAGCTTTGGCTTTCTATAAATGAACAAATCTACATTTACAGTAAAGTAATATCCTATAGGCTACTCTAGTCTTGATGCATCAGACTTGTACAGACAACATTTCAACAACATGCCCTGTGGTCACAGCACAGCTACGGCTAACTGGGACTTCAGTTCTGTTTTCCTCTCGCTTCTCCAGCAGAAAACAAATCCTCCAGCATACCACAACAACTGGACCACCAGCAACGCTGACCAGTAGAAAGGTAACTTACTGAATACAGTGATTCTGCATTAAAACCAGCGGGACCTTGGAAAAAGACCGAGCTGCTGGCCTTATTTTTCTTCTAATGTAGGCTACGCCGTTTCACCGAACTAGGTATACAACCCAAACTAATTCGAAAGCAACCAGCCACGGTTGAGGTTAGCCTACTATTATACGGTTAGAGCCAGTCATCGATCGCTTCGCACAACGATGGGTTTGTCTACCATGCCATAAACAAGAAAAAAACTGGGCAATAGCAACGTTTGTACTTCGCTCCTAGGCGTGTTACATAACAGTCGATTAAATGTTTCTAAATGATGTCCTTTCACATCCTTTTCGGGCTGCATTAAACGTGGAATCGGATAAAGAATAACAAAAATAAAGCTTTACTTGCACCACTGTAAACTTTGTTGCAATGCGGTCAGAATAAAAAATCCCACAAACGTTTCCATTGGTTAAACCGAGTAGTTGACAGACAGGCCGGTACAACCACTGTGAGTTCTGCATCACAAGGAAAAGAAGGCGGTACCTGCTATATTCCAGCCAATCACATCTATGAAATGTCTACCGGTCAAAGTAGAGGATGTCCAAAACACTGCATTGCATTTTAGAGCCTGAAGGAGAGAGACTTTTTCCATTTCATATGCAAGCGATGCAGGCCTACAGGTTCTGACTGGGACTGAGACTGCAACTGCAGTGCTTCACTTTAGTTTTAAACTTGCCTCAAGAAATCTATTGTTGTTGAGCTACTAGGCCTACAAAAGCCTCATAAATAACCTAAAGAAACAGATAGGCCTAAATATAAAGAAATGTGACCAAAGTAGCATCATTCACTCAAAAGTATAGTTGATGTGACTATGTCAATTTAATGAAACAACACAACAACAAGTTACAAAAATAAAGGACAGGCTAATTCTAATTACATTTATTTATAAAGGCAACAATTACCCAGCATTGTAGGAGTGAAAGGAAAAGGCATTTTAAACACTGTCCAAACTGTGAACTGGCAAAGGTTTTAGGCATCAACCACAAGGTTAAAAGTCTTCAACAATGTTCGGCATAGAAGGTGAGAATTGTTTTTAAAGAATCTTCTTCCCATTAAGTTCAAGATGGTTTCTAACACATCATATAGCCCTTCTGAAATGTCAACATGGTTTATTCCTCAAACTGTTCCAGGATGGTGTGACAAACAGGTCTGTGTGGGCCCACAAAATCTCTGCAGCATTGTGTAAAACCTCTGATTTGTCTCAGAGCACATCCCCCCAATCATTCTCTCTCTCACTGTTCCAGGCCCAGTGGTCATCGCGGTCCCTCAGTCCTCAACAGAGACGGACACCCACGGGTTCAGAAAGTAAAAGCCCTGCCAAGTATTTGATCCAACCGTTTAGTAAACCAGCTCATCCAAATTAGCAGCCAGGTAGATCAGATCATTACCTGTGGGGCGGGAGATCAGATCATTACCTGGTAGATCAGATCATCACCTGTGTTAAGTGCACAGGTAGAGAGAATATACGGCAGGGCTTTTACTTTTCCGGAACCGGCATGTCCTCCTCTGGTCCTCAGCCCTCGGCATCCTTCCCCCTGGCGGGCTCCGGGTTCTTGAGCACCTTCTCCCGGAGCAGGTCCAGGATGACCTGCCTCTCCTGGCTCTCCAGCTCGAAGCGTCGCTCGCGCTCCCTCCGCTCGGCGGCGAGCCTCTCGCGCTCCAGGGCGATCTTGCTCCGCTGGATGTCCAGCTCCTCGCGCCGCAGCGCCACCTCCTCCTCGCGCAGGCGCTGCTCGGCCTCCGCCCGCTTCTCCAGGAAGCTCAGGATCTCCGAGTACGTCTGGCAGCAGCACTGGCACGCGCGCTTGGCCGTGGGCGCCGCCAGCTCCACCAGCTCCTCCACCCCCTCCGCCTCCTCCGGCTCCGGGGTCGTGACCACTGTACAGGTCAGTGGAGGTCAAAGGTCAACATTATGTGGCGGTATACATGCTCACTGGAACAGTTAACATTAATATGATATCTATCTATTGAACTCAAAGTATCTATTACATTGTCACAAGACTTCATATAACCAAGTTATATAGCTTATGTAAGTGTCTCAAAAAGGCAACAATTTGTTGTCCCATATGGAAAAAATCAAAGGGGAAAATGTATTCACATGTATGCAGCTGCATCCAGCTAATATCTGAATAGATGGCTACAAAATATTTAATAAATATACTACAGTATAGTAGCAGTAGGTCTACAAGATGTGGAAGATGTCGCATGACTTCGATATAACTCTGTCGTGTAAAAAAAAAGCATGTTTGTTTAAATAACTTTTAAGGCAGCTTTTAAGGCTCTCTGGTAAGCAACATTAATTTCCCGCTAGATCAATAAAGTATCTGTCTGTCTATCTATCTGTTATTAGTGCTCTTATTGTGCGGTGCTTGTGTTTAGCGCTGTTGACTCCTCACCTGTAGGTGGCTCTGTGCCAGACAGCAGGTTGGGCTTGTCCTGCTCCGGCATGCTGAGCTCCTCCAGGACCCGCTTCCTCAGCTCCTCGTCCTGGTACTTGCTCTCCTCCTTCCCCACCAGCCCCTTCTCCTTCTCCTTCTCCTTCTCCTTCTCCGCCTCCAGCTCCAGCACCTCGTGGAGCAGGTCCTCCTTCTGCGCGTACAGCCGCTCGGTTCCAAACCTGAGTCATGGTCATGGACCAGAGCAGAACAAGACGGGTTGCAGCATCGCCGGGCACCTACAAGAACCACTTGAATCCTGTCAGGTATCCCTCTCTATTAGTTCACCTTAGACTACTCAGATGTACACACAGTCTCTGGCGGATGTAAACCAATGCAGTGAATCTGATGATGGAATTCTTTGAGATGTTTCACAAACTAATTTTACACAGTATGTATCTCCATCACTAATCTTTAGTTATATCCATATTTGTCTATACTGTATGGACTGATTTATTTCAACCAGATCATCAAGGTCACCATAATTAATATACTAAAACGGCAATGGAGGGATCGATTGTCCAACTGAGTGACCCCTGGGTGAATGGGGGTGTGTGTTGTGTACCTCCGCAAACTGGCGAAGTCCTGCTTCTTGTAGTAGTCCAGCAGCAGCATGGTCCTCTCACGGCAGCGCCGGGAGTCCACCTCGAAGTTCTCGTCCTGCAGGGCGGCCGTGATGATCTCGCCCACGCGGCCCCACGAGCGGCCCGTCTCCTTGGACCTGAACGGGTTCTGGACGATGACCTCCCGCAGGAGCATGATGTCGTGGCGGGCGGAGAATCGCACCTGGCGTTTGCGGGGGGTGGTGGAGGGGCCAGCAATGGAAAAACCTACAAGTGTGTGTGTGTGTGTGTGGGGGGGGGGGGGGGGAGTGGATAAAGCGTGAGTATTTTTGTGAATAGGCTACTACTTATTCATTAGACATAATGTAATGTGTACAGTATAATCATGTAAAACATTTGCCCACTGTAAAACGCCCAAATATCAATCAATTTTCATGTACATTTGGTTTTAAATAGCTCTAATAGTTTCAGAGGGACAGCCTATGACATTAGAGACTAACTTTGCAGTAACTCTGCAGCCCTGTGTAATAATTATAAACTTTGACAAAGATGATATAACATGTAGCCTGTGAGTGACATCATTACACTGACAACTCACACATCGTAACTTGTTGGCCTAATAGTCCACCAAACCCCTGTATTATAGTTAGGTATGATAGCTTATATTTGTTAAAACCAAACCCAGTTATGATAAACTTACTCACTATGCACGGACACAGTCCATGCAAGAACAGTCTTCTGACATTGTTATGACCTACAGCCCGATACTTTCTCAAGCATTTACAACGTGATGAGAGGTGCATGTGATGTGATGATTGCGTGCCCTACAGAGGAGCCCATTTGGATGCTGAACCACGAACAGCGTTACTGTTACTGCAGCTGCTCGGTGTATTTTGCACCGTGTTCGGCGACTACCGAGTGACGTCGCTTTTAATAGACTTGCCCAGCACAAGTAGACGTTGCGTCTGCTCTGCAAAGACTACGCAGTCAGACAAATAAGCGCGCACCGAGCGTTCACGAGCGACCGTGCGTCTGTGAAACCCGTTTGACATGTTGTCATTGCTAATGTCCAGCCGTCAGCAGCTTGATTTCAACGAAGACGTGTCAGACGTAGCAGTTTATAGCAGAAGTCTTACCATTGTCGTTCGCCATTTCCACCACACGTTCCATGACATCCGGAATCTGTGATCAGCTGACACGCAGAAACTGCTGAGGTCACCGTACACGTCCAGTCACCAGTACAGGTTACATTCTGACGTGTAACTCAACTTCTCGGAAAATCTGGAATAACCGGAGATATGTGTCGTTGTACATCCATGAACGATCCACTAGAGGGCATGCAAGCACAACAAACATATCCAGCCTCGTTCCATTTTACTGAGATTGGGTGGCTGTGGAGAAAACGTTTGTCTTGCGCCTCTGAAAAAGTAAACAATGTATAACTGGAGAGAGAGAGATGGCTTGTTATTCACTATGTACTTAAACCACAATAACTGATTCAGAGACATTTGTACATAATTCAAGTCAGTCCAACCTTGAAGTCTGACTGAAGTGCATACGTGTACTGTTATTAGATTAGATTAGATTATATTCAACTTTATTGTCATTGTGCAGAGTAGGCCTACAAGTACAAAGACAACGAAATCATGTCGTATAAGTAATTAATTACTCTGCCTGGACGGATGCAGTGATGGGATGGCACAATAATAATGACAGCCATTCTGCATTCACTTCATATGCAGTGAGATGTTTTTAACAGTTTTTTTCCCCTTTGGATGTATTATGTTGCTTTATTTCAGGTGCACCAGAGCATGTCAAATGAGGTGGAGTCATGTCACGTCAGTACTGACCACTGTCACTTGGACAGGCTCAGCCCGACTGCCTCCCTGCACTCCCTCGACCTTGAACCCCAGTTATCACGGCAAACTCCCCCGCACTGCCCTGCCCCCCCCCCCCCCCCCCCCCCCACACACACTCGCACGGCTCGGCTCCACGCGGCCTCTAACGCGTTAAATGCAGTGTAAGCAAGCGACTCGCAAGGAGAATTATGAAATAATCACAGTAATGGGCCTCCGAGTCCCCTGAGCGCACTCCTCAAAAGCCGATCTTGACAGACCGACGCGCTCCGCTCCACTCCCCGGCTCTTACACAACTGGTGATGAAGGCTGACTAAACTGTCAAACTCGACAGCATGGAAAAGGATGGAGGGTGGGTGGTTGGGGTCAGGGGGGTGGGGGGGGGGGTGGGTGGAGTAGACCGGGTAAATCAAGGGCAGTCACCGAGGCTCTGAAATCGGAGGGTAAATATGTGGCCGTGCCGCCCTGCCTGGCTTGGTCACTGTTGACCGCTACTCCCCCCCCCCCCCCCCACACACACACACACACAAACCCCCACCCCTCCTCACTGGCCATAGCGTTTGCTCCATCGGTTCAGATGGACGCGGCTCGCTGTACTGGTTCATTCCAGTTGCTGGCAGCGTCTGCGGCCGAGGGAGGGTCACCGAGGGTACGCCGGCCA
The DNA here is from genome assembly GCF_963854185.1 of Sardina pilchardus. Lineage (NCBI taxonomy): Eukaryota > Metazoa > Chordata > Actinopteri > Clupeiformes > Clupeidae > Sardina > Sardina pilchardus. Next base: position 45,903,025 of record NC_084994.1, read on the forward strand.
GCCTGGGAGGAGCGCGCGGAGCGGCGAGGAGAGGAGAGGAGCCGCTCACAGACTGTCCAGTTGCTAAGCACTGCCAACAGTCAGAGACACGGCCGCGCCATGCTGGGGTCTTTATGTCGGATTATCGCTTTTTTCCCTCCTCGACTGAGGAGGACTGAGATACTGTAAACCTAGTACATCAATCATCTAAAATGATAAAAACAATACGTTTATTTTATGTACCGCCTTTCTCAAACACAAGGTCGCTTTACATAGTCAGGAAAAAAACAGTACAAACAAAGAAGACACAAGACAATACAACAATACAACAATCTACATGTGAACCCCTGTGGACTGGATGTGTTTTTGTTTACCCAGCACAAAATAAAGCCTCTACACATACTAGTAGTAAAGCCTTCTGTTTCTCCAGTGGAGCTGTTTGCCGTGATAGGCAGTGCCTTTTGTGTGTCAGCCTGTCATCTCCTAAACGTGAAGACACTTCTTTTCAGAGTGACATGGCTTGTCATGCGTTAGGACGCAATCACTCTCTGTTTGCATATCCTTGCTTTGTCCTTGTAACAGTCGATCAATCGTAACTCTCTCCCATTATGTTAGCCGTGAAATTACAGCACAAAGAGATTCTCGGGAGACGTCTCCCGAGAGAAAGTCTTCTATCGTCGTATGACCTCGACAGGATTTTCATTTGTATCTGCCAACAATTTCTTTCATGTAATTAAGAGTCGTCTTCAAATAGTCTATCAATAAAGGAACTTAGGGTCTTTGTAGCAGTCCATTAGTAACACTGTGATGTTTTCTGTTGATTTTCCCTTACACTATGCCATGTTTGAGTAACGAGAAGTTGACAAGAGCTGTGATTCTTCAGATTATGCAAATCAAATTATTTGCAGCAGCCGTGATAATATCTTGAAGGCACACCAGTGTAGAACATGTTAGTGGTGGTGGCTGGAGATCAAATGAAAAGAGACTGCTGGACTCTTGGTGAGTGCCTTGGTGAGTGTCCTCCCACGGTCGCGTTTGATTCTGTTGCAAGTTTTTCTGCTGTGCATATACAGTGATGTGGTGTTGACGTTAACACAAATCAGCACCCATGGGCGACGTGTCTGCCCTAAAAAGCAGGAGATCTTTCAAGGAAAAACGGCCCGGCTTCCACCGGAGTCGGAGGAGTTTACCCAAACACCCCCCGCCCCCAGCTGACTCATAATCAACCCTGGGTGGTCAAGCTCCGACAAAAAAACATTTCATTTTCCACAAACAATGCGGCGAGAGTTCTCATTATTTCCGCCCGTGTGAGACTCTCTGTGCTCCAGCACTTGAAGGCTTCCCCTGGAAAGTGGCCGTAGGTGTGTTGTAAACAGAGTAAAAAGCCCCTCGGACGCCTGGCGTCACTTGTGAAGTTTTACTACAGCAGTCTGGGCTGTGAGGACTCGAGGAACAAGTGTCCTCTAGAAAGGATGCGCCTTCAAGCTGAGTCTTGTTCAGAGACAGAGCCTGCCGTTAGAACAGAACAGAACAGAACAACTACTATGTCCATCTATTGCCTCCTTAAACTGTCTAGCTATCAGCACTGCTGTCCTTAGTGGTAGTAGAACTGCACACATCTTTCCTGGGTGCGTGTGTGTGTTTGTGCTTGTGCGTGTGTATTATGAAGGGTGTGTGTGTGTGGGGGGGGGGGGGGGTTGTCATTGTCTATGGACTCTCTTTTATGTCTCCTGAGAAAGCACAGCCCCCTCATCATCGAGTGTTTGTCTGCCTGCATCCCTGCACCATTACAGTAAAGTGTGTGTGTGTTTGTGTGTGTGTGTGTGTGTGTGTGTGTAAAATAGGGGGAGAGGAAACATGCATGCATGTTTGTGTGTGTGTGTAAGAGGGAGAGAGAGTACATCTCTGTGTGTGTGTGTGTGTATGTGAGTGAGTGTTCTCATTATGTGAAGATGGGTTGGCAACACAGGAATTGTGACTGCTCTCCCTCATCCTCTCTCTCTCTCTCTCCACCCCTTCCCTCCCTCTCCCTCTCTCCCTCTCTCTCCATCTCCCTCTCTCCCACTCCTCTCAGGTCCCTCACAAACCCAGGAGAAGTTCAGAGGGAAGGCAGCAGCTGTGGAGCAGAGGGGGAGGAGAGGCGACACGCGCGAAAGAGAGACGCGCAGAGAGAGAGAGAGACGCACAGAGAGAGAGAAAGAGAGAGAGACACGCAGAGAGATAGATAGATAGAGAGAGAGAGAGAGAGACGCGGGGGACGCACGAGCACCCAGTCCAGCAGCCAAGCAGAGGAGACTCACACTCTCCACTCTCCCTCTCACAGGAGCAGCACCCCAGAGTGGAGCACCGACCGAGAGAGAGGTGAGAGAGAGAGAAAGAGAGAGAGAGAGAGAGGGGGTACAGGGAGAGAGGGAGAGAGAAGGGGAGAGAGAGAGGGAGAGTGGAGGCACGGTGGGCTCAGCGCAGGCACCCTGGGCGCCTGGGTAGATAAAGAGTGGCGAGGGGTGGGTGGGGGGTGGGCGCGCACACTCCGCTCGCTCCCTCAGCGCCTGCTCTCCTCCCCGGCCGCCTCGCGGTTCCAGCAGCCGCCGCCGCGCCCGCCTCCCGCCACCACCACCACCTCCTCCGCCACCACCACTACCACCAACGCCTCCACCTCCTTCTGCTGTGCCACCGCTGCCGCCACCACCACCGCCGCGGCTGCTGCTGCTGCTGCCGCCCCCCACTCGCTCCCGGCCTCCCCGTACCGCGCTAACAACACCACCACCTCCACCGACACCTCCACCACCGACACCAACGCCGGCAGAATGGACAGCGAGCGCGACGAGGAGC
>NC_084994.1:45910835-45971891 GCF_963854185.1 Sardina pilchardus
CTACATTTTCTGTTCCCCTGTATCAACTGTATCAACATAAGTCTTCCTAATTCCATCCAACTTTCTATCCATTCATCTTCTTCAAACCATTCACTCATCCACCCATTCTAAACAGTCTGCCTATCAACATCAATTAGACGATCTACATTCAACTTTTAAACAATCTACTCTGTCTCAGGCTCTCTTAAGACTAGCCAGTTAAATTGATTACACCTGTATCTGTATCCACTACTCTCAGTAGAGAGCTGTGTCTCTCCATTCTACAAGAATATAAGGCACATTCCATCCAACTTTCTATCCATTCATCTTCTTCAGACCATTCACTCATCCACCCATTAAACTGTCTATCAACATCCATTAAACTCTCTGTCTATCAACATTAATTAGACTACATTCAACTTTTAAATTATTTACTCTGTCTCAGGCTTCAAGCATATACACTCTGGTTCTCTTAAGACTAGCCAGTTAAATTGATTACACCTGTATCAACTGTCAGTTTCTCTGGCTATAAGCATACAATCTCTCTGAAGACTACATATCCTGTTAACTGTTTCCTCTGTCCACAACTGTTTCAAAATAAAAGTCCTCACTGCAATAATACACCATTAAATCATTTAACCATTGAAACTACTCAACTATTTAACTGTTCAACCATTCCAACTGTCAGTTATCATCAACTATGCCTCCAGTCAACTACATGAAACCTCCATGTACCTAGCAACCAACATAGCAACCATTAAAATTAAGCGTTTATGACTGTTTCCATAGCAACCAACATGATTATACTGCAGTAACGTCTTGTTTCCTGATAGTGGCCACAATGGATACCCTTGCAACAAATGTTTAAAAATAAAAGTCCTCACTAGCAAGATAGCTAGTTAGCATGGTTAGCATAGTTAGCATTTTTAGCATAACTGTTAGAAATGATTGGCTAAGTTAGCTAATCAACCTGGTTAGCATTTTTAACATTGCTAGCATAGTTAGCATTTTTAGCATAACTGCTAGAAATCATTAGCTAAGTTAGCTAATCAACCTGGTTAGAACTGTGAGCATAGTTAGCATAGTTAACATTTTTACCATAACTGCATGAAATCAGTAGCTAAGTTAACCAATCAACCTGGTTATCATTGTTACCATAGTTTACATTTTAACATGAATAGAAATCATTAGTTAAGTTAGAACTGGAATGTTTCAGCTTTAAACTGTCTACCTTCACACTATCAACTCTCTGTAAACTATGCAACCACCATGTTTACCCTATCTACACCTTAGTAACCATATCTACATTATCTATCTATTTTTGCATTGTCATGCACTGGTAATTCCTTGGAATTGCATTTCTAGTTATTATTGTTATTTCGAAATTCGATAACATTCGACAAATACGCATGGTGATTGTACGGAGTGAAGCCACACAGTAAGTACTGGGATATTATATTATCATCTCTGGCTGAAAGCCGGGCTGAAAAGGCATCAGCTCATGGTACACTGGCGCATTCCGTGCTTGTAGCCGCGGCGGGTCCCACAGGACGCGCTGAAGACGCTCTTTTGTGCAGACATTAGCGCCGAGCTGACACACAAAACCAGCGTAGCGAGTAGCCATGCAAGAGACTGCGCTGACAGTAGCCCCAGCAAATACCATCAATGCGTACAAATACAATTTCACTCTCCGCCCGATGGAGCACCTGCGGCGGCCTTCGGCCCATATGTCAGCCTCTCTCCCCCCCCGACGAGCGCTGGAAAGAGCACGTAAACGTGTCTACTCTCACAGCCCTATGCTCAAAATGTCATGGCATATATATATATATATATATATATATATATATATATATATATATATATTAGGGCTGGGACTCGATTAAAAAAATTAATCTAATTAATTAGAGGCTTTGTAATTAATTAATCGAAATTAATCGCATTTTAATTGTATATAAATATATGACCTGAGAACAGTGAGAAGTATTTTTTTTCACATGGATTTTTAGTATAGCCTACTATTGGATAATGACTGAATACATAGGCCTAAGCTTAAGCAACAAAAATATTGTTTATTAATAAGTCCAACAGACCAGTGCAATTTTTGCCATAAAGTGTAGCATTACCATATTTAGAAATAGTACATTTTCAGAAATTCATGTAGCCTATAGATAGGTAGACCTTCTGTAAACTATAATACTGTGATATCCTGTTAATTGTGTCACCTGTTACCTTGAGTTGAGTTCATGAAATTGTTGTGTCCCTTTAAGGGGAACTGGGGGGCGGAGTTTAAGTGTGTGCGTGTGTGCTTGTATGCGGTTCTGAGTGTGAAGTTTCTTTTAGGTCTATGAAAGTTGGACATGGAATTAGGTGCGGTGGATTACTGTTATAAGCGTGAGTTGTGGCTGTAACAGCAACTCGGTTGCTATTTGTTTAATAAATAAAGCTCAGAGGTTTCCCTCAAGTGTCTGGAGTAGGCCTATCACAATACTTTGTCCACGCTAGCAGCTAGCTGCTTTATGTTTTGCACTGAGGTGATACCTGCGGTGATACGTCCTTGTTGCATAGGTTGCACACAACCATGCTCTTATCTACGCTTCCATCCGTTCGTTTTTTGTAACAACATTTCCCATCCACAGGGCAAACCAACGCGGTCACATCAGCTTCTTTGTTCATGTTCACTGTGCCACTGTGGTTTGTTTTGTCTGAACCGAACTCATGCGCGTTACTTGGTGCTCCAGTATAATCGGTCCGTCTGAAACTCATCCAGTGAGAAACGTTCCGCGGTGCAAAAATAAATAGGCATACGATTAAAATGCGTCAATTTTTTTTAACGCATTAATGTTTGTGTAATTAATTAATCGTAATTAACGCGCTAAAGTCCCGGCCCTAATATATATATATATGCTAGTCTTTGTGGGAGCGCAGTTATTGATATTTGAACCCGGAGTCATCAGCATCAGTGATCTGTGAAAGGAATCGTTAAAGCGGCGTTGCCATATGGAATCCATCTCGTCTGCGTTTCCAAAGAGCAGAAGTTCTTTTGAACCCCCCCATTCATTGCTGTGCTGTGTGTAGATCATGTGTGTGTGAACATGTGCCGTGAAAAGTCAGTTGTGTGGTTTTGTATAGCTCCTCAGAGGGCATATACTGTAGGCATATAGGCATATAGACATACTGTATAGACATATAGACATATAGGCTGCCCGTACACCCTCACCAGAGCTCATCAGTATGCCACGAGCTGGGTGCCAACGTATCTGTGGTGCCATGTGTTTGACAAGCGGCTGTGCTGCCACGGCGACGTGCCACTCTCCTTTCACACGCTCGGGAAGGCTCACATGCTGTGGCACCGAAGACAAGACTCGTCAGCCATCATGACCTGCTCCCCACGTATCCCTGACTTATTCTCCTAAAAATGTCGAGCTTCTCTGAAACACAAAAGGCGTTTTTTTTTTTTAGCCAAACGAGGCACAGCTATGTCTTTGCAAAACCTATGTCTGATGTGGTAAACAAAAAACATCAGTCGTTTATTTTTAAAGGGCCCCATCATCCTTCATGCTGATTCCTGTTAAGCTTGACTGTGTATCGTGTATCGTTCATGGTCGTATTCTGGGGCTCCGAACGGCCACGCTCCTCAATGGCATTTCACAGAGAGCAGAAGAGACAGCTGGAAGAGGTACGCTTGGACGCCGCTACATACACGCCAGCTCTCCTCTCTCCACATAGCATGTCATAGGATCTGCGGGGTCTGATGGAAGGGTGCTGCCGAGGGCCAAACTGAGCGTTTGGCAGATGTCAAGCTGCCCTGTGACAACAGTGTTTAGTGTCATTGTGCTGTGACTAAGGCGTATCAACAATTCCGCTTCTCACATTTGGATTAACGTTGACTCCTGCAACCTTTCGTTGGTAATGGTATCTCGTAAAACACATCTTTCAAAACAATATTGGACTAAAAGCACTCACACCAATCACTAGCCTGATCGTATCTGGAAATGTGACATGGAAAGGCCAATGTCATAATTTAATTTGCTTATCAAATCTGGATCTGGAGAGGCCATTGAGTCGTTAACAATTGGTTACCATTAACAATAATAACATTAACAATTGAAGCCTTGTACGTAGGAATCCTCAGGTACTGACGGGAACAGAGTTATGAAGCCATAACATGGCTCTTCTGAGAATAAAGGCCACATCATGGTTCCCGTATGGTCTCAATGGACTGTGCTGCTTATCTGATGGTGGCGGTTGAGCATTAGCAGAGGCTCTTTGGCTGTGTGTTCAAACCAGCTCTGTAAACACTGGCCAGGCTCTCAAGCTGTGCTGGGGATGGTGGGGGCAGAGGCTGGGGGGGTACTCTCCTCTCATCTTACCTCCTCTCCTCTCACCTCCTCTCCTCTTCTCCTGTCCTCTACTCTCATCTCTTCCTCTGCTCTACCTCACATTCTCCTCTCCCATCATGCCCTGTTCCCTTCTATGCTCACCTCTCCTCTCCCTCGCTCACCTCTCTTTTCCCTTATCCTCCTCTCTCTCTCTCTCTCTCTCGTTGCTCTCACCTCTCCTCTCCCTCTCTCACCTCTCCTTTCCCTTGTCCTCTCTCTCTCTCTCTCTCTCGTTGCTCTCTCCTCTCCTCTCCTCAGCTCCCTGCACCTGTCAGTAATTACACCGCCGACACTTAATGACTTCCCTCTCATCAGCACCTCTTCAGCTGCCGGCTGCCAATCATTTATGCAGCACCACTGCACTGCCCCACACACACACACACACACACACACATACACACGCACACACACACACACACTCTAGTGCACGCACAGACATTTGGATACTCACACACACAGACACACACACACACACACACACACACACAGACACACATGCTCACATTCGTAGACACTTCCATAGGCAAATCCACACACTGCACAGTCAAAATAGAGACATGACATTCTCCTCTCTCTGTCTCCCTCTCCATTCCTCTCTCTATCTATCTCTCTCTCTCTCTCCATGCTTTTCTCTGTGTCTGTCTCTTTCTCTTCATCTCACACATACCCACTCACACAACAGTCCAAATCACCTCATCTGTGGAAAAGGGTAGCCAAGGGGCTAATTACCAGCGGGATGGCTCCATGCACACGGACAGGGCTACCGTGTGTGTGTGTGTGTGTGTGTGTGTGTGTGTGTGTGTGTGTGTGTGTGTGTGTGTGTGTGTGTGTTTATGGGGGGGTGTATATTTTTTTCATTAGCTTCTGTGTGACCCACCGAGATGAGCAATGTCTCCGCTCAGTGAGATGGAAAGTCACTCCGTGTGTGTGCGTGTGTGTGTGTGTGTGTGTGTGTGTGTGGCCCCCGGGAGCCTGTATGTGTATGATTACCATTCTCCTCTGCCGAGCATGAATCATGTGCTCAGGCCCTGTGGTGGAGTACGGCGAACAGATTTTCCCGCTGCGATAGCCCGAGCGGTGTTTAAACAACCTTGGCTAAATGTTCGACTTAGCCCAGTTTCTTAAGGAGGTCACCTCTCTCTCTCTCTCTCTCTCTCTCTCTCTCTCTCTCTCTCTCTCTCTCTCTCTCTCTCTCTCTCTCTCTCATTCTCTCGGATGGACTGCACACGGCAAAGACTTTAGGTGACTTCACTCGCAATTAGATAATGGGAGTTATGAGAAATGAGATTTCACAGATTCGTTATGCAACACTTATCACTGGGTTTGGCCTGGCAAATAAGGAGAATGAATGTGGAGTTTTACGAGTTCACTAAGTAAAAATGTTCTGATCTCATTTGATTAGATTAGAGGACATTACGTTATGTTCTATGAATCTCATTTTCTCTCCTCAGGGAACCTTAGTTACGGTCTTGTTACACTTATGTGTTCCTCCAATGTAATTCCTCTCCGGGTCAAGTTAGGCACATACAAAAGATGCAAATAATTACATTCACCGCATGAAAATATAATAATCTGAAAGTTAATTGACTTCTAAAGTTCTGAATCGTTCCAAAGATTGCATCACGATAGGAAATTCAACCAAGCAGTGGTATAAGCAGATAATAGTATCCATTAAATCAACTCAGTCATGATTAAAAAGTCCAATGGAGGTTCATGTTGGTCTGATAGGGTAGTGAGAAGTGAAGCATATTATGGCACTGCCAGAGTGAGCTGAAACTGAGTTGTTTGTTGATTGGTTTTCTCTTAGGAAGATTTATTTTTATTTATTTACGTTTTGTGGTGTGTTATCCTAACCTGACTTTCGCCAGATCCTGTAGTTCGCTGTCTGCTTCACACAAGGATCTGGGACTTCTCGATAGGAGATGTATTTCTGAAGGCGGGTCCTTGTAAAACATCCTCGCATGTGATTCGATAAACCACTTGCCTGTTATCTTGAATGACGTGCTAGGCTTCTTCAAGCTCTTGCCAAACCCGGTTGGAAGAAGAGTAAAAACATCCTTGCCACCAATAAATGTCTTCAAAACTATTCTCTGTTAATCTTTTAAAGAATGAATACTCGATAGATTCGACAAAACGGTTGAAATAGTAGAATCAATGTCAGCACAAGACTCCTCGCTGCGTGCCGCCATTGTTATTTGAATCAAACACTCGCTTCGGCGCTCCTGATTGGTCGATTATTTTTTGATCACTGGCCCAGGGGTTTAGGTTGCCCTCGCGTCCAGACCCTTGTGTGGAGCTCAGCCTCTGGTGGAGCATGGCGGAACTACATGGGTCTGGCGAGAGTCAGGCTAGTGTTATCCACCAACAAACACTATAAACTGAAAAAAGGAAAGGGTGTATTTTGAGGATGCAGCTGAAGAAGCTGTCTGTCTGTCTGTCTGGCTGTCTGTTTTAGGGTCTACCATGTTTATCTCACCTGCTGTCAAAATCATGTCACTCCCACCTGTGGGTGGTTTCTTCTATAGTAGAAGACACATCATTAGCTCAATCTGACAAACGTCCCACGACTTTTCACATCCTTGGGTATTTTAGGCATGTTCAATGCTGTCATCTGTCTGTCCACACTGGTACTGGAGAAGCCATGCAATCAAATCATGCAAGCTATTCTCTAGACTGTCTGGTTCCTGTAGTATCTGGGGATGCTAGAGGCATTCTCTTGACATACAGATAGTGGAACTAAGGTCATTCTGTAGTGTCTATGGTGTGAATGCCTATGGCTTTTTACCTATTTTGGTTAGGGTCTATGTCAGCAAGGAGATTTCTGTACATTAAATCAACACCTACCACCAGTGAGGGAAGGGTACCTGAAATGACTTGAGCTGTTGCATTTGGCAACAGTTACAGCAAGGTTCTCAAAAATAATTTATAAGAGAGAATAATATTTGGAAGAAGGAAATGTGACGTGCTCAGTAGAAGTAGATGACTTACTCACGGACCCTTTGGCTCTCTCTCTCTCTTCTCTCTCTCCAGGTTCTTTGTGAACTTCCCGTCGGCGAAGCAGTACTTCAGCCAGTTCCAGGACATGGACGACCCCGAGGAGATGGAGAAGAGCAGCCAGCTGCGGCAGCACGCGCGCCGCGTCATGAATGCCATCAACTCGGTGGTGGAGAACCTCAGCGACGCCGACAAGGTGTCCTCCGTCCTGGGCCTGGTGGGCAAGGCCCACGCGCTCAAACATAAGGTGGAGCCGGTGTACTTCAAGGTAGGGACAGACCACAACACAGGCGGGGGGGGGGGGGGGGGTTATGATGTTGACTGAAGTAATGATTCTCAGAGATTCTCAGATTCTCAGGTGTATAATGGTTCTCAGAAATGGGACCTTACTAGGAAGAACATACTGTATAAAGGGGTCCACTCAGACAAAAAAAAAAAAAAAAAGCGTTCCACCCAGAGCTTTCAAATGGAGAATTCTTTTGTAGGTAACTTTTGGCGTCAGAATTCTCACCCCTGGAAAAAGTCTGTTAATACTGAAAGTGCTTTTTAACAGGAAAGAGTTATTTTTGAGCAAAAGGTTACATTTGTTTAGAGGACAAAGATAAAACCACACGTGTGTTTCTACCACTGAATCATTATAATTTGTGTGGCTGTACCGATAGTTGTAATGCACTGGACAAGGGCAAGGCAGTACCCATGGAAATGATGGCACAGATTGCTCACATCACAATGACTAAATGGACCCCATATTTACTTAAAATGAAAAACTGGAATTGAAATGATGATAAGCTATTTTAAACAATGTCATGTAATGGATCCTTCCTCAAGCCATTGGGTTACATTACCAGGACAGCTTGTTTATCTTATTCAGAAAACCAGTGTTACAATGACACTATACAAAGTAAAAAAAAATCACATGGTGTCTACAGTATTTCCGATAACACTAATCAGTCTGCACTGTTTCAGGTCACATTTCTCCATTTTATCATCATATTCTACAAACACGTCTCACGTTAATTATGCTGCTGATGGGAGTGTTTAGACCTGCTCTGATAGGCCTGGCGACAGGGACGGATTGCTAATGGATTGTGATCGCTCTGTAAGGCCCTGTTTCATTTCAAAAGCTGTCACTGCGGTGAAGGAAGTCTAGATGGGGAGATTGAGTTACAAATGAGAAGTGTTCTGTCAAAACCTGTAGCCATCTTCATAGTGTGACATTACCTGGATGCTACCTGGTACCTTCATCCCTCCTTTTCTCTCTCGTTCTCCTTTTCTATCTCTCTGCCCTCATCCCTCGTTTCTCTCCCTCTTTTTTTCTTCCTTTCTCTCTCCGCCCCTCCAGATCTTGAGCGGCGTGATCCTGGAGGTGCTGGCCGACGACTTTGGCGAGTGCTTCACCACCGAGGTGGCGCGCGCCTGGACCAAGCTCATGGGGGCGCTCTACTGGCACGTGACCGGCGCGTACGCCGAGGTGGGCTGGGTCAAGGTGTCCAGCTCCGCCGTGTGAGCGCTCCGATTGGATACGGGCTCGACCAATGGGGAAAAAGGATTGGGGGGGGGGGGGGTCTGTTTAATGGGTGGTGGAGGTTGGTGGGGGGTGGGTAGAAGGGAAAAAGTGCAAAGTGAGCATAAATGGCTAAATCATCTAATTAGAGTTTCTAACTGTGTTCTACTGTTGCTGCCCCCCAAGACCCTCTGCTTCTAGGGACATGTTCGCTCAGTGTGACAGAAGCATAGTGTGTGTGTTAACTCTCCAACCTCCCAGGTGTTGTCTGTAGTGCTAAGTGAGTGAGTGTGTATCTATGTACGCCCTCATACAAAAAAAAGCTTGTTTTCAGTTCCATGTCAGTCAGTACATGTCCTTATTAATATGCCACGGGACGCAACATGTACACACTCACATGCACACTCACACACACTAATATACACACATACACACTTTTGCTGCATATGATGGGGTCCAAAAGCCAATCACTCCAGCCTAATTTATGTCCTCACCTTCAGAGAACTGCAAACAGGTACGAGGAAGCACACATGCACAAACACTTGTGCACACAGCAAAAAAATGCTACCATCGGACACCATCCCTTCCATTGGAAAGGATTCTAATGCGACACCATCCCTTCCACAAAGTCTAAACTGAATTAGGATTATCCCTTCCACATAGTCTAAAATGAATTAGTATTATCTGAGTAGTTTGATTACATTTAATGAATAATGATAAAGGCCTATTATAAATCATCCACTTGTGTACCCACTCCACTGTCCTTATAAGGGAGCTAATTGCCCAAGTCCTCCCACAGCTGTTCTCAGCATCAGGCTGGGTTAAACCCCCCCACACCCCCCCACACCCCCCCACCCCTCTGGCCACTCTGGCTTTGGCTCTGTGGGTCGGTGGTGGCTTCCCCCAGCAGGGCTGGCATCTGGCACGAGGCGCGGGTCACAGGGCCAGCCTCTGGTTCCGCTGTCCTCCGTCTACCCCCTGCCATTTCAGTCTAATGATGGAGGTAATGGCTCCCCCATGGCTGACTGCATCAGCGCCGACACCACCCCACCACACACCACACCACTCCCCATCCACCCACCAAGACAACTTCCTTTCCAGGAAATGGAGAGAGGGAGAGAGAGCGAGAGGCAGAGAGGAAATATTTAGACTCTGCCTCGATCCAGTGGGCTAATAACACTAGTCTAACACACACACACACACACACACACAGTCACACACACACACCTAAGTAGTCACAGCGAGGTGAGCAATAACAATACTCTTAAGACTGAGTTTTTGACTGTTGTTTATAATTCAGATCCCCCCCTGAACACACACACACACACACACACTTTTCCCTCCATTTTGACGTCAGCACTCTGGCATGAGCTCCAGGCCCTTTGAGGACCAGGTCCCTTCCTCGATCCCTCACTCTATTAATGCAGCTTTTTGTAGCAGTCGGCGGGCAAATGTTTGTATCTGAGAGGACCACTCTTGGCGGTCTGTTTAATAAACACTGCCGTGTGCCATCTGCAACTCACATAATGGCGACGTACTGTTCTCCTCTTCCTCCTCCTCCTCCTCCTCCTCCTCGTCCTTATCAGTCGACACTCATCCCTGTATGCTTTTCACTCGATTTTTTTGTCGTTCCTTTACCTCGCTCTCTTTTCCTTCCTCCATTCTTCTTCTTCTCCTCCTCCTCTCATTTTCCTTTCCTCGCCCCCCTCCCATCGCTCCCTCGCTCGCTGTCCCCCGCTTGACAGCTGTGTCCATTAGAGTGTTGGCCCTGCCCACCCACTGACCGCCGCACACACACACCTCTCTCAGCTAAAGCCCCTGCGGCCGCTCGCTAATAAACTCTCGGCAGAACCGGGAGACTTTGGTCACTTCAGAGAGCGGAGACAACAGAAATGACCACACCGACCGAGATCAAATTGACTCACAAAACAAAATTGATTGACAACTTTAAAAAAAAAAGTGATATGAGTGACCGTTACTGACTTCTAAATGACCTGAATTAACACATTTCTCACCCGACAGACATGCTTAAAGTGATCGCCTCAGCAGTAGACTCCATGACTGAGTTGATTTCCCTTCTCTGGCCATTAGCTTAACCCTTTCATGCACGCATTATGAAAAAAAGTGTCTAGATTTTTTTAGTATTGATTTTAGTACTCTATATGAGCCCAATATTGAAAATCAGTTGGAATTTTTTAAAAATATGCTTTTATATAGAAGTTATGTTATTGTCCACGTATGTGGACAGTGCGCAACAAAGGGGTAAAAAAGGATAAAATGTAATGACAGAAAATGTGGAAACTATGGCCCTCTATTTCCTCCATACTACCCACCCAGCCCTCTACTACCCCCATACTACCCACCCACCTCTCTACTACCTCCATACTACCCGCCCAACCCCTCTACTACCCCCATTATTGCTCACCGACCCTCACCCACCCCTCTACTACCCCCATATTACCCACCTCTACTACCACCACTACCCAACCACCCCTCTACTACATCCATACTACCCACCCCTCTACTACTAATCCACCCACACCTCTAGTACTCTCATACCCACCCCTCTACTACCCACCCAACCCTCTACTACCCCCATATTACCATACCACCTTGGCATTACCACATGTAATTAGGTCATTATTTATAAATATGTTTACCAAATGTTTGTTTCTTTGTAATTTAAAGCAATTAAAATCATATTTGAAAAAAAAAAAAAAAAAAAAGTCCTAGTTACAAAATCTAATTTTTGGCCATTTAACTCCTCTGTTGCGCAACGTCCACATACGTGGACAGTTGCTTTTTAGGGTCTACAGACTCCATTTTACATCCGATTTAATTTCTGAAAACATAGAGTTGTTCAACACACTCTCCTGTACAGCATAATATTTTTTTACATGATTTTGCCTTCTTGAGTACTAGCTTTTTACAGATATGCCTGGAGCATTCAGCATATGGCCATTACTGTCACTCATGTTGAATTGATGATGTCATCAAGCAGTCAATATTCCAAATATTGACTATATTGTTAATATATTGCCAAGGACCTACTAAAACTGCCCTGAAGTGGATTGGTGTATATCAACATGATGAATAAGTAGAAAACAGAGTTAAAGTTACTGTCCACGCATGTGGACGTTGCGCATGAAAGGGTTAAGAAGGACACAATAGGATCTAGCAGTCTTGCAGGAATACCAGCGATGACCGCTACATGTATGAAGGCTACTGACAGACTGCACTCACTGGAGTTAGCTATCAAGTAGTGCACGCCTGACCTCTCACATACATACAGTACACATGCACATGTAACACGCGATTCAACACAGAAATGTGGATCGTTGCCATGACACAGACTGTCGGTGGGCTTTTAAGATGTACATTTTCCTTCTAACAGCCTTATGTGCCAGTACTGTTGTGACTCTTTTTTTCTTTCTATCTTTCTTTTTCGTCCATTTAAAGCTTGGACTTTATATTTTTCTAAGTATAAGAACAGAAATGTTATCTGTACATGTCTTTGAATATAATTGTATATGATTCTCATTGTATACACTGTTGCTTGGGAACACAAGGTGGTATATGTGCTGTTTTAGTATGTTTGCACAGCCTAAACTTTGCAAACTGGTGATGGATTATTAATTCTAATTATCAATAAACAGATTACCTAAAGTTATATGATGATCTCCCAGCGTCTTGTGTTATATTCCTGTTATATATCGAAATCTAAAAACACCACATTCCATACAGATTCTGTGTTTTTACACCCATGTAGTGTTTTGCGATGAGTTATCTTTGTGACTTATTTTGTGCTTGTTACTTTGTACACATTATGTTTTGTATGCATTGTATAAGTCATACATAAACATATATAATCTTAATAATAATAATAATAATAATAATAACATTTTATATATTTGTAATATAAAGTTTTATAGCTTTGCTAACACAATCCAACAACCTTACATCACATCTTCTATTTACACATACACACACACACACACACACTCACACTACGCTGATCTCCTCCATGTGATGGGGTAGAGAGCGTTCAGCCTCACCTGCACCCTGCCTGTGTGTCTGACTCAGCAGTCAGATGAGGAGAGGATTTAGCTGGGCCTCTATAAATAGAGCCCCGCCACTAATACAGCAACATTGGAGTAACTAGCCACCCCAGGAGCTAGCAACTTACTGGTGCACCTCCAATATAGGTTACCTTCTTATATGTGCCTTATTATGTCTTTGGTAACCTCACCACCTTGGTAACTTTAGCACCTTGCCACATTATACAACCGGGTTACATTAATCCACACAACTACACTGGGACTGGGTTGTTATATGAAACATGCTAAACCAGGCTGTTTAACCATGGGGGGGCCATAAATAGCTAGGCTAACTAGGCTAAGCTTGGCATCCTTCAGTCTCATTTCCTGCAAATGACACGGGAGGCATGCATAAGGATAGTGTAATGCCTTCAACATGCATGGTATTATAAGGTCTGAGATCACCAAGTGATTAGCATAAGATGTTTGGGAATGCAAAGGGCAATGGAGTCTTTGGGAGACAAGGGAGGAATGCCATCTCTCTTGCTGGACCATTAATGCAGAAAATGACAGGTATGCCTTGACAATCAGCAGACCACCTCCTGCCAAGGCTATGAGGACAGGAATCGTGGCTATGTGTAATGGAACAGAGCAGGCGAGCCCAGAATACCAGCACTTCCCCTATTACCTGCAGAAATAGCTGCCACGGCCATACTAATGAGTGGCCCATTCTTCTGCCACACAGGAGCACAGGCCAATATGCACTGGGAATACCAGCGATGGCTCTTCATGCCCTGTACTGCGGCCCTGCTTTGTAATCTGACAAGCAAGAGGCTTGAAATGTCCATGCAAAGCTATGGATGACTGAAGCAACTGCGCCCATGGCAGCATAGCCTGTTCACACCATGTCCGTGCAAACACTGGAAAAATATTCACTTGGTTTTGATACATGGAAAACCAAGCAATGCAAATAATGTGTTAAAGGGAAAGTTCATGAAAGTTCTTCACTTAGCTGACAGAAAACGACATGGACGTGCTACCAAACTACAGGAGTTTCCAAATGTTTATGGCAGGCGACCTTATTTTGATGTCACAAAATCTCTGCTGTCTAACATCCAGAGAGCATTGCTTTGATTCCCCCCAAATGTCCTTAGTCCCTGGTCGTTTTACTACTTTGTTTCACACACTGATCAAGCATAATTCAGTCAGTCAACATCTCATGGATGTGATGTTATACTACTTCCACAGAGGGTCATCCCTATGTTCCCCGGTTTTCCCCAATGGGGTCCTATGTTCCCCCTTCGCAATACATACCAGAGAACATAGAACCCTTTTTGGGAAAAGCGAGGAACATAGGACCCTTTTTACAATAAAAAAGGGTCTTATGTTCCCTGGTCCCATACAAAGTGGGGAACATAGGACCTGGGGAACATAGGACCCGGAGAACATAGGACCTGGGGAACATAGGACCCGGAGAACATAGGACCCGGGCAACATAGGCTCCCCTTCCACAGCAGGCAGGATTACCAGAGAGCTTTGATTCCTCCCAAATGTCCTTGCTGGTCCCTGGTTGTCTTACTACTTAATTTCAAACATTGATCAAGCATAATTCCATCAATCAAAGTTTTACCACTTTGTTTCAAACACTGATCAAACATCTCATGGCTGCGCTGCCATACAACTTCCACAGCAGGTAGGATTAGCAGCGAGCCCCCCGCTGTGTTATTTGTTGTTGTAGCTGTGACAGACTAACCCCACCCTTCCCCCTCACATCCACATCCACCTCCCCACCCCACCTCCCAGTCATCTACCTTAATCTGGGCTAATCTAAGCCTCCAGGCTCACATGGACAGGGACAGCAGAAGCGTCCGAGAGCGTTCGACAGGAATAGCCGCCACACGCTAACTTGGCTAACGCAGCTCCAGCGTAGCGTGGTCGGGGGGGCATGGACCTTCTCGGGTGGTGAAGCTCTCCGACGGCCCGGATCGGCTGGCGGGGGTGGACCGACCGAAGACCATGTGCACCACTATGATGGTCCTCACCACAATGGCCCTCCTCATACGAAGGCACTTCAACAACAAAGTCAGGCCGTGAGTAAACAGCCCTGGTTGCCGCAGGCAGCAACGCTAACCTTCACTCAAACTAAGCCAATAGTAGCCTACTGCTGCCATCCTCTTGAGGTGTACAGTTAGGTGTTTGTTTTATTACCGTAGCTTATCTAACCTGCCCACGGTTGAGTCTACTGTCCAGATGGTATAGTTTCAGTATCCATACATTAGATGCATAATGATATAAACACTATATGTGTAATATAAACCCGCTGCCTCTGCCTTTTCACATTTTTCCAGTTGGCAGAAGCTCATGGAATGTATTTAATTTTTTTATTTGCCTGATTACACCCACAAAGTGCAAATGTGTGTGAATATGTGAGTGTGCAGGATCTGCTGTCCTGACTAATGGAGAGGAAGATGGTAGTGGTTTGAGTCGGAGTCTCTTCTGACAAAGCATCCCCTTGATTACTGTAACCGTGCAGAACCGTGCAAACGAGAGATAAAAAATGAGTTACAGGTTTGTGAATTCCTTGTGATTTCTTGCCAAGCCAGCTCCTCTGTGGGAGGACCACGGCGCTGCATGGGGTTGGATTATCAAACAGGATATTCAGTCGAATGTCGCCAGTGGCTCTGTCTTGCCTGGGAGCTATTGACGAATCCGCAGTTCTATCATGTATAATTAGGATAATGCCTGCGGCAACCGCCTGGCCCAGAGATGCATAGCTCTTCCACGCTTCCTGTACGATTTGTGCGCGTCTCTAAATGCCAGTGTCTCTCCATACGGCTGAATGCTACAAGGGACTCGAGACCCAGCTGTGTTTGTATGGAAATCCAATACTCTTTGATAATGGCGAACGCTCCTCCAGTAATTTGGATGTAATTAGCATTGAGGGGAGAGGGTGATTTACCATGATGGTGAGCGATGCAGTCGAATGTTGAAAAGGCATTTTCCAGTAGTTGGGGTGCAATAAACAGCACCTTTGGTCCACATTTAAGTACCGGTGCACTGTTCCGGACACACACACACACACACACACACACACACACACACACACACACACTCGTGCGGCTAAATGAAGGGCACCCTTCATGCCTGCCTGTGTGGTCGGTGGCAGGGGTTAACGTTGGAGCTTTGGTCAGTAAACAGTGGGAGAGCAGGCCAGCCAGAGAGCAGCCTGTGTTTGTGATGATATTTTGGGAATGCAGCAACAGCCCTTTGAGGGATTAGCCATGAGAGACTGGCTGGACAGGTAAAGATGCCAGTCACATGCCAAAACAACCTGCACCTCTCCCTCCCTCCCTCCCTCACTCCCCCATTCCCCTGTTGTTTGAGCTTGGCCTCTGAACATGTTTGCAGAAGAGGATGCTGGGTGGAACGCACCCCGTGTCTCAAAAAGCCTTTGATGGTTGATGAGAGTGAGACCCAAAGCACAGGTGTTATTTTCTCTCGCAGTTGAATCACCAAAAAAAAAAGATATTCATCAATTTGCCTTCTGTTACCATGCTGGTGTTGCTGTCTTGAAATGAGTCTACGGTGTGTGTTTCAGATTTATATTTCAGCATTTCCAAGAGCAAACTTTGTGGGGGCAAAACATTGCGTGCACACAATCCTTTAAGCCAAAGTAAACAGCGTCGGAGTCCAAAACTCTCTCATTGCAGGAGAGTCTGCTGATTTAGAGGGGGCCGGTTCCGAATCAGAGAGGCATATGTGTGCTTCAGAGCCGAAAGACTGTCGGACGGAAGATGAATTTCTGCAATCTGTTGGAAGAGAATCCCTCTACAACAGGCCCATTCACAGCCCCAGGCTGTGGGCTTACAGCAGCCAGCATATTCATTTTCTTTGGAAGAATCCCCAAGAAAAGAAGATGAATTGCGGATTTTCGGAAGACACGAGAGCCAGGAACAGTGGATTTCTTCACAGCAACACATTGTTCAGCTGGCAGGAGTTTGGCTCCTCCGAGTCGATCAGTCCCGTCACCCCTCGCGAGCGGAGATGGACTCATCTCACCGCACATGTCAACGCGAATAAACGACAAACGGGACAGAGCGAACGACAAGAAAATGTGTTTACCAAGAACTGAATAAACAGGGTCAGTGCCGGGCTGTGGGTAGAAAAACAACTGAAATAGGGTAATGTGTGCATTATGTAAGCCTTTAGTGGATACTTGACAGAGCAGAGAATCAAGAACTACACCCCCCCCCCCTCCCCCATCCTCCCTCCGACTCAACCACCCACCCACCCCCGCACGCACAAAACAAAAGACAAACATGTCATCGCTCGGATTGTCATCCCCCGATGGCGAGGGAGCCGCTTCGGAGAGCTGCTCCACCCCGGCCACACACACACACACACACACTCTTAAAAAAAAGAGGTTCTTGGGGTGCTATATAGAACCATGCAGGCTTTAAAGAACCCTTAAGTGTTCCTTTGATGGACCCTTCAAAACGGTTTGAAGAAGCATGCACTATGGTTCTATAGAGCACCTTGTTCTTCTAAGAGTGCAGTGCGGTCCTAGCACTCTCGGCCACACACAGGGTGATGCTGGCCCTCTCGGCTTAACCACTAATGACATCCATGACCGTCCATCTAATTCTGTGTCTTTCTCTCTCCTTCTCTTTCTTTCTTTTTTCCCCCTCTCTCTCTCCATCCCTCCCCTCCCTCCATCCATCCCACCCACCGACAGGCAAAACGGTGACCTCGGCGAGAAGGACCCGGCGGACGCGCCGAGCAGCCCGTCGTCCGCCGCTCAGAAATGACCGTGCCTCGCACATCGCCGGGGGGCAACGGCGAAGGGAAGGTAAGGGGGCCAAGTACGAGTCCAAGATATGGGGGTACCAAAACGCTGCTTTTTTTTGTTTTGTCATGGACAAACAAACTGAATCATGGGCATTTCCTGCCTCAGTCTTAAAAACCCTCTCCGTTCCCTCAGTCCTAAATCCCCACGCCTTTCTCCCCCCCCCCCCTGTGGCAGGTGACAAGTGAAGGGGAGCAGCGTTCTGTTTCCTGTCCGTTTCTGTGGAAAAACAAGCAGCCTATGCTGGGCTAATAACTCTCCTGTCTCCCATCATTCATTTTGTTTCCATGGTGATCCTCCAACATGTAGCCCCCCCCTCCCTCGCCTCCTCCACCCTCCCACTCCCGCCACCTCCACCCTCCAGAGCCGGGGCACAGTGCTTGTGTTAGCCTGTGGCTGGTCTCTAGAAAGCGCTGCCACCACCAAACACGGAGCCCAGGAATTAAGAGCCTGACGGTGTGTGTGTGTGTGTGTAGGCATGAGAACCAAACCTTATAGCGCTATTACTGTGGGATCCTGGCTTGAGTCCCACACGGCACCATAAGTCACCTGGCGACAACAACACACATGCAGAGACACACATCAAGTCCCTGACGACAATAAACATGGCTAGGGTTTGTTTACATACATTATTAATTATTAACACGTATGGAAAAAAAGGGACAGATATTTCGTGAGTGGTATTTTTTTTTCTCCACTGACTAGATCAGACTAAATGTCAAGATTTCAGATATTTCTGAGACATTCTCAGAACATCAGACTCAAATGTTCTGAATCGGATTCAAAAACAGCCATCCTATTTCCGTGCCGGTCGATCTGGCGCCCGGGCAGCTGAGCATAACCAGACACATGCACACAGAGGCAGCCACGCCGGTAGAGTGGTGGTGGTGGTGGTGGTGGTGGAGGTAGAGTGGTGGTGGTGGAGGTGGTGGTGGTGGAGGTGATGGTGGTGTGGCTGAATATAGAGTAGGGGGAGAGAGAGGTGAGGCTCTGGGTCTCTCCAGCCCATGAAGCAGCTCATTATTTCCCAGCTCAGCTCCAGCAGTTCAAAGAGTGAGCGCTGTCTCCGCGGCCCCGGCCGTGGCCCAGAATAGCTCCATCAGTCAGCCCTCGCGCCCCGCGCCGCTCAATGGAGCCTCCTCAGACTGGACCTCAGAGCAACACATGCTTGTTACTGGGCTCATTGACTGGGTATCTGTTGGGTTTTTTTTTATTTGTTATATTCATGTAGTGGGCTGTTTCATCCAGACAGACTCCCGTGTTGGCCAGTGTTGCTGGCAGAATGGTGGTGGGATTTATTATTTGGGTGGCTTCATGTGTTTTTTTTGTTTTTTTAAAACAGATTGAAGAGTCTCATATTGGGTAGTCTACATATGAAGAGCCATTTGTCACTTTCTGCAACACTGTAATGCACTTTGTTTGGTGGTTTTTTTTTTTTTTTTTCATTTTGTATGCCAGCTGACTTAAAACTTATATAGGAAATATCATTTCTGAAGCATTTTTGTCTTGAAACATAAGTGATACTTTTTCTGGCTATCTGATTGGCTCTTTCAAATACAGCACAGAGCTTCCAGATACAGATCCACCATCTTTCACATTACGGACTCCCTCATTCATTTTACCTCAGTGACTTCCCATCCTTATAATGCCTCTGGTGCTGGTACTGGGATCAACCAACAACCTACACTGTTACCAATGGGCCGAACTAATGGCACTCTTTTTAACAGCGAAGGCCATAAAACACGATGGCTTGTCTTTCTCAGAAAAAGCCATAACCTGCTGCTGTCGCCGTGGTTGCCAGCGCTTGTGAAATGGGCCCATTAGGGTGAGTTGTTTGGTTCACATGAGGAGACCGTGCAGCACCAGCAGTGGGGCCTAAAGAGGCTCTGGCTCAACTTCAGGCACTTCTATGAGGTGCGCGCAGACACAGGGAGTGTGGACGGACTGACCCAAAATGTCCTCCCTCAGCATGGGGGGATTGATGCTGCAGTAGGTTGTGAGGACTACGGCGTGGCCGGTTGAGGTTTGTGGGGGGAGTGGGGATGCTTTGTTTTCAGCAGTTTGGAGGTCAGGGAGTCCCAGGGCAAATGAAACTAGGCTGATAAGGGATACATGCCTTTGGCTCCCAGCGCACCCCCCCCCCCCACACACACACACACACACACACACACACCCCTAATGGGGGAGCAACATAATTGTTTACTGTTTAGCACAGCTGAAGTGTGCCAGGTCCCGACAAGTAAGCACACAGGCTATTGTGCCCAGGAGCGCTTGATTTCACAATCCATTCATGTGTACACACATGAATCTCACACACACACAAGGCACATTGACAGTGTGCACAACTCTTACAGATACACACACATAAACATGCGGACACACATGCTTCATCCACAAAGAGGAACACATGCATATATACACCGACAATTGTGAGAAATTTGTGGATAACAAATGAGTTCACTAGAAAATATTGGCAGAAGTTTGCCCATGTTGACCACTGGAAGCAAATGTCCAGCAAAGTTCTGGCAACAATGAGAAGTTTGCCACTGGTGGCAAATGTGTTCGCCAGTCATTTGCCACCACACTTAGCCAATAATGGCAAACTCCCAGAGAACTCCTGGTGACAAACCTAATTTGCATGATGACATTGCACATTTTCTGCAACACTGCCAAATGTTAACCGCAATTGTTTGCCAGAAACCCAATTTGCATGTGAAAATATGACCTTGCCACAAATTGATATGGAAACTGTTCACCAGAAACCTCACATTTCTGTAAGGTATAGGGGATGGAGAAGACCTGGGAAAGCAAGACTGAAACTTCACAAGGAGTTGCAGGAGTAGATCATGGAGAGAACATGAGAAATATGCATCAGTTTCTATGTGTAGCAGGTGGCAACACCATGTAGCTGGTTATGTAGCGCTACATTTAGCGCTAATGTACCGCCACATTTTAGTGTTAGAGAAACATAACCTTCCACCAAGAGAACACCCAGGCTATGAATGGCCGGTATGTGAGCTCGATCTCTGTGACCACAACAGCCCGGTGGCCTCTGGCCCCTCCATTTAAAACGCAGCAGGAAGCGTAGCACAGTGACCGTCTCGTTTACAGCCGTATCTAAGCACCGGCTGTTGACCGCGGGCCTCTGCGGGGTGTCCGTGTCACCTATTAGATTACCTGCACACGGCGCCGCGCCGCTCACCACAGGAAACCAAGGGGACGCCAAGCCTCCGGTCAGTCAGTCAGGACATAGGAGAGTCAGATAGTCGGACGCAGCAGGGACGCCGACGAGGACCGGAGGGGACGAGAGAGAGAGAGAGAGAGAAAGAGAGATAGAGAGAAAGAAAGAGAGAGGGAGAGAGATGAGAGACAGGATGCAGGGACAGGAGGTGGTGGAGTTGAGGAGGATGGAGCGCGTTAGCCTGCCCCCCCACTGGAGGGATGTGAGGGACTGGAGCATGGAGAAGAGACAACCCCATCGGGTAAGACGCTCCCCGCTACACCCACGGGCTTACTTACTTAAGACACACGCCATTGACCGTGATGGTCAGGAATCTCTGCATCATTCACAGCACTGCTCAACACACCAACCTGGGATGACAGCCAACGCAGAGCACACATTGTTTCCCGTTGAAACGCACGTCTGGGGTAGAGGCATGGCGTGTAGACTCTCGAATTAACTTAGTGGTAATGCAATACTGTTCAACAGAGAGGGCTGGGATGGACTGGATGAATGAGAATAATGAGTATCTCACTATGGTCTGGGGCTGAGGGAACGGTCAGTGATGGTAAATGTTCTACCTCTAGCGGACGAAGGGCTGACCCCCTACTGTGAATTCCACTACATCAGCTATTCTATGTTGTTGTGTCGTTGTTGACGTGGTTCACTGAATCACTGGTCTACCTTTGGAGCTGAATGGTTCTGGTGTGTCATGCATACAGTACACTACCCACATGTGATTCCCACCTGTCTGTTCTGTCTCTCTGTAGGCGTGGGTCCACGATGTGCAGAGTCTCCTGAACTCCATGGCTCAGCAACTGGTGAGTGATATCAGAGACGGTTGAAAAAGCTTTTAAGTATTTAAAAAAGAAATTCAAGTATTTAATTAAGGATCTTTGGTGATATCTAGTATGAGACACCTCATCTCCCCATGCCCACATTAGAACCTTTAGACTATCAACTATCCTAAAGTTTAGACTATCAACGTGTGACTGTAAATGGTTTAGGTTGTTCAGTCCGGTATATTCTGTTCTGTAACTGAAAGAAAACTATGAGATGTCCACTAGACACTGGTTAACTAGTATACATTTCAACAGCTGTTTGGGTAACAATCTGGCAATAATTGTAATGTTACTAGAATTGATTACAAATAAGGACTCCAAACATGTTTCTCTCAAACATATAGGATATTTAGGACTTAAATACCCATGATTCAGTTTGTCTGTCCCTGACAAAAAAAAAAAAAAGTACTGTACCTTAGAGTTGCAGGATCCAAAATGTAGCATTGGGCATCTTGAAAATACTGCTCATGATGATACATGATAATTTAACAACATTCTGGCAAAACAACAAAAATACAATATATATACTGGTGAATGAAGGTAATAATTGGATGAATGTTTAATATTGTCTCATTCATGTCTGTAATGGCCTAGGGAACCATACAATGAGGGAGGACGGAGGCGTGATAAGTTTAAACAATAGGTGGTGGTTTATTAACCAAATTACGATGAAATAATACCATAACAAAGCCGTAGGTAGATAGGTAGCGATCAGTGATCAGTGGTGAAGTGCGGGCGTGTGTTGCGTGTAGGTAATGTAGTGTGTGCGTGTTGCATGTTACAATCAATCAAATAATAACTAAAGCTAAAGCAGCAGCAAGCCAGCCCGGCGTTTGGCCTACATGCCAAAATCAAGAGATAGAATGCTGGAATCCGGAGCACCATATAGGCCGCGGACCTGGCGACCCCGCCCACCTCATCAGTCCTAATTGGGAGGAGACAGAGACAGACACAGCAAGGCCTTGCGGCCGTCACACCTCCCCCCATAAAAGAAATCCACCGGATTTCCAATGAGGTCAGGACAGGACACAAACTACGAATCCATCAAACATTAACATAATACAATACCAAATACATCTGCAGAATCAAACACCATAAAATTACAGTGTCAATAGGCAATTCACCCATGTAGGCCTACAGCTTCAATTACCCGACACCATTAGCCCATCACCACCAGTGCCACAATCACTATCGTTACAGTTGGATCTGAACAACATCTCAGCATTACGCAACCACCAACAATATTAGATAATGACTATATAATTTATTCATCATTTCATGAAAGTCACATCTAATTTTCAGAATTTAAAATAATTCCCCTTCATCCATTACTCAGCCCATAACCTCACCAGCATCTCCAAGACTCAACCTGTTCCAATATTCCGGCGCCTGGAACACGGACAAGACAAGACAAGAGATTGCAGAAATTACAACAATTACATGTCAGACACACTAGGGGGCAAGAGCACGCGACAGCGCGTCCGCCACGACGTTCTCTTTGCCTTTGATGTGTCTAATGTGCAGATTGTATGGCTGGAGAAAAAGACTCCAGCGCATCAATCTCTGGTTAGGGTTCTGAAGCGAGTGAAGGAAGGTTAAGGGATTATGGTCGCTGTAGATGACTATTGGAGTTGGGCTACCTCCAAGGTAGACTTCAAAATTTTGTAAAGCCCAAATTAATGCTAATGCTTCTTTTTCTATGGTGGAATAATTCAGCTGATACGAATTAAATTTCCTTGAAAAATAGCAAATGGGACGTTCAACAAAAGCATCATCATCTTGGAGCAAAACAGCTCCAGCTCCGACATTACTCGCATCTACTTGCAGCTTAAATGGCTGATCCATTTTCGGAGCTGCAAGTAGAGGTGCAGAAGAAAGGAGATGTTTGGCTTTCTCAAAAGCGGCTTGACAAACAGGTGTCCACGCAAAAGGCCTGTTCTTTTTTAACAAAGATGTCAAAGGTACAACGACAGAGGAAAAGTCCTGGCAAAAACTACGATAGTACCCGATCATCCCCAGGAATCTCATCAACTCTCGCTTACTGGTGGGTGGTGGATAACTATCTATGGCCAGTACCTTCGCACGCACAGGACGCACAAAGCCTTGACCAACTACTTTACCAAGATAGGTCACCGTCGCCCTGGCGAACTCACACTTCGCCAGGTTGACGGTGAGATTGGCTTGTGCAAGTCGGGTGAACAGATGGCGAAGACGTTCCAAATGTGAACTCCAGGTGGCGCTGTGTACAACTACGTCATCCAAATAAACTGCGCAACCGTCCAAATTTGCAACTATCTGGTTCATAAGTCTTTGGAACGTAGCTGCGGCGTTGCGTAATCCAAATGCCATAACTTTGTACTCATACAACCCACTAGATGTTATGAAGGCGGAAACTTCACGCGCACGCTTGGTCAAAGGGATCTGCCAATATCCCTTTAATAAATCCAATTTGGTAACGAATTTGGCCGACCCGACTTGGTCTACACAATCCTCCATGCGAGGGAGGGGGAATGAATCAGACTTTGTGACGCTATTCAGTTTTCTATAATCAGTACAAAACCGATGTGTTCCATTGGCCTTTTTGACTAACAGACAAGGACTTGTCCAGCTTGAGTAAGACCTTACTGCCAAATCATTCTCTAATAAATACTTCACTTCGCCCTCTAAGATCTCCTGTCTCTCCCCAGAAACTCTATAGAAGCGTTGCCGAATAGGGACGGCCTCCCCAACGTCAATATCGTGGCTAATCAAATTAGTCTGAGTGGGTGTGTCAGAAAACAGACATGGGAACTCCTTAATCAGCGCACCTAACTCAATCGCTTGATCTGGAGTCAAATGGCTCAAGATCAATGGTAAATTAGCCAAAGATTCCATATTATTGAGTTTACCCAACAAAGCTGCATCGTCTGGTTCCTTAGCATCTGCCTCTTCCAGCGCTGCCACCGCTGGCATGGATGAGACAGATGTTGCAACACACGCATTAGAACAATTAGCGCTGTCCCCGCTCAGTGCTGCCACCACCGACCCAGGGGCAGAGCTCAAGTCCGTTTGAACAAACGGCAACTCACCTTTTCCAACACAATCACGGGCAAAATAGGGCTTAAGCAAATTGGCGTGACACAATTGCGTCCGCCTCTTCTTATCCGGCGTGGCCACTACATAATTGTCGTTTTTCTCTTGGCGAATCACTGTATATGGCCCTGCAAATTTAGCTTGAAATGGAGAGTGTATGACCGGTAAGAGAACCATGACCTGGTCTCCCGGCTTGAAAGAACGACACACAGCCTTCCGATCATACAACTGCTTCATTTTCACTTGCGCAGTTTGCAGCTTCTCCATTGCCAACCGACCAACAGTATATAGCCGTCGCCGGAACCCATTAACGTAATCGGTTAGAGACTGAGGAGGCTCCTCGGTTCCCTCATCCATTAAAGATGCTACCGGACCACGCACACTATGACCAAACACGAGTTCGTTTGGGCTATACCCGGTACTCGCCTGAGTAACTTCCCTAATCGCCAACAGTAACCAGGCGAGGCCGTCTTCCCAATCCCTGCCTAATTGAACACAATACGCTCTCAGCATAGACTTGTAGGCTACGTTTGATGAAAACGTTCCAAGACCCCTTGACTCTGAGGGTGTCGAGCCGACGATTTATTATGCTGGATCTTTAACACGTGCAGTATTTGGGAGAATGTTCTAGACGTGAAATTTGTACCACGATCTGATTGTATTACCTTAGGCAGGCCAAATACAGAAATGAACTGGGAAAGCGCTTTAACCACGGGCTTGACTTTGATTGAACGCAGTGCATACGCGGCGGGGTAACGAGTCGTTTGACACATTACTGTAAGCAGATAAATGCAACCAGCCTTTGATCGAGGTAACGGTCCGACACAATCAATCACAAGATGTTCAAAAGGTTTGGGCAGGCATGGACTGGCCATAGGGCATACCGGGCAATGCCCGGTGGGCCGACGCATTATTTGGGCCGAAGCTGTCAATTTAATAATAATAAAAAAAATATTAGGCTCATTTATATAGCGTACGGCCACAACGGTAGCGAATCGCGGCCCATTGCTTGACTGCCTTAATGGACATTGGGCTAGTCCAATGAAATCTCAGAGCCCTCCCTATCTCCCTCCCGGCCTCATCTCCCTCTTGACTGGAGTTCGACCGGAGTTTGAGACCGTCTGCATATGAAAATGTACGAAGACAAACCACAAAAGCGCAAGGGGGGCGCAGAGAAGTTGCGAGATAAAAGGCAAAAGCCTACAAGTGGATGCAGCAAAAATGTGCTAAAATTACAGAAATGTTTGCCACCACAAGTTCAAACAGGGCCGTCGACATATAGCAGCAGTGCAGAAGCAGCACCGAGTGCAGGCTTCAGAGAGGCACATGCGAGTGTGCAACAGAGTAGTTACACAGAGGAAGGAGTAGCTATTCAAATTGATTCGGAGGAGGAGGAAGAGGTGAGAGACGTGACCCAGCAGGGACAGATTGAGGAGGAGGTCAGAATAGCTACTGTGAGCCAGGTAAGAAGTAGCCGAAATGTTGGCTGAACTTTTTGGGCGCACAATGAACAAACATTTTTGAAATCTGCGACTGCTGCTTCCCCTTGCTTCTTTTAGATGTATTAACCTGCTTACTATGTAGGATTCAGCACCCAGTTAAGCAAAACAAAGTTTTATAGTGTGAGCGCGTCTTTTTGTGTGGTTTCTGTGTAGGCCTACCCCTCTCGCATGCATTTGAATTGCGATACCCATCAAATTAACGAGTTGTCGGCTCGCCATCAACCTTCTGAAATCTTAAGACAGTCACGATTGGTCGAAATTGTTGTCAATCTTGACGCAGTACAACAAGCAAACTATCAAATTTCTTTGCGCAGACAAGCAGACACCCATACACACAGACATGCAGTCAGACGCATGGAATGAAACAGGAATGGTGATAGGCCATGGAATTAACAATGAAAATGTTTTGGGATGTGTAGCCTATACATCTTCACTAAATAGTATTAAGGTGAATTGTTGGCTAAAACTGTGCAAATGCTCAACATAAATTATAGCAGGTTTTATTTAGTGAAGCATTTAATAGCATATGAGTTTTGTGTACAACCTCATCCTTGCTGGTTTAAAGGTCACTCTAGTGTGTGTGTGTGTGTGTGTGTGTGTGTGTGTGTGTGTGTGTGTGTGTGTGTGTGTGTGTGTGTGTGTGTGTGTGTGTGTGTGTGTGTGTGTGTGTGTGTGTGAGAGAGTATAATAATAATGGATATTTTTTTAGCAAGGGTAGGTTAGCCTACTCGCTTCCATGCAGGCTACTGCGGTTTACTTAAATATTTTTTACAAACAAAACAGTGTGCACATATGTTTTATTGTGTAAATTATCATGGTGGGCCACTATGGCCAAAAATGCCCGGGCCGTTTTTTGGTCCCAGTCCAGCCCTGGGTTTGGGTGTGGGAGTAATCGGCCGAAGAGGTACAGGCTTAATGGTCTGGTTGGGCTTGCCAGTTAATTGACAAACATGACAGGTTTTTATGTGGGAAGCGATATCTCGTTTAATACGAGGCCAATAGCAGTAGCGCAGAATTCTGTCATACGTCTTTTTAATACCCATATGACCCGCATCATCATGGGCAGTCGTCAACACTATTTTGCGCAATGACGAAGGCACTACCACCTGCCAACCACAATCACCTGGAAGTCCGCTGCGCGGTGGGCACCTACGCATTAAGACGTCGTCTCTTACCACATAACCATACGTAGGCCTATCGTCATTCTTAGTGTCACTCACCTTAGCATATAGAGGTTTTAATGTAGTGTCAGATTGTTGCGCAACGATCAGCTGTTTACGTGGGATTGAATCAGGCAAACCAGGCAGTGGTGGCATCGCAGGAACATCACCATCACCTGCTTTGGCTACAGCACGCGAAGCGGAACGAGTCACGACACTCACGGGAGACACACAGGGAGTTTCACTCACACCAAAAAGAGATTGCAGGTTAGGTTCACAATCATCCACATCAGGCGACACTTTGGCCCATACCCGAGACTTGGCCAGCCCGTTACCAAGAATCAGGGCAGTGCCATGCAACGGGAGCGCGGGACGCACACCCACCAGCACTTCACCTTGGACCAAATCAGAGTCTATATACACTCTGTGCAAGGGTACAGACATAACATTAAGGTTAATTCCACGCACGGAAACAGACTGACCAGAATCTGAGACAGACGAGAACGGCAAAACTGATTTTAGGATAAACGATTCGACCGAACCGGTATCTCGGAGTATTTTAATTGGCACCTTTACTCCGTCAGCACTTAGTGACACCAAGCCATTCGAAATAAAGGGAGAAAAACTCGCTTCGAGGTCTGGCTCGCTCACGTCAATCAATGGGCTAGAGAGAGATATGGCCAAGGCCGAGCCTTTAGACTGAGAACCGAACTTAGTTTTATATCTTTTCTCTTTTTCTTTCTTTTTTAACTCCTCACATTGCCATTTAGTATGCCCTACGCCCAGACAATAGTGACAGGTTATGTTAGGATCGATTTTGCTTTGAGTTCGCCCAGAACGAAATTCCGAGTAGCCAGAGGCAGTGGACGTATCAGCTGTAGTTACACGGGGAGATGAACGGCTCCACTGCGCACAGTCACGGCCTGGTGGTGTAACAAAGAACTTAGTTTTGTGGATTAAGGCATAATCGTCTGCCAAAACGGCTGCGTCAGACAGAGTCTCAACATGACGTTCCGTGATGTACGTAGCAATTTCCTCGGGGAGACAATTTTTAAATTGCTCAACTAAAAATAAACTACGCAACTGGTCATGCGATTCAACTCCCGATACAGAACACCAGCGATCTAACTGGATAGACAATTCGTCTGCAAACACCACATAAGTTTGACCAGAATGTTTACGTATGTTACGAAACTTTTGACGGTATGCCTCTGGCACGAGCTCATATGCCTTTAGCACAGCTTTTTTAACAGACGAATAAGTGCGACTCTCGGGCGCTCCAAGAGCAGCATAAGTTTTGGCCGCACGACCACTAAAAGCACACTGGAGTAGTAAACAACGCGTCGGATCAGGCCAATCATGCAATTCGGCTACCCGCTCAAATAAAGTGAAGAAAGTATCCACGTTAGCCTCTTCGAACTTTGGCAGAAGCCTTATGCTCTTCGTGATATCCGAATTATCAACGTTAACCGGCGTGGTGGGACCCAATTTCCCCTGCTCAATTAAGGTTAAGCGCTTGCTCTCAAGCGCCAACGTGTCACGCGCAAGCTCCTGTTTTGCGAGCTCCAGATCGCGCTCCAACTTAAACAATTCCATCTGAGCTTGATGCTGTGAAAGTTGTTGCTTGCCTTTATCTAACTGCAATTTCAGAATTTCTTTCTGTTGCTCAAACGATAAAGTGGAAGACTGTTCAAGAAGTCCTGGCGGCAAAAGCTCCTTCTCAACTAAGATATTGCGAATAATTATCTTCATTACGCCTTTATTTCTTTTCTCAGCGCTGGACAATGGCACTTCATAACGCTCCGCGACTAACAGAAGCTGTTCCTTAGTAAACGCCTCGAAAGCCTATACTGTAGGAGCGGACACAAAACTATCAATCTCAGCCATACCAGTATGCAATGCTTCGTTAAACGACAGTGATTGTGGGTACTAACAATACGACTAGGCTATACCAGCTGCTCCTAAATTAAGCAAAATACAAGCAAAGGTGTAATGCTACGTGTAACCAGACAGACAGTACAGAGCTCCCCCTAAACATTTACCCCCCGACTATACTAGCTTATCTTCTGACTGCAACCAAGAGCCGGGGATCAGCAAAATA
Source organism: Sardina pilchardus (assembly GCF_963854185.1). Taxonomy (NCBI): domain Eukaryota; kingdom Metazoa; phylum Chordata; class Actinopteri; order Clupeiformes; family Clupeidae; genus Sardina; species Sardina pilchardus. Next base: position 45,940,472 of record NC_084994.1, read on the forward strand.
AATTTCTGCTCACCAATACCGCTGGAGGCCCAGCCATCCTGACCTAAGTCAATTCAGCTTTCATTCCACGGCGGTGCCCACCAGCCCAGCCGCAGTCGCTGGAACCTAAGCCCAAACGCCGGAGCGTTCTAATGGGGAACACGTTACTGTGGAATTATATGGTCACAGCCCACGAGCACACAACACCTCGCCAACAAACAAACTGATATAGGCTACTAAATAAATTACATCCGAAGACTCATTCAAAACCGGCAACAACAATTAACAAATTATCGGAGACTACTCATGATCAACATCCTACAGTGCCCGACAATTAAATTGTGTTACTCAACATATAATGTTTAACACACTAATCTCACCTCTCGCCCCCCCCACTAAAAGAAGAACGATCTCGGCTCAGTCACTATACGTAAGCAAGCAACGTAAACAAAGACTAGAGTTACTCACGTGACGCGCCCATTCATTCACAAAAAAGGAAGTGGCGGAAAATCAAACATACTACCAAAAAATACCGATTATAACTAGTTTGACGAGCCCCCACATTGTAATGGCCTAGGGAACCATACAATGAGGGAGGACGGAGGCGTGATAAGTTTAAACAATAGGTGGTGGTTTATTAACCAAATTACGATGAAATAAGCCTACCATAACAAAGCCGTAGGTAGATAGGTAGCGATCAGTGATCAGTGGTGAAGTGCGGGCGTGTGTTGCGTGTAGGTAATGTAGTGTGTGCGTGTTGCATGTTACAATCAATCAAATAATAACTAAAGCTAAAGCAGCAGCAAGCCAGCCCGGCGTTTGGCCTACATGCCAAAATCAAGAGATAGAATGCTGGAATCCGGAGCACCATATAGGCCGCGGACCTGGCGACCCCGCCCACCTCATCAGTCCTAATTGGGAGGAGACAGAGACAGACACAGCAAGGCCTTGCGGCCGTCACAATGTCAATTTACGATGAACTTTAGCTATGAATAGAGGCTATGAATACACTCTGATGCCAAATTGGGATCTTACAAGCAGTGGCCATCCATTCAAACAGTAACCCTATCAAAAAAACTGATTCTATCAAAAACTAGTTAAAGAGCACGCTTTGTATTACCAGCATAAGGTCACATGGATAACAGAATTATTCACCCCAACGTCGGTCAAATACCAACAGCGTAATTCTATCAGCATCTGGTCCTAGAACTCTTGCCAGAAATGCCCCCGTACATATCTAACGGCAGATCTGAAGCTGTCCCAGTCATCATGTTTATTCCCTAATGTGCTTATTTGCCCTCCACTCTGCTTTCATTTGTACTTCATCATCTGCCCGCATCTGTCCTGTTTCTCAGAGCGCTTCTCTGGAGAGGTACCCAAGGCCAGAGTGCCCTCCTGGCACCCGGCAGCGCCGCTTGCCCTCTCAGAGCCGAGTGCGACTGCCCCCCATACCCACCCATCACCCGCCCCACGGCTCCACCGCAACCAATCAACCGCCCCGAGTCTCCTAATTGGCATCTCGACAAAGACGCTTCAGGAAGGAACGCCGGAGCATCCGAACCTGTTCTAGGAGCGCAACTCTTAATACAGAACTCCAGTGTGTATCTACGTAGGGTCATCAACTATGCATCAGAGCCCTCTGACTAGTAGTGAGATGTTCTTCACAGCCGCGTGGCTGGTGGCAGCTGTTTGTGAAAAGTATGGACCAAAAAAAGAGAACAGTGGCAACACTGTATGTGTATCATGACAAGCAAATTAAATGAAATGCTTGCGATGTGTCTTTTGGCCAGATGATGAAAGTGTTGTTTAGCAGCTGGTCGTGTTTCGTGTTTTAGAGGAACTCTCATGGGGTTGTCAGAATCATGTACAATATGTAGTCAGTGAGGGCAATGAATATGTGTCTGTAAAAGGCTGAATTTGTATGAATATATCCGAGGATGTGTTTACAAAAACAGTGCTCTTACAATGATAACTAAGTGTCATGATTGTATGACATGGTTCATTTGATCTAAAATTATGTGTTCTATCAAAATCTACTCTTCTGAATAAAAATGTGGTCTATATGAAGTGCTGTGGGTTATGTGTCAATGCCTTTAATCCTTTTGAATGTATATTACTCTCAGATGCCCAGATCATAATATCTAATGAAGTCCCAGAAGTAGTAAACTTGACTTGAGCATAATGTTCAAAAAACACTTACTATTCAGATTTTATTCCCATGATGTGTTCCAGCAAGCCTAACTATGCAGTGGGGCAGTGGGGTCACTCTGAAACACACAGCTAGACACACAGCTTTTAAAGAACCAAGACACCTATTACAGTGGGCAGTGTGTGCGTGTGAGAGTGTGTACTGTAAGTGTGTGTGTGTGTGTGTGTGTGTGTGTGTGTGTGTGAAAGTGTGAGTGAGTGTGTGTGTGTGTGTGAAAGTGTGAGTGAGTGTGTGTGTGTGTGTGTGTGTGTGTGTATGTGTGTGTGCGTATGTGTGTGCACAGCCTTGTCTGCCATCAGCATATTTACAATGGCACTGAGCGCCATTCATTCCTAAATGCGTATAAATGAGGTGGGCCCCTTGGGTCGGCTCCAAAGAGGAAAGCCGGCGGAACCTGGACTTTGTCACGTTGCGGCTCTGGAAGTTCTCCGCGGTGCGCAAATGAGATCCAGCCCGTCCACTTCCTGACTGATTAGATCAACAAATTACCAAATCTCGCTGATTTGCCGTTGTTGTTGTTGTTCGGGAGCCTGTCGCCTTGGCGATCGGCACGTCAATCTTGCTGTTGTTGTCGTCAAGGCCGTATTCGCCTGCGCGGTAGGTGACCGTTACTGAAATAGGTGGGGTGGGGAGGGAAGCGGAGAGATAGCACGGCGCTGTTCTGGCGGGAATCGCTTTATATCAGATCCACTCGGACAATTACGGGGGCGGGGGGGGGCCTCTCCGATTTTGCTGCCTCGCTCCTCTCACTCTGTTCTGCCTGCTGGCCATCTGGATGGGTAGCCATCACCCCCAAGCCCCTGTTGTCTTCGAGGGGTGGTGTGTGGGTGTATATGTGTGTGTATATGTGTGTGTATATGTTGTGTATGTGTGTGTGTGAGTGTATGTTGTGTATGTGTGTGTATACATGTTGTGTACGTGTGTGAGTGTATGTGTGTGTGTGTGTGTACATGTTGTGTACATGTGTGAGTGTGTATACTGTACATGTTGTGTACGTGTGTGAGTGTGTATGTGTGTGTAAACATGTTGTGTATGTGTGTGAGTATGTGTGTGTGTGTATGTGTGTGTGTGTATACATGTTGTGTACGTGTGTGAGTATGTGTGTGTGTGTGTATATGTATGTGTGTGTGTGTGTGTGTATGAGTGTGCGTGCTTATGTGTTGTATGGGTGTGTGTGTGTGTATGTGAGTATGTATGTGTGTTGTGTGTGTGTTGAGCAGGGAGCGCGGCCATTTAATGGGGACTAATAAGCGCAGCCGGCCTGATTGTCAGCGTTCCCCCCGCGGCGCTGTGTGCCAGCGCGCTGCTGCAATCAGCCAGATAAAAGACTCAAGCGTCTCAAGTGCTGCGGCTGCATCCATCTCTTCCTACCCTCTCCGCCCGCACCAATCCTGCCGCGCCGCGCCAATCCTGCCTCTGCCGCTATACCGCCGGCGCAGCCGCTCTCTACCCCTGCTGTCTTTGCCTCGCCGCTCCAATAACGCGCCATGAAAGAGCCGTTTTCTTCCTGGCGAAGGGGGGTTGGAGGAGCAGCGGCCTGAATGCCTTGTCTTGCCTGCCTGCCTGCCTGCCTGCCCCAACGGCTGCTAATAGACTCGCCTTTTCCTGCTCTCCAGTGCAAGGCCTCCTGAGCTGAGAGCTAATTTAATGATGGGGAGAAGCCATGCGCTTTAATGGCAGGTCACAAAGTGGCAGGGAGAGAGAGAGAGAGAGAGGGAAAGAGAGGAAGGGAGAGGGAGGAAGAGAGAGAGAGAGAGAGAGGGGGAGAGGGATGGGGGAGAGACAGGGACAGATAGGCACTAATAGAGTCTGCAGGGCCAGTCTGTTTGTGCAGGGCTGATAATCAGCCATGCCTGAATTTCAACAGGGGATGGATAAAGGGGGGAAAGAGAGGACGACAGAGAGAGAGAGAGAATGAGAGAGAGGGAGAGAATGAGAGGAAACACAGAGACCTGCAGATCAGAGGCAGTGTCCTCACAATCCCTTTGTGAGGTTGGCTGCCTCACAAGGCTTTAGGTATGAGAGGTTGGCAAAAACACACGCCTTTGATGGCATGCCAGTGTGGGGTAGGAAGCTTCAGTCGAGCAATGTTGATGGCAACATACAATGATCCGTTTACAATGCTGTGCTGAACATTTTTGCACATTTTATGTCCTATTCACAGTTTCAGCTTTAGATGCCATGATTTTCAGTGTTTTGGGTAAAATTTCTTTGTCAGTATTCTCATTCCAGTGTTTTGGGTGAAGATTTAGGCTACTTCCACACTATTCCATTTTCAATTGAATCTGAAAAACGTTTGTCATGTTTGCGCCCTCATCTACACTACTCTGGCATTTTATTCGAACTCATGAAACGGAACGATTTGAAAACACTAACAACGCCGTATTCAGATAACTTCGCAAACATCTGGAAATGATGAACCCATATTCCATCCCTTCCTGATTGAACCTTGTCAGTCTGATGGATAGACTTTGGTCTGATGTTTCTTGTCTTTCCATGATTCACTTCAACTTCCACTACTAGCCAACCACTTTTTTGTTCTTTTACATTTTAACAATACTGACAATCGTATGAATGGTCACGTGAGGGGTTGTTTCATCAACATATTATGCAGTTAGGAGTAGGACTTGATTGTTTAAATGGCGACGCATGAAGTTTCCACTCTGGAACCCTGAAAGTGTGTTTCAGGGCTCGTAAATCCTGATATCACTTGAATGAAAGGCCTTAACAATAACAATACAAACCTTTTGCGTCACTGTGTTGATTTCAGTCTTTTTTGTGTGAAGATTCGGTATTCCCATTTGAGTGTTTGTGTGAAGATTCAGTATTCCCATTTGAGTGTTTAGTGTGAAGATTCGGTATTCCCATTTCAGTGTTGCATAGTGCACATCATCCAATCCCATCATCACACACATTGGAAGAGCACAAGACCCAGCAGCCCCTGGTGACAGCAGCCACGAGGACCCTTGTCCTGCAGCACAGGTGCTTGTGTGACGGCCTCAGCCCAGCCCAGCTCCAGCAGGGATTAGGGCCTGCATAATTCAATCTCACAGGTAATCCATGAAAGATGAGCGGATAATTAGTGGGCTCACTCGCTGACACAGCAGCCGCACCAGCCCGCTGTACCACGGTCAGTCTGCTCTCTTTCTCACTCTTGACATCTCTCTCTCTCTCTCTCTCTCTCTCTCTCTCTCTCTCTCTCTTTTTCCTCCTCTCAGTCTCTCTTTTTTTCCTTCTACCTATTTTTCTCTCTCTCTCACCCGGTCTCTCTCTATCTAATCCTTTCACTCCATTCTCGGATGCTGACAGAGAACAGAAAATACCACGGGCAATTAGCCTTGCCCAGAGAGAGAGAGAAGTAGGGAGAGAGAGAGAGAGAGAGAGAGAGAAAGAAAAAGCCACTTCAGACACTCGCCATTTCTCCACTTCGGAGGGGGTCAGAGATCAGCCCGGGGTGGAGAGGCATGGAGGAGCTGCAGGTCCTCAGATCCAGAGTGCCGAGACAAAGTGAAAAGATGGAGAGAGAGAGAGAGAGAGAGAGAGAGAGAGAGAGAGCAAGACAAAAGAGAGAGAAAGAGGGGGGAGAGAGAGAGAGCGATGGAGAGCAAGTGAGACGGCCATACTAATTACCTCCCACACAGGAGTCCGGCACTCAAGGGCACCGAGGAAATCCTCCAACTTCTCCTGCCCATAATTGCGCTCTCATTACCATGCGGCGATCCGTACCGCCGGCGCCACCGGAACACCGGGGCCGCAAGCGCGGCTAAAAGCACCTTCTTCACCTTCTTCTTCTTCTTCTTCTTCTTCTTCTTCTTCTTCTTCTTCTTCTTCTTCTTCTTCTTCTTCTTCTTCTTCTTCTTCTTCTTCTTCTTCTTCTTCTTCTTCTTCTTCTTCTTCTTCTTCTTCTTCTTCTTCTTCGTACGCCGAGTTCTAGAACCGCTCAGGCCGCAGCACACGCTCCCGCTCGCCTTCGGAATAAAAATTACAATAACACCGCATAAGACTCATCAAGGGTCATTAGAGCTCATTCAAATGAATGAGCCATTAATTCCCTGCATTCACCAATGCCTCATAAGTAACACACAACTAATGAGATCAGCAATGCCTCTGTGGACCCATTTGCAGTCCATTTCAACTTGCGGGGAAGAAATCTGGGCATAGAGATGTGACACTGACCGTGATGAGACTTGGAAGTCCAAAAGTTAACGCTCTTGAATAGCTAGAATCACAAGTTCATGGCTCAGGCAGTGATAGGAATACAACTGCCGTCTGCCGCTAAATCTAAAAGTGATATGCTTGTGTACATTTGTGATCAAGATTGTCTTTTTCAGACATATGACATTTAGTTTAGCCTTGCAACAAGACATGACACAGAGTGTATATACAGGCCTTGCTGGTGGCACACTGTTGTGCGTGAGACTGTAAGAATGAACAAAAACGATGCATCGGTTAATATCGCAGGAGAATTCCTCAACAGCCATAACAGCAGCACATCATGTTGCTACTATTTCAGAGTTGCCTTGAGTCAAATCCTTAAGTGCATTTGTGAAGTGATCCTGGTGTGCAAATGCATCAAAAATGAGTACATTACAAGAGCCATTCCATTAGAAGGGTTATGAATATGCAATCTGTAGCATTCAAGATCTTTTTCAGAATCCATTTGCAATATATACTGTATGCTTAAACATGGACTAGATTTTTTTATCTAAATGTTCTCATCTTTAAAGTGATGTTACTTTCACACTTTAACATAAATATGTGCATTTCAACATAAATATGCCCTTTATCAACTATCATACACATTAAACAAAAGGTTTGAAGAACAGAAATATTCATATTCTCAGATATATTTATCATTATATTTACCTCCGCCATGGAGGTTATGTTTTCATCAGGGTTTGTTTGTCTGTCTGTTTGTTTGTTTGTTTGTTTGTTTGTTTGCTTGCTTGTTTGTTTGTTTGTTTGCTTGCTTGTTTGTCTCTTTGTTCGCAAGATAACTCAAGAAGTTGTGGATGGATTTCGATTAAATTCTCAATGAAGGTCTGAAATTACCCAAGGAAGAAACGATAAATTTGAGAGAAATCCGTATCACCGTCTGGATCCAGGAGGCGGTTATGTTTTTACTTGGCGGATGTCTGCGGCCTCTGATTGCTTTTCTAGTTATATTGATTTACTTACATTATTTTATGTAACTCAGGTAACTTCTCCCCCACTGCTTTTGATACAGTTGACTTAGACCATCTGCAACTGTGTCCTGTGATTACAGATCAACCTCACATTGACCGCACTGATGGTTAAAGGATGTCCTGCAGAACCAGCCTCAGCATGTGGGGGTCAATGGCTGTCAATCAAAAAACACTGTTTCCCAGTCCCCCCATTTAATTCTCAATCTACACGAACAATATAACTGCAATAATAAACACTTCCCACTTTTTACGTATGAAGAAGACGACATGGTCCTGGTTGCCCACATCAGGAACAAAAACTCCCTACCTGCACACTAAAAGTTAGTAGACACCCTGCAGACCTGGATAGGGGGAAGACCTCCAAGACCAAGGAGTTGTGTTGTGGGGGGGAGGTGGACGACATCCAATTTCCTCTGTCCAATATCCCCTGCTGAATAGACAGGCAGTGGAGCAGGTAGAGGCCTTCAAGTGCCTGAGCACGGAGATTGGCCGTTTCCTGTTTTTGTCTCAACATACTGACTCAGTGTACAAGAAGGCACAACAACAACAACAACACCAGCTCCTGCTGAGGGAACTCGGAGGCTCCAGCGTCAGGAAGGACACTTTAACTGTTGACTACAAATCTCTAATTGAATCAATACTTACTTTCAGTAGCTCTTCTTGGTTTCATCCAAACAAATCAAAGCTTTCCCGGATCATTGACCGGCTACATAACTGGCGAAAACTTAAATTAAAAGGAAGATTACACTCATCATAGCAGATCTACCCATCCCCTGCACAAATCTCTCCAGTTATTACCAACAGGTCGTTGATATAAAGCCCCGATTGCAAATTAAAAACACTCCTTTACTCCCACTGCCATAACAACCTTAAAAGACTCTTTGACCTTTAATACCACTACCACTACATAAGCACAAGGCCTATATGCATACGAATAGTATCACTAATATTAGCATTTCATTGCTAATCACTTCACTCTGAATTTAAGAAAGCATAATTTTATGTCAGTTGTCTGGGTTGTTTTTCTGTAGGCTGAGCCCCGGCTAAAATGACTTTCTGTCATGACAGACAATAATGTTTTTTGACTCTGATTCTAGACTCGTTTACGGTTCTCATTTTTCCAACTCTACAGCAAAAAAAACCCCATTAGAAGTAGACAGAGAGTGTCCACTGCTAATTAGCCATCCAAAACACTTAATCAATCCTCATAATGTAAAATGAACCATTTCAATAACTCTCGTCTACAGAAAAGACATTCATCAGCATTAGATGTAAAAGCCATCTCTCTAATGCAGCTTATTAGAGCTTCTGTGACCACGGCCATCTAATCAGCTTACAGTGCTTTCACAAGGCCTGCTTCACTCACTTCACTCACATCATGAAGAAATCCAAGAACATGATGAGCGGGTTCAGAAAGCGTGTCAAAAACACGGTTAATACATTTGCCGAAAGTACGATTACATAATTTAACAAAACAGCGCTGCTCTGATTAAGACACGGGTAATGTAGATTATTAACAATATTAAGTAAGATATTAGCATTCGATGTTAATGAAGACACAACAAATAGGAATGATAACATGATATGATAATGATAAATGAAACCTCATTTCACTCCGAATGTCTTCTGTTCTCAGTCTTTGGTTGCTGGGGGGGGGGGGGTGGAAGCTCATAGGGAATATCATTAGGATGTTGGAGGGGGAGAAAAAAAAAAGCTCAAACAGCTTTCTGCACAAATCAGAATCAGGACACATGGAGCTGGAGCAGTCTGAGGAGATGATCCTCATCAGTGCAGCGCGTGCCCACGGGCCAGAGAGAGGACTCCAATGGGCTGGAGAGAGAGAGAGAGAGAGAGAGAGAGAGACGGAGCGGTAATGATGGGGAGCCATACTAGGTCGTGGAGTAGTAGAGCTATACACAAATGAGCCCATCACAGCCAAACATCAACATTTTTCATTTATGTTTTCTTCATTTACCAGACGCTTTTTTTCCGAAGCAAGTTACGTATGTTAATCATATTACAAGGCCGTTGTTACATTGTCCCCGGAGGGGAAGTGAACCACAACTTTTCTGACTACCGCATGCTTAACCGCTACGCCACCACTGCCAAATCGCATTGCATCGAAGATATTTTCTCGGACCACCTGAAGTTAAGATAAAAAAAATATGGCTAGTAGTTACAGTTTTGTTGTGTTTTGAGTGTCTGAAGACTAAAGTTGCCGTGTTGTTCTCCTGTTTTGGCCTGAGGTAAAAAAAAGGGACTTTTCATGTCAAGTCTTATCTGAGCGGATAGAGGTTAAGAAATAAACAAAAGTGGTACATGTAAATAAACAAAATCTGTCTGAACGTGGTGACAGGACTTCCCCGGTTGGAGTGAGGAAGCCCCGCTCCTGGAGTGAGATCATGGGTGAGTCATCGCCTCAGAGAGGACCCGAGCAGAGCGAGTCAGACCTAGGGAAGACGCGTGTGTCTGTGTGTGTGTGTGTGTGGGAAATGTCTATGCTATCAAGCGTGCTCATAAGTCTGAACCAGCAGACTCATTGCCTCCATGGTTTAAAAAACACAAAACAAAGAATATTCATGACGATATAGTCCTATGAAAAAAAATTTTCACAAAGTAACGCTGCCAATCATGTCAATGCTAAATGCAACAGACAGTCAATATGATGAACTGGAAGAAATTACAGTTATTGGTTATTGTAGACCGGGTCAAAGGTCATATCTTAGCATTAGCGTTAGCGCACACTGAGCTACTAATGGAATCTAGCGCTGATCTGGGTACAGAGAGGCGTGGTGTTACAAACTTAATACTTCCTTAATAAGCAAACTGATTTGAGACTTCATGATGAGCCTCTCAACAGCATTTGTATGCATGAGTGCAAAGCTTTTGATGAAAGGGGCCTATTTGAATGGAGTGAAAAGTTCATCAGGTGAATTTGATGCCATGTTCTGAGCTACAGTATTCTCCACGATTCAACTTGGCCTCTTGAGAATTCCACTCGAGGTACTACATGTCTGTCAGTCACATTCCCCTGAGATAGGCCTATACTCACCAGTCAGGAGGGGTCAGGTTGTGCTCAATAGCATAAATTACCTCAGTCTGCCTCTGGAGGAGGTCTTCAAAAAACAAAACAAAAGAAAGGGAAAAAAAGAGAGACTGCACTCAATATGCGGCTGGAAACGGCAGCTGTCGGGCATGACGGTAATGTGGGGTTGTGCGCCTTGGCCCATATCCACTTCAAGATGCTGCCGTGTCGTTGAGCCATCCTCTCATAGCGATGATTGCTGTCAGCCATGCTTATCTGAGAAGGCCTCTCACTTTGGAGAGAGAGAGAGAGAGGGGGAAAAAAGAGGAATTAGGGGGTGTGCAGAAGGAGGCGAACGCATGCATGTAATGTGCTGGAAGAGAGAAAACAAGCCGAGACGCGGCGGAGCGTTTGGAGCGTTAGACTGGGGTAGAAGGCGGAGGCGGCCGTTAGCGCCGAACGCTAACTCTCTGGCAACACACACACACACACACCCAGTGAGAGGCGTAATATTTCTGCTAACCTCTTCTGCCAAAGTGGGCATTGGAGTCGTTACTTAGACCAGGCTGAAACGAGGGCATTCCAGCGGACGCTAATTCAATCAGTCCACGCTCCGACGAGCCTCATCAATGGATGGCGATGACTTCAGTCCAGCATTCCCCTTCATTTCCAAGACGACATGTAGGCTAAATCAAAGAAGCACTTTGACATTTTCCAGCGTTTGTCAGCATTCGGTGACTGAGGAGTCTGGCCAAAGACGGGCTGTAATTATGCATTTGGCTTGCAGACCACGTCGAGTCGACTTCATCAGGGATGCACGAATGGAGCCCTGAATATGCCAATCAGCCCCTGGAGCCTGCAGCTCTGGGCAAGAGCCCTTAAGACTCTCTCTCCACTTAGCTCATGTTTTCAAATTGCTATTAGTATCTCCCTCTCAGTATGGCAAGGTCCCGGGGGAAGTGTTAGACCCAGGAGTATGTGAAAGACGGCTCCCTACAGGCACTTCATTAAGGCACCTGATAAGGTGCCACGCTTTGCATATTCACTTACCTGTTCGGAGCCTCCTCTCCCTTTGGGGTAAGATTAGGGTTTAAATTCTTGCCCTGTCAGGATGTGAACTCAGTAGCCTACGTTCCAGAGAAATGTCTCTGGCCCTTGTGCCACTGGCTCCCATACAAGGTATCAATCTGCAATTATGGTCGGAATCAGGGTCAAGTTGCTTTCCTTCATCCAGCAAAATGCTGTATTTGTTGTGGTCTGTTGCGTTGGTTAAATTCTATTGCTGCCAGCTAGGCTCAAGAGGTTTAGGTTTGCTCATTAGTTGTGCAAGAACGGCCAGTTGAAATAACCACATGCTCATTTTTGCTTGAAGGCTGAGCCACTACTGAACTTTTACATATTTGCAACATCTGTTGACCAATCGCAGTCTGATGAAGAGATCCCACATGACAATGAAAACGCTTACGTTTTCTGTTGGGTTAATCCCAGTGCTACACTTTGCGGTCAAAAACAAATCTCCGTAAATTCTACCCCTGCTGTGAGTGACACACCTTCATGAATGGAAAAAAGACCCTCTGTTTTGAAACCAGACCAATCTGGACTGATTCTTTTTATATTCGATTTATTTTGTGCGGCAACTTTTGCGCCGCTGCAGCCCACCTCGGTTATTGATGTGTAACTGACACCTCTAGATCCACACGATCATCATAGAAATTCAAATGTGGCTGAAAACACCCTCTCTAAATGCAAGGTCTTGTTTGTGTTTTAAGCCAATTTTCACATAAATCAGACGGATCGCGGTGGTTTTTTTTATGGACACTGGGCCTGAATGAGAATGAGATTATTTTGTCTCTCCGTAGACACAGGTGTGCTCGGGGAGTAATTATTTCTGATTACACGGTTTACATCACACACCTTCAAACAATGCTCAGGGCATCCACAACAATAGGCGTGACTGCTCTCTCTTTCTCTCTCTCTCTCTCTCTCTCTCTCACACACACACACACACACACTCTCTCTCTCTCTCTCTCTAGCTCTCTCTCACTCTATGTGTGTGTGTGCATACTTATGCATGTGTTTGTATTTTGAGAGTGTGTGTATTTTTCAGTCTTTTGAGTGTGTCTGTGTGTGTGTGATCAGTGTTTGTGTTAGTGACTGAGATAGCATGAGCAGTGAGATAGAGAAGGAAAAAAGGGTGAAGATACGACTATGGTTTATGTTGCACTATAAATGAGTGAAGCTAAGGCTTACCCTCCATTTGAAGCTTTGCCTTTGTCACATTGATACTAATGCACAGAGATGAATTGCGAAATAAAACACAGCTCAAAGATTATCCAATTCATTTACACAATGTTCCACATATTTGTGAAGAGTGAGAATTGAGAATTCAGCACAAGCTCTTTTTGTTCTTGTTGTGCTTCACAGCCAGTAAACAACAGCACTGCTGATCTCAACCACACGCCAAAGCAAAGAAAACCTTAAGCTTCATACCAGCAGCACTTGTTGTGGCATAATGTGTTTACCTCTGAAATCTCACTCACAATACTTTAAGTCCAACATCGCCACCTGCCTGGGATAGGTGGCTACTACATCTCTGAAAAAAATGCTCTCATATCTTATAGGCTACATACAGAATATATAGGCTATTGTGTTACAACACTCCTGTAACACTTATATGATTTTGAATCATGTAGAAATTGAAGTCGAAGCACCTTTATCAAAGAATAACACAACAGATGGTCTCACCTGTTTAAACTGAGGAGCCACTAAATCATGATCTCTCTGAAATCCTCCATGCATATATACAAACATGCTTCTGTTTACATTCTCCAGGATTTAACCCCCCCCCCCTACACACACACACACACACACACACTCAAAAAAAAAAAAAACACTTCTCACCAAAATCCGCTTAGTCCACCCAGGGGGTCATATCGGGTCTTTTAGATGGATTTCAAAGCATCAATCACCCCAGTAGGTGGTGCTATTTTTCATAAACAGAGGACACGGTCAGCATTGTTTGACCAAGGATATCCGTTTCTCCACTACAGATCATCATGTTTACATTTCTGTCCTCAGATATCATTTCAAAACTGTACGTCAGCAGCTGGTAAAAAGGGACTTTCTCTCTGTCAGCCTGATAAACCTGATATCATCTGTCAGCATGGTCATTATTGTCAAGAGCCTTTCTCTTTAAGTCCTTCGAATACAGCGGACCCACTCACACAACTGCTCCTTTAAATGCTCTAAATGGCAGCTTAGTTTGATGCTTCTTTGGTTGCTGCTTTGCTGCACCCTGAGGCGGTTTGATCTATGGTGTGGCCCGTGCGTTATCCATTATATATCCCCCACTTTACTGCCTGTCCCAGGAGTGAGATGGAGGTTTAATGCACAGTAACCATTATGTGCCAAATTACAGGGCAGCCGTCAGCCTACACAAAACCACAGCTCCAGCCTCAGCGCTCAACCTCACAAACACAGATAGCCTACTACACCCTCTCACTCTCTCTTCTCACTGTCACACTCTTTATCTCTCTCTCTTTCTCTCTCTCTCTACAGCCAGCAGTCTATCTTTCCTCCTCCCTGATAGACAATCTGATTGAACTGTGTGGTTTTTTTTTATCTTCCTGTTTGAGACGAGACCGGCTCATTACGGTGTTATCCAAGAGACCATCCAATTACGCCCCCCCAGGCAAAGACTCAACTGATGAATACATTCGGCTCAAATTTGAAACTAAGTTAGGGGTGACTCTTCTGAAAACTCAATTTTGTCCTTGCTGTCTTATCGGAGTGAAGTTTTTTTTTTTTTTTTTCACTCCCAAAAAGTAGGTGGGGATGTTTTGATGAGTAATGAGAGCGTCTCCGTAATTAGAGTTTGATGTTTTCTGTCTTGCTGGAATGCCTTCGGGAATGGCGGGCGGAATGAGATTTCTGATGCCAGACCCACTTAAAGAGCCCTTTTAATCACCCGGCTTTGATGGGGGAGACATGTCGTCAGGCTGCACATTTGGACTGCAGTGCACGTGTGTGTGTATTTGTGTGTGTGTGTGTGTGTGTGTGTGTGTGTGTGTATTTGTGAGTGTGTGTGTGTGCGCGCGCGATGCTGACGTTGCTGAGGGCGTAAATGGAGTGTCATATCTTTGCATCAGAGCCCAAAGGGACTCACTCTGCATATGTGTTTTGAGGAAGAAAAAAAAAGGACACATCTTAATAGGTCTCCATCTCCCAGTACAGAGTCCTATCATTTCCTTTGAGATGTGTGGAGCTGTGTAACTAAACTCTCCGAGTCTTCAGAAGACGGTAGGAGTGGCCACACAGATAAAGAAAAATATGCCAGACGCTTTCTCACATTCGTCTTCTCTTGTCTTCTCCTCTCTCAAACTCGTCTCAATCGGTCTGTCCAGTGTGGCCATCTTCTCTTGTCTTCTCTTCTCTCATACTCGTCTCAATCGGTCTGTCCAGTGTGGCCATCTCTGCCACACTGGATGCTCCTCTGTCTCGTCCTGTCAAGCTCTTGAGGGTTTGAAACGTAGGCTTATGCAAAAAAAAAAAAATAATTACTTCTACAGTGTTCTCTCTGTGATAAACTCTATTTCTGAGATTTCAGAGGAGGATAAACTGCGCTTAATGTAATTAGTGTCTACACGTCCTTCTTTATCATAATGTGCTGATTCACTTGGTGCATGCAATACCCAACCCGGGTCCGTGTAGACACTAATTACATTCAGAATAGCAGCAGGTTCAAACATAACTGGTTCCACAGGAAATAAACGAGCTCACCGAGAACCTTTCTTGCAACTAGTCAATGCCCCCTAGATTGGGTAAACTCAGCCCGATCTGCCGGCGATTGCATTTCGCCCTGCAGCTCAGGCTGCAAACCTGCACATTTATGTCTCCTGCTTCCTGTCCACGTTTGCTGGAACCAATCACAAACTAGCTTATCTACCACCAGGCGCACCCGCATCATTGGACTGATTGGTTGAAGGACTATCCAAATGCGTACAGAGTTATTTAAACTACGCCCACTGATCATGTTTCTGTACAGTAGAAATACAGCGCAGACTCACCAGACTAATGTTCAGTCTTAAAAGATTGAGCTTAGTCTGGTGATAGCCACTAAATGCCCCCCTACTTTACCCATAATATTGCAGGTGCAATACCTTATATCACCAGATGAGGGTTCCCCAGCCCTGTCATATTGCTGGGACCAAAACAATGCACAATGACATAATGTCTGTTAAGGATCAGTGCTCATTTCAACATGACACATTCCACTCCTCACTGCCCGTTAGGAGCAGACCAAATTCCCAAGCCATTACCAAAACACTAATCTGCATGCATGCATGCTCAAAAAAATGTCCCGGCCCTAGTGATTTTTTGTTTGTTTGTTTTTGCTGAATAGATTTCTCAATGTGTGTGTCCCACCCACGCTACTATGCTGGAGTTTCACACAACCCCACAGCTTCCTCAGAGCCAGCTGCAGACGAGTGGACTGAGGTGGCGTGGAGTGGAGTGGCAGGCTGTGGCATATTTATGAGGTAGTACCAGCATGTGATTGTGGAACTCTGCTCTGGGAGCAAAATATCTCCAGAGTGATAATTAAGTGGTTTGGCCGAGGGACGCGGCAGTGCCATGGCGACCCGGAGGAGCTGGAAACGTTTCACTAATCATGGTTTTGCTGGTTACCGCATACTGGTCTGAATGACTTGTGCATTTGGGGTTGTTTCACATGCAACTTGAGCCTCTAGGTCGCACCTGTCCTGCTTAAGCCTAGGGTTACATTACCAACTAATGCTTTTATCCCACCAGACAGAGATGGACGACTAGAGTCTGAGGCTAAAAAGCATGTCTAACAGGTTGCTTTGCGAAACTCACAGTGGAACATTCTGTTGGGCTCTTAGTAATTTTGTGTTTTTCTGTGTTCTTCCGGAAGTTTCCATCATGAGCTTGCATTTTAGTGCATAATTTCAGGACCATTAGCCTACCTGAGCCCATTAAGTACCATTAAGGATAAAAGTCCAAATGAGTTGCACTCAACCAGCAAAGAAATGCTCTGGTTTTGAAGGACATTTTAATGATTCCTGTTGGACTCTATTGGTAATTGGCATACCTAGAGGATAAAGCAAATATTTAAACCAATAACTCAAATGTGTGCCAATACAGATAAGCATGTGTGACAGAGGATATACAGTACAAACTAATTTGGCATAACTGGAATGTGTCCAAAACACATAGCTTGCTATTATATTGGTGCAATTTGTTGAGAACAAGTCTTTCTCGATAGCTCCCCGTTTCCTCCCAAAAGGAAGGCTTACGCTGTACTGAAGGCACACATGTCTTTCACACCCTACGCTTCAAGGGCAGGGCATGGGCAGGATCCATATCAGGACAGGTTCTACCCTGCTGACTCTATCCTAAGGCCTTTCAGGAGAACAGACCGAAACTACACCGAATAGCCTAAAGCATTTTACTATTCTACAATCCAAAACTGTAGCCTAATTGTGACACACACTGTCCATAAAAGATGAAAGCTGTTAACACAAGTAGTTATAAAATGTATGTGTGACATTAAATATGGCTCATATATGTGGACTTTTACAATTTCCTTTTCTCTAAGAAGTTTTATTTAGCAGTTTCACACAACCACAAAGCCTCCCCCGAGCCAGACGGGGCCCAATGTGGAGAAACAGTGGCGCACGAGGATATTACGTGATGCCTAAATTCTCTGGAGACCTCCATTTCTCTGATTCAAGTGTGTGTAATTACTTCCGCTGAGTTTGTGGTTACTCATCAAGAAGAAAGTGTTTATTCTTCTAAAACGACGCTAGCGAACTAAAATAGTAACAAGTAGAACAAAAAAAAAGAGTTGAGGGGCCTAGCCTGTGTAATGTAAAGCGTTCTCCACAGACGCTGCTAGAAAATATATCGCGCCAATTTGAATAGAATATGACGTCTTCCTTTTATTTTCGTAATTTTTCATACTAACCTCATACTAACTGACCAGGCAATTATCAAATTTCCTCTTTCTAGAGCCATTTCACCAAGTTAAAAGATAAAGACAATGCTGCCGCGGTTTTACCGATTTCCGTCACTAGGGAGAGACGTGGCACGTCCTTTCTCTCAGGTTTCAAAACAGTCCAGCGCGGAACTCCGCTTTCTGCTGCAGCCGAAAGTGTCAGACAGACAGACGCAGTCTGTTCCTCTCTAGTTCGCTTACCTACACAGCCCGTGTAGCCTATGTGTGTGCGCCGCTCAAACATCCGCAAGCCGGGCTGCGGATCACGCCCGGTCTCCGACCACCAGAGAGGATGGGTGAAAAGCGAGACGAACCGAACCTGTCCTATCGCAATGGGATTAGTCAGATCCAGTTGTACGGAGAATTCACGACCAAGGCCAGCCGAAAGGTCAGGTATGCCGTGAGCCTGACGGAGAGGGATCTTACTGTCCAGAAGATCACCTCGGCACCTGCAGGACGGAGTAAGGTGGTCTTCAACTTGCGGGACTGTGTCGGATGTCGGGCTTTTAAAGCAGACGATAACACTGATGTGGGAGCATATTTTTCTGCCTACTTTTACCCGTTTAAGAAGCGATGGATGAGCTCTGGGGTAGCGCGACAACGGACAGAACAGTGCTTTCGGGTCGCGTCGGGATTGGACCCTCACTTGAACCTAGAGGAGGCTCAGCGATGGGCTCGAGCCATCAGTGAAGGCTCCGCGCATCAACGGCCTCAGCGAAATGGTGAGAAAGTGAACCTCGTCTCATTCTATTAAGTTTTCTGTCACCCTCATATACATGTAACTGAGAGCTAACGCCGTTATGGTTATGGTTAATTTTAGTAACAACTGAAAAACTAATTGGAAAGTCAGAGTACACATTTGGAAACAGAGTGACATTATACGGTCTTAAGTGTCTGTCTCGTAAGAGACTCAGTAACTCACACATATTGTGTCGCTGCAAACACAGTGTGACTCAATGGCAAAAAAAGTGTTTGCAGCGACATATTTGATCGTCTAGAAGAGATGAGAAAACCGCAGTCCCTCCCGTCTAGCGTGTAGCGTGAAAGCGCACCATGTTGCGCATGACAGAGCATTTGCAATTAAACTGCTCCCGCTTAGACTTGGTTGGATTTACCGTCTGAAAGCAAACACCTTGCATTAGGGGAATGCAGCTCCGTTGCTATGTCTTAGTTACGCGTTGACAACAGCAGGACGCATCCCCTTTCTATCTGAAGTCAAAGGAGCTTAGGACTCCCATCTCGAGTAAGTGACATATTCACTTGATAGGGTTAGAGAAAACAGAGAGGTTTTACATATTTATTCAAAACAATGCACATTTTCTATGTACGCAAGTCATTGCCAGAAAGGAAGCACTAGCACTTAATGTTGCTCCACTAAATAGGTGTGTGACCAGTCTTGTGAAGTAAGAGCTTGTGCTTACAGGTTCAGTGTCTGGCTCACTGTTAAGACTTTATGAAGCAATAGACTATTTAGTAATGGAGACCTCATTATACATTCATGTCACTATGAACCACGTAGCCCTACACAACACACACTGTAGTAGTCGTTGTCATCTGAAAGACTGACATTTTGGTGCTGCCCAAACATGGAAGTTTCATTTCAAACCACAAGAAGTTCCAACAAGGTCACACGGGTTCTCTCACTCACTTTCTCACATATGGGACACATAGGCTAGAGTCAAGGAAACTGACCAGCGCAGTCTTTTATAACAGTATCCCAGTCTTGGGTTTGGCTCGGTTGGATGTCCATCACTTCCTACCCACATTCCACAGCACGCCTCAGCCATGAGGTCTCATACCGACAGGTCATGTGATCTCCATCCTGGCCGTCCAGAAGACGGTGCTTTTTACAGTGGGTCATTCAGCCGTTCGATTGTACAGCAGATGTGAGCTCGGGCCGAGAGGCGTTGTTTACCCGGATTGCTGTGGGGAGAAAGCTAAACAGAATGTTATATTTAGTCGGCGAAGGTTGAGATTTGAGGTTTTTCCTCCGTGGCCATCTTGGATGAGACTTCACAAGGCTTGTCGTTCTGGAATACAACTGCATCACTGTCTCTAAACACAGTCTCCAATTTAGCCAGTCAGAGGACAAGACCAGAAGGGCTTCCTCTGTGCCAGCAATGATATCTGTCTTAAAGTGATGAAAACACAAATCACAAGTTTGAGGACAAGATAATGTAGGGCTTAATTTAAATTTACAGAGGTGCATAAAGTGTTAGTGTTTTTTGTGTGTGCACTGTGTGTGTGTATGTGTGTGTGTGTGTGTGTGTGTGTGTGAGTGATTGTAGTGGAGTCAACCAGAGTGTGTCAAAGCCAACCAGACCTATGAGAGACGCAACAGCAAGGGGATAGGGCCCTCAAGGAAAGTCCCCTTTGTGTGAGGCCTCATCTGAAACAGTCGTTCCCAAACAGCAGTGGCTACGCCTGGATTGCGAGCCCAACTTCAGGCGCACCGTGCCAAGTATAGCTCTGCGTGTGCGCCGCCATCAAAGACGACGTAGCGCGGAGCGGGATGCAAATAGGGTATTTTTATCTGTGCAATGCATTCATTCATGAACTCTGTGCGTGAGATTTTAAAAAAACCCACACAAAGCCCATTCCACATCCAATAAAGCACAGCGCTCCCCAGCGCAAAAAAAAAAACACGCTCGCGCCCTCGTTTGAGTTTTCCGCGGTAATGTCCCCTGTGTCTCCTCTCATCTCTTCTGTGGATGAAAATGTGCTTTAAAATAGCAGCAAACGGCTCTTATCTGCTCAGCGCTCGTAAGCAGCCGCGGAATAACAATCCCTCTGAAAGTTCAGACGAGAAGCTCTGTTCCGGTCCGCTCTGCTCTGCATGGGGTTATAGGATACCAGAGGTCACCAGGGGTCATCTCAATGACGACTGTAGGAGTATGGAAGAAAAGGACTCACACTCCAAGTATGCTTAGTATCTACATCTCAATCTTCACACCCTAGAAAGATCCAGATATTATTACAGTACGTTTTCCGTTTCTCCATAATGACCATAATGTATCATAATGACCATAAATTTAATTAAATCAAAACGCTGCCAAGTCGTAAATAGGCTAACGTTCTCTCCCTCTCTCCACTTCAAGGTGGTCTAATATTCCAACTATGCTGTCTATTATTAGTGCACACACTGCACACTTTTATACTCTCCTCGCTTCAGAAAGTTCTAGATACGATCAGCTCCGCCACAACGGCCGCAGATGACTAATAATTCAAAGCGCTGCCCGCTAGCCATGGCCGTGCTACTGTGTGCTGTGCTGTACTGTACGGTGGCGTAGTGTACTCGCGTCGCGTCCATTCGCTCCGCTCCGCGCCGCTCACAGGCGGCAGAAAGCAGGTCATTCTTGCTGCGCTGGTGGTATTATTAATGCATCAGCCTCCTCCGCCGGCCTCCTATATGCAGAGTGTGCACACTGAGCATCTGTGTGGTGAGTTACGAGGGGCAGTTAAAGCGGGTGGAGAGGGTATTAATACCCCACCCACACGCCCCCACCAGCCCAGCGGGCCGGCCGCTGATATTTATGTTGGCTCCTCTCGGACCACTGGAAATCGATGGACATGCATTTTCGCCCCCCCGCCCTCAGCCCCTGGTGACTGGACGTTGTGGGCAGCTGCTGCAGAGCCAAAGGAAGCGACCTGAGCTACTCAGAACGTGGGTGACGGACGGAGGAGGAGAGGAGGTTCTTACAGGAGGACCGGAGCTGACCGGAGGGAGTGTACCGTAGAGAGAGAGAGAGAGTTTGAGGGATGTGAAGGCCGAGGTCGAACTGCTCCTGCAAAAGCCGCAGCCTTCAGACGGATACGGCGGCTACGGGATGCTATTCATTGCTGCCTGGCGATCGGCCAGTCAAGTCAAATGAGAAATGATTATGCAAAGCAGTCTGACTGCACTCAACCGTCAAGTGGTCGAGAGAGAGAGGGAGAGAGAGAGAAAGAGTGAGAGAGAGAGAGAGAGAGAGAGAGAGAGAAAGAGGTTTGTGGCTATACTCACAGTAGACTTCCTGCCCGC
This sequence comes from Sardina pilchardus, assembly GCF_963854185.1. Lineage (NCBI taxonomy): Eukaryota > Metazoa > Chordata > Actinopteri > Clupeiformes > Clupeidae > Sardina > Sardina pilchardus. Next base: position 45,961,907 of record NC_084994.1, read on the forward strand.
ACGCTCAGACGAAGAGTAGTGGCGGCTGCAGTTTCCCTCCCTTTTAGCGTGAGAGGAAGAAAGAGTTTAATTTTCTCAAAAATGTCAGACATGCGCTCAGGGTCATGTTTCCAGTCCCAGATGTGGTGCCACCTGCTCGTTATAAGAGGGCCTCGCTCACTCTCAGCAAGGCTTTTGAGTTGCTGTAGTTTAATGGGCAGTGTTATGTCTGGGCTCTGCTCTTTTGCCTATGGTGTGGTTCATTCATACACACACACACACACACACACGCACACAAATGTGTGCCGTTACACACAGTTACAAATACATACACAGACGTATGCACCACGAAGAGTAAACAAATACTGTATAAACACCTACACAGACACACACACACACAGATGTGCTGTGGATACACAGATAGAAACACACACACACACACAGGTGCACGCACACACACGCACACACACACATACTGTACACACACACACACACACACACACACACACATTCACATACACATACACACATATGTGTTCTCCAGATAAACACACACACTCCCGCACCTGTGCGAAGTGTGGTCCCAGGCGTCCTATGAGCTCAGGCAAAGAGATAATGAGGAAATCAATGGGCAGGTAAATGAGAGGCTGTGAACAGCCAGAGAGAGATGAGAGCTGGACTCAGCCAGCCATTGTGCTCTGTTCCCCACAAGGCCTCCAGAGGATTTAAACACTCCGTGTGTGTGTGTGTGTGCGTGTGCGTGCATGTGTGTGTGTGTGCATGTGTGCGTGTGTTTGAGAGGATAACAAAGAAGTCTGTCCTCGCTAAGTCAACACTTAAGTATTTTATGTGCTGGAGGTTTATAATCTCGTGGCTTTTTCTTTTTGGTACATGTTGTATGTGCCTCTGTTGTCAAGGCTCATGAGTGTTTATCATAGACAGCACTCAGCCAAGATGGAATGGAATACCATTAAGTATGTGAATGCGCATGACATGTACAGTATGTGTGTGTGTGTGTGTGTGTGTGTGTGTGTGTGTGTGCGCGCTTCAGCAGCAGAACATAAGCATTAGTCTCTTCTATGCCTCTTTCTCTCCCTCCCTCCCTTGTTCTTTCCCCTCCGTCAATCTCCATCTCCTCCCTCCCTGGGGACGGCTGTGAGGCTGCTCTGCTCTCTCTCTCTCTCTCTCTCTCTCTCTCTCTCTCTCTCTCTCTGGGATGGGCTTGATGCTCTGGCAGGTGCCTCATCCTCTCCTCTCTCTCTCTCACACACAGACTCCGGCCATTCACTCACACAGTAGAAGGGCCTGGGTTTCATGTAGCTGATAGATAGATAGATAGATAGATAGATAGATAGATAGATAGATAGACAGATAGATAGATAGATAGATAGATACTTAAAGGAACACTTCACCGTTTTTTCATATTAAACTACGTTATTCCCTTAATTAAGACGAGTTGATACATACCTCTCACGTTTCAATGCGTGCACTCACTGGCTCTGGCGCGCGGCGCAACTTTGATAGCATTTAGCTAGCCCAGTTCATTCATTAGGATCCAAACAGAGATGAAGTTAGAAGCGGCCAAACACCTCCATGTTTTCCCTACAGTATATTAAAATACAGTTACACGAGTAGTCACACGACCAAGTATGGTGAGACAAAATAAAACGTGGTGCATTTCTAAGCAGGCAAAAGGGATAACTATGTTGTGTGGCGGAATAACATTGGGAGCACTTAGACTCAGAGACTGAAAGTGCAAGAGTGAGGATATTACTGCGCCACACAATATAGTTCCCTCTTACCTGCTGTGAAGTGTTCCTTTAATTCATCCCGAGGGAAATTCTAGGCATCTAGTAGCATATACAACCATAACACAACAAACACATACACAAATATATCTCACATGCATAAAAATCACAGAGGGAGCATGTGAAGTGATCACAAAGGTATTTTATGGACTAACCATGTGATGCATTGGCCATGATAAGGTGCTATGGTAGAGTGTGTGCAGTGGTGGTAGTGCAAAAGTGAACAGAGCTGCTATTGAACAGTACAGTACAGTACAGTACAGTACAGTATGTTATAGCCCCAAAACGGGCAGTGAACTAAACACTCCCCAAACAGCATTTTTTAACCAGCTCTGCAGTTGTGACTCCAGCTCAATTCCAACAACAGAGCCAGATCTCCTTACCAGCCTGTTCAGCCTGCTGGTGAACCTGTCTGTAGCACCACCAGACTAAACAGCCACTAACTGAACGCATGCGTCAATTACGGAACATATTAGTGTCTCACTTGAACATATAGTAACTTCAAGAAGGGCTCCCTTTAGTAGTTCAAAGCACATGCATTTGCGGGTGTCTGTGGGTGCTTATCCGTGACAGAATGTTCAGTTCAGTTTTTCTTCCTCGTTAGTCAGACTTAAGTGCACCAGAAGCAGAGGGTCTGACTGTGGGATGAAATACAGTATAACGAACTCAAGGGCTATTTTAGGCAGCAGGCAGCTGCCCGCCTCTCTTGTCGTTTGTAGTGTGTGAGGAGGTTCGACTTCCTGTGAACATCAGATCCATCAGATGTGGGTTCCTCAACGCCACCTGAACAATTCTGAGAGAGTTCACAAGGGGAACTACTCAAGACAATGACAGCTTGTGATAGGGAACATCCCTCCAACAGATGTGCTCTCTCTTTCTCTCTCTCTCTTCCTCCCTCTCTCTCTTGCTCACACACTTTTACTCTTTCGCTTTCTTTCTGACTCTGGTTTTCCCTTTACTCATCTAGTTATTTCCAGCATTGTGCCGTTCAGGTCAGCGTAGCTCAACACAGGAAATCCACGAGGTCATCTGCACTTTTTTTCCTCACAGACCCACCTTCACAGAACTGAAGATCGGTGAGGTCCAGCCAGACTGACGTGATTCCTGTGGTCTAGTTGCATCTGATGTACTGAGAGTGAGAGCATAGCAAGACAGACAGAGACATCTGAGTGGAAGCTCATAGAGAGAGAGAGAGAGAAAGAGAGAGAAAGATCAGAGAGAGAAAGAAAGAGAGAGAGAGCGAGAAAGAGAGAGAGAGAGAGAGAGAGAGAGGAGATCCAGTATTGATGAGGGAGGGATCTGGTATCTTCTTGTCTCTGAGGTACTCTTGCCATTCTCAGTAGCAGCAGCAGTACTATGTAAAGCACACTGTTAAGTGAGCAGCACACTGGAGCACAGACAGAAAAGGGCTGAGTGAGAGATCACAGAGAGAGAGAGAGAGAGAGATCACAGAGAGAGAGAGAGAGATGAGATCCAGTATTGATGAGATAGTGATCTGGTGTTAGCTTATCTCTCTATGGTGCTCATGACATTCTCCTTTACAGTGACAGCACTCCTCCGATCACACACAACACACTCACACAGGGACTCATATGGAAAGCACACTATTAAGTGAGAGAGAGAGAGATAAAGAGAGAAAGAGCGGAGAGAGAGAGAGCAGCCCCCATACTCATGGGATCAGGAGACACTGTGTAAGTCATCCTTCGCTGCAGGGGTGTGCTTTCCTTCTGTGGTGGATCGACACACACACGCGCACGCGCACACACACACACACACACACACACACACACACACACACACACACACACACACACACACACACACACACTCACACACATACACACACACACCCTTTCTCCAGTGACAGAGAGGAGACATTAGCCCCAGGGTAGTGGACGCCTGCAACCTGGCCCGGCCAGGAGGCGAGTGGAGAGGGAGACGAGGCCTCGTGTACTCAGGACGCAGCTCAGGTGGTGAGGGGGCGGTGTGGCAGTCAGCAGGTGCGGATCACTCATTGAACAGGGGTGGAAAGATGAGCAAGGGATTGGCGTGTGGATGATGGCAGCTCGGATAGCCCTGTGTCTGTTATTTTGTGTCACTGGCATACAGTTACAGTTAGCCTCTACTGTAGTGTTCCATTTTAAGCACACATGTGTGAGTCGAGGGTTTTTTGGTCGAACAAATTTGAACTCTTTCACTTCCCTACTGGCTTCTCTTAAGGTAAGCTGTGAAAGATAAACGTTGGCAGTTGACAAAAAAAAAAATTAACCGAACACAGATCCTGGCGTTCATTCATAGCGTCGTGGCTGTAGACTTCTTTCAGCTACAGATACATACTTGAAGTCGTTGTTCCATCGACTTGGGCTTTACTTCCTTAATGGAGGCTGGTCAGGTTGCATGCGCTCCTTGGAGCTCCAGCAGAGCTCATTCCATTCACACGAAGAGGCGGGGTCATCGATGGCATCATGAAATATTGATGCCACTGAGCAAGCATGACTTAGCTGGTTAGTGGAATCCCAGAGGCACTTTGGCCTAGAACTCATTATCTAGGTTACCTGACGTATCCGGTTTCATGGCTCGATCAAGCTCTCTCTCTCTCTCTCTCTCTCTCTCTCTCTCTCTTTCGCTCTCTCTCTCTCGCTATCTCTCTATCTCGCTATTCTCTGATAAGGTGCTCTGAGTGTTTCTTCGGTCACTTGCTCCAGCACAGGTGGAACGGATGCAGGTCGCTCCTTACCTAAGGTTTATGGCTTGTTTTTTAGGGTGGCGGCTCTGATAAGCCTATCTCTTAGTTGCTACAATCACGATAGCGCGTGAGCAATCACAGGGTGTGTGCACATAGACCAATGGTATATACAGCACCACGTGTGCTAGCCATTCAGAACGCATGGATGTAAACAGAGGTGTCTGATAAGTGTGGGAAAACACGAAACTGGGTTTTGTTTTTGTCTTGAGACCCACTTGTCAAGGACAGACCAAGGGCATCTGATCTGGTGTAAGGACAGCGGAGAGGAATAGCCAATTGAGTTTTCCTCACGCTTGTACGGTGTTCATTTTAGGACCGTACGCTTGTCTTCTTCTCCTCATTAGTCATGAAGACCACCAATGCCTGGAGGTTCAGCATCTGAGTGTAAACCTGTGAACCTGTGTTTCCTTGTGTGCAAATTGGCCAAGCAGGCAGCTTAGATGTTGTCCAGATGAATTGGTGCCACCGTTATATAGTGTAATAATTTATATATATTATATATATATGTGTATATAATATAATGCTGGCTGCAAGTCAGGGCAGACCAAGGGCGTCTGATGGTGAAGGACAGAGGAGAGGAATAGCCAGTGGAGTTGTCCGATTCCTTAGGGGGAGACAGAGTAGCGTATTGACTAGGGTTAAAGAACCCCCCATACATATACCCCCCCCCCCCCCCCCCCCCTACACTCACACACACACAAACACACACACACGCCGCAGGGTCATCCGTCATCGCTGCCTCCTCCTTGTTACTGTCATTTAGCTATTTCAAAATGCTGAAGGACACTGCCCCCCCCCTCCCCCCCCCCCCCCCCCACACACACACACACACACTCACACACTCACACGCCGCGGGGTCATCCATCGTCCCTGCCTCCTCCCTGTCCAGCCATCCCTGACTGGGGCAGCATTATGGAGAAGTGGAAGTCATCTTAGTCCTGGAGTGACTACTCGGAACGGAAACGGCTTGACTTGTTACTGTCATTTAGCTATTTCAAAATGCTGAAGGACACTGCCCCCACCCACCCACACACGCACCTACACCCACACACACACACACACAGGCTAGGGCAGCATTATGAAGAAGGTGAAGTCATATTAGCCTGGAATGGTAAACCCCTCCACACACACACTCCAACATTCCTCCCCATCCTACAGAAACGACTTGACTTGTTACTCTCATTGAGACATTTCAAAATGCTGGAAGATTAAAGAACTCCCCCATACACATATATTTCTCCCACATCCACACACACTCATACACACACACACACACACACTGACGGACACTGCTGTGTCCTCTCTGCTTGCCTCCTCTCTGTCCACACAGCCTACTTGACACTCCGCTCATGAGATGACAAAGGCTCAAGGTCAAAGCCTCATTTCTGAAAAAAAGAGGAAACAGTTAGAGGAACACTCCAGAAACGAGGTCAGAAAACCGTTAGAGTGCGATTCAGACTTTGATCACTTGCCATTCAGTGGTGATTTCTCATTGATGTTGCCTTGTTGCGAAATTGAAAAGTAGATCCTGGCTGTGTCGCCACATATCCACACAGGGCATGGTTTGCATGGTTTGCGTGATTTGGCATAAGTCGTTGCCTTAATGTTAGGCCCACAGGGAGATCTACCTTTGAAGCAAAACAGAGACGTTGCTAAGAAATAAACAACCCCTCTCTAACGCTCGACTAACCTAAGCTGGCGAAATTGCTGAATGTACTGTAGGAAAAGAAAAAAAAAAAAACTGGCACGTCAAAATCACAAAGGAGGGCAGACAACAAACAACACAACAACAACAACAAGCACGACATAACAACAGCAACAAGCACGACACAACAACAATAAAAAGAACCCATCCTTCCTTTAAGATGCCCCCCCCCCCCACTGCACTCCCCCTTCGTTGAATCCCTGTGCTCTGCTGTGACCTTTGGCTGAGTGCGAGTGCGGCGTGCTGATGAGATATCATTAAGCCACGCTTGCGTGCCTGCGCTCATAATTTGCCGTGCGGCGTAAGCAGCATTTGTTGCCCCAGCCGTCTTGTTTTGCTGCTGTCAGGGAGACTCAGCCGTAATGGCCCTGGATGCAATTGTTGTTTATCTTCAAAGCGGTTTGTGCAAAGCGTCAACACCCCCCCCCCACCCCCCCCACCCCACACACACACACACACACACACACACACACACACACACACCTCACCCCACCCCCAACCCCCTTGACTGGCTGTCGAGCTGACCAGCGCAACGAGGATAGTGGGTGTGTAATTGTGTTGTCTTAGCGCAGCATCTTTATGGAGGAGGTAAAAGCCCAAGGATTGTCTTTTGGTGTTGAAACTGGGGGGGTGTCGTTGTGTTGTGCTGTGTTCTGCTGTCTGCAGCTGCAGTGTGTGGTTAACGAGGGGAAAAATTAGATGTGAGTCTACGTGAATGCATGCACACACACAGGCACACAGACTGACAGACAGACAGTGTCACACACACACACACACACACACACACACACACACACACACACACACACACACACAAACAGTGACACACACACACACACACACACACACACACACACACACACACACTCACATCTCACCACAGGATGTGATGAAAGCCTCCCTCCGTGACCTTCTAGGGGCAAACAGTCTATTCATACATCACTAGCCACCAGTGAACATGCTCGGAAACATGATTGCATGGGACTCGGATCTTTGCAGAGCTCTGGGTTTGTGGATATGGTTTTAGGGAAAGTGAGGAGAGGCGAGGGGGGAGAGAAAGAGAGGGGGAGAGAGAGGGATGGAGGGAGAGAGGGAGGGAGAGAGGGAGGGGAAACATGACTACAGAACAAACAGCACCATCTAGCATCATTTAGTCACAATATTCTAGAAGTGCTGCCAGGGCCCTGTTCTAACAAAGGGCTCTTTGTGCAGCAGAGAAATAACAATGAGCGATGTATAATTCTAGAGAAACAGATAGTGCGCTGTATTCACCTCACACTTGTGTTTAGACAGGCCTGATAAGGTGATGGGTTCATCGTCAGTCCGGTGTTCTATATACAGTATAAATCTCTAAGCTGAATAGGCATGAAGGGGTACTGGAATTTGCGTGTGTTTGTATACGTTTCTGTTATGTGAATGTGTGTGTGTATGTTTGTGTGAATGTGTATATTTGTTATTTGTATGTATGTATATGTCTTTTGTATTTGTATGTGTATGTGTTGAAGGGACAAGTGTGTGCATGTCTTTTTGAAAGCCTGTGTGTGTGTGTGTGTGTGTGCGTGCTTTGTCTCCTGTTGTGTTGTGCGGTTTGTTAACACACTCCTGGTGAGTGCTGTTTGAAAGTGAGAGCCAAGCTCCTCATCGTACAAGCGGATCCCTGTAAGCGCTGGCAGGAGACCCTGTAGGCAGTGCCCCGGTGCCAACCCAATGCCAACCCAATGCCAGCCCGGTTGCCACTTAGCTTATTTTCCACTGGCCAAGCTTCGCCCTCTCTGCAGCTCTCCACGGAGCCAATCTGGGTCAACCGCCGCAAAACAAAAATTTGCTCGGGACCTGAGCAACGAAATAAGTAACGGCTGCGACGACGTCTCCCAGATGTTTTCTATTGAGCATCATCATGGGAGGAGGGACGCGGATGAAGGTTCCGGACTATTTAGGGAGCGCTGCGCCATTAGGGACGTGGCCCGAGGCTCACAGCGGCGGTGGTGGCGGCGGCGGCGGCACAGACCTGTGGTGAGGCGGCGAACCCTCCCTTCATTTCCTGCCCGAGCCTCACCCCATCGGAGGAGACTCCGTGGGGAAGAGAGGCGGCATGGCGGCAGCTCCCATCAAAGATCTTAGCTTGTAGTGCTCTAAAATCTTTGGGTCGCACTGCATTGGGGTTGTTACCACCAAAGATCTTAGAATGTAGCGCCAAAGATCCTTAAGAACTTAAGAGCTTTTTCAACCGTCTCTGGTAGCACTCTACAATCTTTGCGTCGCACTGCATTGGGGTCATTCTCACCAAAGATCTCAGAGTGTAGCGCAGTAGAACACAGTTCTCCACTCTTGCCTCTTGGCTTGAATACCAGTGACATACACACACACACACACACACAAACACACACACACACACACACACAGACATTCACCAGTGAAGCCTTTCTCTTTTCCCCCACTGTAGTGCGTCCTTGTGTTTACAAATAGGAGGCTTCCTGACCGTAGTGAAATTGCTATGTGCGTGTTTACTCAAGAGATTTGGTGGTGTGTCATGCCCAAACCTGCCAATTAAGCTTTATATGGGCCTATTCACGAGGGCCAGTGGACATGGACTGTTCCAGCCGCATATCAAAGCTCTTGTTCGGCCAAATTATATGAGGGGTTGTTTTACTGAGGTGGCTGTACATTGAAATGGTAAATGCACTATGGTAGTATAGCACGGGGAAAAGTACTGATGATGAGGTTGACCAGAGCTGTACATTAAAAAAGACAGGACTACTGTATAACATAATATAGAGAGATACAGAAAGACAGTCAATAAAAATCGTTTTAAGAATGATAACAATAATAAATCAGTACGAAAGGTAAACACTACTACTGCTACTGATAATAATATAAAACAAAATTAAGTTAGATCATAAGACAAAAATAATTAAAATGCCACGCACTATTGATGCCGTTGCATTCCAAATGCTTAGCCTCTTAAGCCTCTGTTTTTGTTTTTGGTAGAAACTTGAAGTGTTATGCCCGAGGGGCTGATCCACCACCAGTGGAGGGAATGTATACCTCTTCTTACATCTCCTCTCTTCTCTCCCCCTCTCCCTCTCTCTCTCTTTCTCTTCTCTCTCTCCCTCTCTCCTTATCTCAGGTATCCTGTACAGTGAGGTGCGGCGTCCCTGTAAGGTGCTGCTGCTGCTGAACCCCCACAGCGGTAAAGGCCAGGCTCTGTCCCTCTTCACCGGACACGTCCAGCGCATGCTCCACGAGGCCGCCATCCCACACACTCTCGTCGTCACAGGTACACGCCAACACACACATCTCTCACACACACCTGTCATCACAGGTACACGCCAACACACACATCTCTCACACACCTGTCATCACAGGTACACGCCAACAAACACATCTCTCACACACCTGTCGTCACAGGTACACGCCAACACACACATCTCTCTCACACACCTGTCGTCACAGGTACACGCCAACAAACACATCTCTCTCACACACCTGTCGTCACAGGTACACGCCAACAAACACATCTCTCTCACACACCTGTCGTCACAGGTACACGCCAACAAACACATCTCTCACACACCTGTCGTCACAGGTACACGCCAACAAACACATCTCTCACACACCTGTCGTCACAGGTACACGCCAACACACACATCTCTCACACACCTGTCATCACAGGTACACGGCAACTAACACATATCTCACACACACACCTGTCATCACAGGTACACAACAAAACACATCTCTCACACA
>NC_084994.1:45972091-46162091 GCF_963854185.1 Sardina pilchardus
AAATCCATCCTCCTCCTCCTCCTCCTCCCTCCTCCTCTTCCTCCTCATCTGTCACCGCTCGGTCCAGCCCGTCAAGAGCTCCATGGCCCTGTGCTGACCCTCCGCATCCTCCCTCACTCCGTGCCTGGCAGACTGAGCCATCACACACACGCACACACACACGCACACACTCACACACACACACGCACACACACACATGCACACACACACACACACCACACCCACACACACACATGCACACACAACACACACACACACACACACACACTCTCACGCTCACACACACAGACACACCACACTCACACACATGCCAAAAACGAATGAAAAAATTGCAGCGCACACAGTCACCAGCCATCTGGCGGGGCTGCGTTACCCGCTCGCTATCGTGAGGACGGGAATTTTGGGCTTGGTTTCCACGCTAGTTCCATGAGCCTCCAGGAACAGCCTCAATGGAGGAAATACTGTATATAATATTAGATATTGTGTGTTACTGTCAGTAATGGAGCCCCCCCCCCCACCTTTCTTCTGTTGCTGTCAGTCTCTGGGAGACTTGTAAGAGTGCCAAGCACAACCCCAGAACAACCTCAGCTCTCTCTCGCTGTCAATCTCAATCGGCCCAAACACAGAGGAGGGAGCCGGCTCGCTTTGTGTCGGCCTCTCTCAAGTTCTCAGGGCGGAGGGAAAATGTACATTCTGTCTCTCTCTCCATCCATGTACACTCTCTCTCTTTCTCTCTCTCATCCATGTACACACTCTCTCTCTCTTTTTCTCTTACTCTCCCCTCTCTATCCATCCATGTACACTCTCTCTCTCTTATTCTCTCTCCATCCATGTACACTCTCTCTCTCTCTTTCTCTCTCTCTCCCTCTTTCTCTCTCCCCCTCTTTCTCTCTCTCTCTCTCTCTCCCTCTCTCTCTCCATCCATCACTGTACCTCAGTGTCTCTGGGCTGAGAGGCGCTGGCTGTGCTGGGCCGGTTGTGTGGTGTGGGAGTGCGTTTGGTTTGGGGACGCGGGGCAGGCGTGCGGGTTACGTAACGTGCCACCACCACAGAGGGACAGCAGTCACATCTCAGGGGACAGGGGGAGGAAGGGCGGGGGGGGGCTTTTGTTCAGGACAGGGTAGCCGGAAGACTGCTTTTCCATTATGTGTGCGTGTCTGTGTGTGTGTGTGTGTGTGCGTGCTCATAAACAGCAGTATGAGGTTTGTGTGTATTCAGGTGTCACTTTAGGTTAAGCCTCACAAATCCAGCATGAGATCGCACACGCTCATACTAATACTCTCCTCTGTTACAGTGCGTCTCCCCTTTGTTCATCCCTCTCTCTCTCTCTCTCTGTCAGTCTGTCTGTCTCTCTTTTTCTTCTACTCCCTCTCTCTGTTTTGCTATCAGTCTGTCTTTCTCTCTGACAGTCTCTCTCTATCTTGCTGTCTCTCTCTCTTGATCTCTCTCTCTTTATCTCTCTATGACAGTCTCTCTCTCTCTCTCCCTCTCTCTCTCTCTCTCTCTCTCTCTCTCTGAGTACCCTGGGTCAGTGTGAGCTGAGTGGACTGGCACAGGGTAGTGAGTTATGAGTGTGAGCTTGTCTTGCTTGGCAGGCGCTGAACCGACCGGTCAGTCAGCAGGACGTTACTTTGGGCCCGGAGAGCCGCTGCACTTCAGAGCGCCGCCACAGTCCGCCACAAACATAAACCAACACAGCAGCCACTGCAGAGAGAGAGAGAGAGAGAGAGAGAGAGAGAAAGAAAGAAAGGGAGAGAGAAAGAAAGGGAGAGAGAGAGGCTGTAAAAGAATACTGGGTCGGAGCACAGCATGGAGCAACCTTTGTGCTTGCAGGCACTGAGAGAGAGGGAGAGAGAAAGAGAGAGAGGGAGAGAGAGAGAGAGAGGGAGAGAGAGGGGGGGAAGGGAGAGGGAGGGAGAAAGAGGGTGTGAGAGGAAGAGACTCATATATAAATGAGGGAAGAGATAAAGAGAAAAAGATATCAAGGGAGAGGCGGGGGGGGGGGGGGTTGAAGAGGAAAACAAAACAAAACAAAACAAAGAAGCAAGATTGGACCGACCTGAGATGGAGCAGACGAGACACACAGACAGGAGAGCTAACAGGGCGACAGACTCAGAGAGAGACAGGGGAGTGGGGAACAAACAGAAGTGCTACAGTGAAAGTCAGGTCCACTTGGCATCTCTCTCTCTCTCTCTCTCTCTCTCTCTCTCTCTCTCTCTCCTGGCTGGTCTCGGATCACAGGCTTTTGAGCCTGTGCATAGGCAGATGGGATGTGCCTGGACTGATAAGGGGGAATCGATCCGGGGGCCGAGAGAGAGAGAGAGAGAGAGAGAGAGAGAGAGGACAGGAGAGCAGAGAGGAGGAGAGAGGAGAGGAGGAGGCCTCTCCTCATGTAAAGAGAGAAAGGCCTGTAATCAGATGCCTCCCTGGGGGGTGAAGCCTGTTTAACAGGCCTGTGCTAACTGTAGCCTGGAGGAGGGACAATGCCCCCCGCGCCCCACCCACCCACCCCCCTCCGCCAAACAAGTGAATCTTCCCAGGCATCGCTCAAAAGCTCCCACACGAGATGCTCAGCGAGATTAATTTGAGAACGTGAAGCGTGAAGGGACAGTCGTTTTTGTGTAAGTGAGGAAGGCTTGCAAACACTAGCCGGCTTGTTCAGGGGAAGAAAGATCTGGCAGAATAATGTCCTCAGGCTGAGTGGATGAATCAAAGAACAAGGTTTTTTTTTTCCTTCTCGTTCTTCATAGTTTTGAAGTACAGTAAGAATGTGCACGCTAGGAGTGATTAAACCAGGTCTCTGTCTGTGTTTGTGTTGGGATAATGGGATTGTAGTTTTGCTTTGAACTTCCTCGCTGTGTTTTTGGTATAATGCTTCTCTGGCACTTTCCTCATTCTTGAACATTACAAAATGGGCTGCACTGTATGAGTGAGTCTGTGCCAGCAGTGGTGTCTGTGTGTGTGTGTGTGTGTGTGTGTGCACGTGCATCTATGCCTATGTGCATGTGCGTGTGTGTGTGTGTAAGCGTGCGTCTGTTCATGTGTGTGTGTGTGTGTGAGTGTATGTGCATGCGCACGTGTGTGTGAGTGTGTGTGTGTGTGTGTGTGTGTGTGTGTGTGTGTGCTTGTGTACGTGCATCTGTGCATGTGTGTGTGTGTGTGTGTGTGTGTGTGTGTGTGCGTGTGCATGTTCTAATCTTAGCTCTAGCTCCGAGGGGAAGTGTGGTGTGGACCCGGGTGAGAGTGGTATGTGATGAGGCAGCAGAGGAGAGTGACCTGCCCACTGCTGCCTACTGCTGCTGCTGCTACTGCTGCCCACTGTACTGCTGCCACTGCTGCCCACTGCAGGCTACTGCTGCTGCTCAAGACATTGTGGCGATGATGTTACACATTTATAGCTGTTGGCATGCACACACATTTAGTACACACATAAAATGATACAAAACAACATGCAATCACAGACACCGACACACACACATACGCACTCGCACACGTACGCATGCACATACGCGCACGCACATACGCGCACACACACACACACACACGCGCACACACACACACACACACACACACACACACACACACACACACAAATGGATAAACACATATAATATATTCAATCACAGTGCACTCCCTCACACAATGGCTAACCCGTGCATGAAGTCTGGAGGATCTAAACAGCAAGTGATCTGGTTTCAGTTTGTGTTGCCTCACAGTGACTGAGCACATACTTTGCGAGCACACAAGGTTTTGAGTGCTCAAGGCCAATGAAGCTAGCTAGGCATGCAGACGGTGAAAATTCCACTCATTCTACCCTCTGACTAACAGTCTCATCCGTGAGCCCCTGATGACTTACTGGTTACTTAGTAATCCTACTCGACAGGCTCGCGCCTCCCGTGAATCATTGCAGGAGGCGAGCTGAGCTGAGGCCCTGAGGTGAACACACCGGGCAGCGCTGGAGTGTGTGTCTCCGTCTCCCACAGCGTGACATCAGGGATGGGCTCGTTCACATTACACATGTGCAACAGCGATGAGTGGAGAGGGCACGGTGGGAGGTGCACTCCAGCCCTCACCAGTAGGACAGGCAGGCACACAGCAGGGCTACCATTCACTCAGCACTCAGAGACAGCCGGAGCAGTGCTACATTTGTACAGTTCACTCAGCACTCAAAAAGATTTGAAGAATATTTTTATAAGAAGTGTTACGTTTGTAAGAAACAATGTGTTACATTTATACAATTCACTCAGCACTCAAAAAGATTTGAAGAATATTTTTATAAGACGTGTTGTAAGAACAAAGTGTATACTTCTAAGAAGTTCTACGTTACTCACATGACAAGTCAGTCAAGGAGCTTGGTGTATCAGTTTGAGTCCAACCCTTTGTGGCTATTTCAGCCTAATTTGTAGCGCGTACAGGACTTGATATGGGAGTGTCTTGACGTACTGTAGATCCTGTTGTAAAATAAATAGTAACAATTTGACTAAACAATTGTGCCCTAGATCTGATAAACACTTCCTTACGGTGATAGAACCCATGATGTGTTCTGAAGGGCAGAACTGTAACAGCACCCCAGACGTTCTAAGAGTTCTGAAACAGGTCTCAGTCTGCTGAAGTTAATAACGTGGAACGTGGTGCAATATTGAACATACTCATTAACTCTCCATTTCCACTGAACACACAGCACTGCAAATGAACAAGGTTCCTCTACCCATTACATGCTGAGTTTAAGGGCTGTTGAGCAGGCCCCCGGTGCCATATGGATTGTATACATTGGCCCAATTAGATTATCACAGCGCTGCTGCTGCGGCTTCTCATATGACATGGCCAGTGAAATCTGTCATGGCCTACAGTAAGTGATTGATGGATGATTTTTCTTCTGGCGCAGAGAGGCAGAACCACGCGCGGGAGCTGGTGAGGGAGGCCGACCTGACCAAGTGGGACGCCCTCGTCATCATGTCGGGAGACGGCCTGCTGTTTGAGGTGAGCCCGTAAACAAATCAGAGAAAAACAAAAACAAAACAAAACAAAACAAAACAAAGAAGCAAGATAAATAAAAAAAATAAAGCAATAGCCAATAAAAAAAATCAGCGCCGCGACTGTTCCCCTCTGTCCTTGGTGGGATGATTAGCCGCCTTTGGTGCTTCATTCACCCCCCCTGAGGCGGAGCAGGTAGGCGGTAAACATGGAAGTCAGCAGTTTTTCCTGTCGGGTTTGTTTTGCGCTCCGTGGACTCGCTTGACCTTGTCTGGCGCTACCGGAGGCGCTGTAAAAACTTTTCCCCTCCCAAACAGCCCTTCAAACAGACTTAATCAGCCACTCCAGCCGTATACCTGCGGATATGCATTCTGCTCTTAGACTGAGTCACCGGTGCAGAGGTGTGTGTTTGTTTAAAATGCTGCATGCGTGGGAGGAGGAGGTGAAGAGGGTCACGCCAACGGGCTCCTTGGGACTGGTGCGCCCGGATGGGGCAGTGGCAGCGCCCCCTTGTGTCTGGTCTGGGCTGGTGTGTTCTGGTCTTAACGTTGTTCTAATGTTTTGCTCTCCTCTGTCTCCCAGGTGGTGAACGGGCTGATGGAGAGGGAGGACTGGGAGGAGGCCATTCAGACCCCGCTGGGGATCCTCCCAGGTGGCTCTGGGAACGCACTGGCTGCCTCCATCCATCACTATGCAGGGTAAGAGAGAGAGAGAGAGAGAGAGAGGGTGTGTGTGTGTGTGTGTGTGTGAGGGAGAGAGAGAGAGAGAGAGAGAGAAAGAGGAAGTGTGTGTGTGTGCGTGAGGGAGAGAGAGAGAGAAAGAAAGAAAGAGAGGGAGCAAGAAAGGGAGAGAGGACGAGAGAGACAGAGAGGGTAAGTGTGATGTAGAGATGTAGAGGGAGATGAGAGGCAAAGAGGCTCTTGTATAGAGGGGGGTGGGGGGAGAGACAGACAGAGAGGAACAGGGGGAGAGAGAGAGCGAGGGTGCCATCATTGTGCTGGTTATTTCTGTTTGGGCACATGCCCAGGTATTCAGGGGGGACTGCGGCACGCCAGCACTCTGGAACAGCGCGGGCCGGGGCAGAGGGGAGGGGCGGGGGCACACTAGGGGTTTCGCTCGCACAATCCCACCAGCACGGCGCTCGGAGCGGGGCACAAAGAGAGGAAGCATCCAGAGGCTGTTTTGTTCTCTCCCTGTAGGGGGGAGTAAAGGGGGCAGAGTGGCCATGGCTGTTTTTTTGGGGGGAGGATTTTTTTTGGAAGGGGGGGGGGGGGTTGTGCAGTCCTGAGGTGCACTCAAAATACATTTGAGTTAGTTTAGCTAATGTGTTTGCACTGATCATTACAGATGTACAGTATTTGATGTGAACGTCGGCTTAATTGGGTTTTTCACATCCTTCAAATTTCGGTGAATCCCACCCCTAAATAGAAAAAGATCAACCGATCAACCAATAGCAGAGGCAGCGCTAAGCAGCTCCGTGCTGGTCGCTAACGCAGATGAGGTCGTGCCCCTTTGGCAATATTAGCATAAGCATGATGATGACAGCTGGATCTGAGCCCCCTGTAGACGCACATGTAATTGGTGCTCCGATCAGACAGATGAGCCTGAGGGACATTTAAGGATGGTGGTGTATATCTGTGTGTGTGTTGGGGGGTATTTGGGGTAAAGGGCTTTTGGGGTGGGGTGGGGGTAAAGTGTGTGTGTGTGTGTGTGTGTGTGTGTGTGTGTGTGTGTGTGTGTGTGTGTGTGTGTGTGTGTGTCTGTGTGTGTGTCTGTGTGTGTGGGAGGGGGGGTTGACCTCTCCACCCTCTCACCAGCTGGGCCCGGCTGTGTCTTTTGTCTGCCATGGACGATCCTTCATCTCAAGGTGCATCTCTCTCTCTCCCTCTCTCTCTCTCCCTCTCTCTCTCTCTCTCTCTCCCCCTCTCTCTCTCTCCCTCGCTCCTGACAGGTCTCAGCCGGTGTCCAGTGAGGAGCTGCTGGTGAGCTGCGGGTTCCTGCTGTGCAAGGGCCTGGTGGCGCGGCTGGACCTGGCGTCCGTGTGCCTGGGCTCGGCCCCGCAGCCGCAGCGCCTCTTCTCCTTCCTGTCGCTGGCCTGGGGCTTCGTGGCCGACGTGGACATCGAGAGCGAGAAGTACCGCCACGTGGGCGCCGCCCGCTTCACCGTGGGCACGCTGGTGCGCTTGGCCTCGCTGCGCGTCTACCAGGGCAAGCTGGCGTACCTGCCCGCCGAGACCACACCCGTCGCGGCATCGACGTCGACGTCGCCGGACGCGTCGTCGCCGTCTCCCGCGTCGTCCTCGACTACCTCGGAGGTGCCGTCGGGCCTCGGCCCCGCCTCCACCTCCCCCCACGGCCTCTGCTCGTCGCTGGTGTGCCGCTCCTCGAGAACCTCGCCCGGCCAGAATGTCGCGCACACCTTCCACAACTACTGCAACTCCAACAACGCCTTCAAGGACAAGCGAGGCCGGGAAAAGCCCCCCCCGGCCCCCCCTTCCTCGGGGCCCTGCCGCGGCGGGCCGCCGGACTCCCTCCTGGTGCCCCTGGACCAGCCGGTGCCCAGCGACTGGACGGTGGTGCCCGAGGAGGACTTCGTGCTGGTGCTGGCCATGTACCAGTCGCACCTGTCGGAGGACCTGCAGGCGGCGCCCGACTCCGCGCTGGCGGACGGCCTCATCCACCTCTTCTACATCAGGGCGGGCATCTCGCGCGCCACCCTGCTCCGCCTCTTCCTGGCCATGGAGAAGGGCGCCCACGTGGCCGCCAGCTGCCCGCACATGGTCCACGCCAAGGTGCGGGCGCTGCGCCTGGAGCCGTACTCGGCCAAGGGCACCATCACGGTGGACGGCGAGCTGGTGGACTACGGGCCGGTGCAGGCCCAGGTGCACGGCGGCCTGGCGCGGCTCATCGCCAGCTAGGGCGAAAAAGAACGCGCGGGGGGAAAAAACGCGACCGTCACGACACCTCCTCGACCGACCCCAAAGGCTACGACGACTGCGCGAGTTTTAGAGACTATTTTGATTCCTGCTGCTTTAAAAAGGAAAGTGCAATTTGGTGTAGATCTGAGTCAAATGCATATCCAATGACGAGGCAAATGTCAGGCGAAACGAGGGCACGCCCGTTTTAAGACGATACGAGCCCTTGAAAATACATCTGTGTTCCAGCACTCCAAAAGTGGCTCCAAATAACCCAGATATGTCATGCGCGACATCTCCACGAGTCCACGCTAAGACGCGGCAGATATGGATTTGACCCAGGTCTAATATTGTGATAAATGCCTCTGGAGACAACTAAGATTCATTTTTATTTTTCTACTGATTTTCCTCTTTCTTCCTCCCCGCCCCCATTTGCCTCTCCCTCTCTCTCTCTTTCTCTCTCTCTTTCTTTCTTCCCCATCCCTCGTTCCCGGCGATGAGAGCAGGCCCTTGGGGGGGACCCTGAGTAAGCCACGCTCGCTCTGCTGCTGCTTCGTGTTATCCTGTGAGCCGCTCACGGCTGTGAATGTGTAGTGACAGTGTGTTACTAGGACCCAGGCCTCGGGCGGGCAGCTACTCCGCTAGTTGTGCTGTCCTCTGCCCCCCCCCCCACATGAGCCTGTGGGCACACCATGCAGTGAGGGAGGAGTAGTAACGTAGTATCCCTTCACCACGCTGCCCGCAGTTTAAAAACAAACGCACTAACCAGTCACACTGCAGCATGTTGTTTTTTTAACGGGCCGGGGTGTCAACTCAACTTGAATTATCTTGCTCATATGCAGTCTGTGTTCGCTTTCTATCTCTTTCGTTTTGGGTTTTTTTTTTGTCGGTCAGATGTTTGGCAGTCAAGGCTGCTTTGACTCAGCGAGACAAGCGACAGCTGAAGGCCAGTGGTGGCAATGATGTAACCCCCCTCCCCTCCCCTCCCCTCCAACACACACACACACACACACACACACACACACACACACTCGGGCAGTCGCGTGGGCCATGTGACACTACTGTGGGAGAGTGGAGGAGGAGGAGGAGGAGGAGGAGGAGGAGGAGAAGGAGGAAGCACTCACGCACTACTCTACTCCTCTTGTGCTCCTCCACCACAGCACCTCCACCCCGTTCAGTTCAGTTCCCCCCCCAGCATATTTCACCAACCAATAAGAGAGCTGCCAGTGCAGTGTTGAGGTGCGGCCTGGCGGAGATCAGGTTGGGTGGATGGCAGTGAGTGGCACCTGCTCTTGGGTCTTTGGCTGCAGGCCTGTAGGGGACCCACACCCCCACTCCTCCTAGTCCATCATCACCCCCCCCCCCCCATCTACTCACTCCCCCCTCCAGCACTGCAGTGCTCTGCAGATAACTAACACCTCCCCCCCCCCCCCCCCCCAGATCACCCATCGCAACCCCAGCTGCCACTCTTTTGATTGTATGAAGCACCCCCCCTTTCACCCGCCCCTTTCTAAAATGCCCTGCACATCAACCTGACAGGTTGAGCACACGTCAGCCTTTATGTTCTCTCTGAGCCGTAGACTGGAGGACTGGAGGAGGAGAGCCTGGGCACAGAGACGACACCGTTCCACTAGCTCTGTTAAAGAAAGTTCAACTTGGGATTCAGGCACTCGAGAGAGAGAGAATAGTGCTGCTGCTGCTGCTGCTGCTTGCTTCCTCAAAAAAACAAAACAAACAAACAAACACCGTTATAGAATACTGCCCTGCCTTAAAACACACAGAGGGGGGGAGGATTTGTATGTGTTCGTGTGTGTGTGTGTGTGTGTGTGTGTGTCGGGGGGGAGAAATGGAAAGGGAGGAATTGTACTGTATGTGTGTGTGGGAGGGGAGGCGAGGGGAGGGGGGGGTGGTGATTGCCTGTGTGGTTGATTAAACAAGTGCACCACACAGCTCAGAGAGCACTATAATAAGGAGGGGCTGTGCAGGAGCTATTGACTGGTGTGAGAGCTGCATTAGTAACCACGGCCACAGAGGTCCTGTGGCTTCATTAGCTGACACTGTGAAAGGTTAGGCCTTCCTATTCACACTTCACACTGCTGGGGACAGAGGTCGCGACCCCCGGCACACTCCAGTGGGATTACCCAAGGGCCAGGCTTGGGACAGATGCAACAGACAGGACAAAGAGAGTGAGGAGCTGTCATTACATACACAAGATGGCAGCTCACTCGTGTTTAGGTTTCGTTTTTGTCTGTGAGGGTCCTTTGTGACTCGACTTCTGACTGTTTTGCGAAGATGTGTCTTGACTTTACTGCACATAAATGCACCTTTAAAAAAAACATATGTACTGTATTGTCAGAGAAAGACGTTTTTTTAAAAGAAAAACTTACATGGGTCTCTCCAGAAAGACGTTTATTAGTACCTCATATGCCCATGTGGCTTGGTAGTCCATCTCTCTCTCTCTCTCTCTCTCTCTCTCTCTCTCTCTTCACCTGCAATCTCTCTTTTCGTTCCCTCTGACCCAGTGCAGTCAGGGAACCAAGTAGACAGTAGCCTGGGGGGAAATAATTAGCAGAGTGAGGATGAATAGGAATGAGGCAGAGCCTGTCTGTTGAAATGTGAAATGTGACATGGTGGTGACCGTTGAACACTCAACTGGAAATAAACTAATAGGCCTATATAGCACGTCACCACTCAACTGGAAGGGAAGGGGGGAAAAGCCTACTACAGGCATGCATTTTCTAAGCCTACATTCAGCTTAACTGTTAAGAAGCACACAATGACTGCTATTCGTCTTCAAAGGATAGAAAAGTGTATGGCTTCGAGTCCTGTGACAGTTGTGTGTTGACTGTGAAACTGCCCGTGTTAAAAAGCTATTCCATGTCCAAGCGTTTACAATATCTGGTTAGGAAGACTAGAAATCCAAAGCAAATGTCTCCGTTATCTATGCAAAAAAAGAAAAGAACGACAGAAAAAATGTGTTTTGTTATTGCTGGTCATGCAGTTCAGTTTGTTTTTCTGTTTGGTGTGCCTTGGTGTTGCTCCCCCTAGTGGCTGGAGGAGTAGTGTGAGCAGCAGTTCACTGAGATGAAAGCACAGCTGAAGGCACCATGAAAAAAGGTCCTCGCTCGGCCCGGCCGTCCCCTCGTGCTCATCAACAGCACAGCTAACGTCTCTTCTCATGAAGCTCCCAATGACGCCTCTGGCTGAAGGGAGCTACAGAAAAACAATGATAAATTCTAAATCAAAAGTAGACTGGACAGTATCAAGTGCCACAGATGAAGGCATATGGACGTTTGGTCGAAAACAATAAAGTGATATCTGATTTCATGCAATCCTACTTGAGGTGGGGGGGGGGGGAAGTGAGAGGATTTGCTGCAGACAGGTTTCTCATGAGTAAATGACTGTTTGCTCCATGATACAGCTATCTCATCAAATCAATCTCCTGTTCATCTCCAAAAATGTTGCTACTGTAAAGCGATCTGATTGCTGTTCTTGTAAAAAAAAATTTGCTATGGTCTCTAGGGGAAAACAAATTATATTCAGGTGTGTATGGTGATGGTTAGAGAACTGTCATTTTTACTCTTCTGATGATTTAAGCCATTTCTTGGACACTGTCTGATAGAGAATTCTATTTTTCAACTTTGCAAATGTCTGTATTTTTTGTAGCGGAAAGCCAAAAAGAAAAAAGAAAAAAAAAATATTCGCTGGAGTTTTTTTTCTTCTAAAATAAAATCAAACTTCTAAATCTGGTCTTGTTATACTGTGGTGCATGGGAGAGTCAACAAAGCATGAAATCCGTCTTGACACCGTAGTTGCTATGGTTCTGCTTGCAAAGAGTTTTTAATGCATCGCTTTTTACAGTTGTTCATCTTTAATGCAACCAAAATAACTGTAAAAAATTACAAATAAATCCAAAAAAGAAAATACAACACACTCTCAGCAATTTATACATATATGCCCCAAGCATTCACATGACCACTTACAACTCCCTTTCTTTTAAATATATATATGTATATATATTTAATTTATATATTTTATATATAATCATGACTTCTGTACAGAAGAATCAGGCTACAAATCATATTTTTGTTTATTAGTTAACCAATACAGGCCACTGTGGAAATGTCAACATCATACAAGTCAAGTCTTGTGTGGAGCCGGTTAAGGCTTAAAGCAACATGTTACATGCTTTGGCTGTTGTCACTCATATTTATGATATTTTCAGAGTACTGTACACATACACAGAAGGAAAATAAAAATGTCCATAGCTTCATGTGCTTGATATCGGTTTTCAAATGTTCCCCAGACGTAGCTTCACATTTCTGTTCCGTGGGAGTGGAGGAAGAGAGAGGGAGAGGAAGGGGAGTTGAGAGACGAAGACGAAGAGGAGAGGGACACAGGGGCAGTGAGGAGACCATTCAGGACTGACAGGCAACAAAAACACAAATGAACGTGTGACTGCCATGCCGAAAACGCCTTACTGTGAAATCATAGGACGGCGGGCTGCTCCTGGGGACTACATTTGTTCACTTGTTGTTTTTTGGTTCTGAACAGCATTGTGCCCCACAAGACATCATCTAACATGTCAAAATCAACCAAGTCAGTGAGATGCTCTTTACTGTTTGTACAAGAAGCAGCTGCGATATATATTTAAGAAAGAAAAGTAAAAAAAGGGAAAAAAGAAAAAGTAGAAGGAAAAGCAAGAGGATTTTTAAAGCATTCATGCTAGCCTACCCTTTGACCCATGATTGGCCCACATGATTGAGTCCCCCCCCCCCCGCCCCTTCCCTCCCCCCTTAAGTGTAAAAAACTGCAGTCTGAAATGGAAAAAAAAAAATTCAAGCAGAATCAGAGAGTTGAAACGACTGCGCCTCAACCACCACCACCAGCACCTGGCCCACTGCCGGCGGTCTGCACCGGTGGTCTACTGCTCCCTGGTGGCCGTGTGGGGCGGCCACAGGATTGGCGTTAATAAGAGTGCTACATTGTAGTAATACTGCCTCATTTATTATCAACATTATAAACATAAATGCATTAAATCAAGTTTCAATCAATACAATACAAACAACAGGTAAAACACAACAATGGCAGTCAGCAAATAATGATTTAGGAATGCTGACCTTTTTTTTTTTTCCAGTTGGCAAGAACAGTGTTCTGATTAGAAACCATCTTATCTAGTGCTTCTCAAAAAATAATAATAAAAAAGATAATCTAAGCATATGAGTATTTCCCAAACACCCCCCTTCATCAGCCATGGAGGTCTAAACGACCTAAAAACCTCACTGAAACATCGCCTTGCGTACAGTGGCAATGAACCTCTTTTTAGATGAGGCAAATGAGACGTCCCTCTACAAAAGCCAGAGATGGGAGCTGCTCGGGATGCAAAGTCAGCATGAAGTGTTTCCGGAGACCAGAGTGGAAATCAATATTTAATAAATCCTAAAAACCTTTGCGAAAGCCCCCTCGCTTCGGCTGGGATCCGGCTAAGACTCGACAGAAGTAACGCGTGCTGATTGGGTGAAGAGGTTGATGATGAGGTGGAACCTGGTCGGCTATGGGTGTTGAGCTCCAAAACTCATTTCAAGTAAGGCAACATGTTCATGAGACACAGCATCGTAAAAAAAGGAGGACATGTCGAGGGAGAGGGGGGACCATGCTGGGACCGATTGTGTCTGAGAGGTCTGCCCACCCTGTAGAGGGCGCTGTCCAGGGCAGGGGGGGCAGATACTTCCAAGAGTATTTTCAAGTGCATTTCAAAAACAAAAGGGAACAAAACAAAACAAAAAAAAATGGAGATGAGGTTAAGTCAATGCAAATACATAGAAAACTTTGTATGAAGTCATTTCTTTTTTTTTTTTTTTTTTGAAAGAAGTGTTCTTAAAAGTACTTAAAAGATGGAATGAGCTGTACATGGCCATAGGTCCCCAGCTGTTCTGGAGCTCCAGCTTTGACTGTGTCTAGCGTCATTCTACACGTTACACGAAGTGTGGTACCTGGTCAAGAGTTAAGAGTTAAGAACGGCAAGAAAGTGCAACAGGTCTCTGGCTTTAGTAATGTAAACTTGTCACTCAAAATCTCTATGTGGTTTTTGGTGCAAGGTGCCAAGAAAAAGTAGCACGGTCTGTTGTTGTTGTTGTTGTTGTTGTTGTTGTTGTGAAGCTAAGTGTCTGGGCAGTTTTCAAACATTCTCGATGTGTATGGGTGCATGTGTGCAGGTTTAGGGCAAAAGAAAACTATCAGGAACATCAACTTTTAAAGACTTCATAGTAAATTTTCAAATCAGATTGTTGACCAAACTGGTTAAAAACGTAGCAAAAAAAAAAAAAGTATAACAAAGCAAAATGGGCTATGAAGACAAGGACCAGAGACTTAAGTCTTGCTGGGATATGTAGTCCATAAAATGGAAGCAAAGACTACAGTCAGACTGGGCTACAAGTCAGTTGATGTCATGGCAACACTGATGAAAATGAGAACAACATCCATCATTTTTTTCAGCTAGGGCAGTCTGGGCTAACTTGTGCAAACCCATTTGTGTGGTAACAGTTCGATGAATGGCCTACCAGGGACCTCCCGCAGCAGTCAAGTGCAGGACTTCGGGGGCCCAACCAACAGCATCTCAGAAATCAACAGCCTTCTTTTTCTGGCTTTGGTTGGATCTATGCCTTCCTGCCTGCCTGCCCGCCCACCAAAGACCCTTCTGAGAAACTGAAATCACACACCGAAGGCTCAATAAGGGCTTGCGAATGGCTCAGTCAAGACTCGATTGGGTCTCAAAACGGTCCATTTCAGCCTCCTTCCCCACGTGTGGCCTAGCCGCGCCTTCTGTGTCCATGTCTCCCTGAGCGACCAGAGTATCAGTGAACAACATCAGGTGGGTGGGGAGGGGGTGTTTGTGGGTACAGGATTTGTCAAAAAGGGACTTAGTGGGGTGTGGGGGTGGGGTGTCCCCCTTAGCTTATGTTCGAGATGCTCAAGGAACTCAGAATGGGTACGAACACAGCTTGTGGGGAAGGGTGGGGGTGGGAGGGGAAGGGGCTCTAGTTAGGCATTTCAGTACAAAGACAAGGCGACGAGGGTCTCCTCAGGTCACAGGTAAAGGCAGTAGGCTGCTGGGACACACCGCTTCAGGAACACCAAGGGGCCGAGGGAGAGAGAGAGAAAGGGAGACAGAGAGAGAGGGAGAGAGAGAAAGAGAGAAAAAGAGAGAGGAGAGAGGGAAAGCATGACAGAGCAGGTGAGAGAGGGATGCAGCTGGCTGAAGAGGGAAAGAGAGAGAGAGCAAGAGGGGGGCACAGTGCAGCTTTTAGCAGGCAGGTGAGAAGGGGGGGGGCATTTTTTTGTAGTAGTGCCAAGAAGCAGAGACGACTGGAGGGGTTTGAGGAGAGGGGGGCGAGGGCGGTGGGCGGTGGGGGGGCATAAGGGGGTTGTTATTTGTCCTCTCTGTGCTCGGGGATGCCCGCAGCGATGAGGGCGGCCCGGTACTGCAGCAGCACCCCGCACATGCTCTTGACGAAGCCCTTGGAGAGCGGGAAGAGGGGGAAGCCGATGTCCGGGTAGCCGCTGCGCTCGGGCAGGAAGCTGCGGTAGCTCTTTCTCCGCTTCTTTGGTCTGACCACCATGGGCTGAGACTCCTTGGTTTGCGCCGCGCCGCTTGACGTCCCGCCCGGCGTCGATGCAACCGCCGCCGCCGCCGTCGCCCCAGCCCCCGCGTCTGTCGTCGTCGTTGTGGTCGTCGTTCCGTCCGAACCCTCCCCGGCTGCGGCGGAGCCCTCGCAGTCCGAGCTCTGGCTGAGGTCCTGCTGCAGGGCGGAGGTGGAGGCGCTGCCGGTGGAGCCCGCGGCGGCCGCCGTGGTGGAGTGGCTGAGGCCCGAGTCCTCCAGGTCCTCGTCCCGGCTGGGGCTGCTGTGCGCCAGCGCCTTGGGCATCTCCTCCAGAGGCTCTCGGAAGCACCCTCCTCCTCCACCTCCTCCGGTGGTGCCCGCTTTGCCCCCGCCGCCGCCGCTGCCGCGCTCCACCACCGCGCCGTCCAGCTCCAGCCAGGACTCCAGCCGGTGCACCAGGCGCCAGCCGCAGGCGTGGAAGTGCTCGCGGATCTCCTGCTGGAAGACCTCCACCGGGTGCAGCAGCAGCGTGGTCATGGACTGCACCATCTTGATCAGCGCCATCTCGTTGTAGCAGCGGCTGTTCTCGTAGCCCTCCTGCAGCCCCCGGTCGCTGTCGAAGCCGGCCTCGTTGTAGTACGGCTCGTTGACCAGGATGAGACCTACGGTAAGGCAAGAGAGTCAGTCACACTGATGTCTATTGATCGCAGAGTACTGCCCAATCCATGATGAAGTATTTAATATACAGTGTATGTGTGTATGTGTGTGTGTGTGTGTGTGCACATATATATGTGTGTGTGTGTGTGTGTGTGTGTGTGTGTGTGTGTGTGTGTGTGTGTGTGTGTGTGCATATATATATCTCCAAGTTAGTCATTATTAGGAGCCAGTATAACATCTTCAGGCATGTAAATTATTCATTACACAAAATTAGACCGTCGTTCTGCATTGCAGAACCTATACGGAGGCTCATTGGGACAGAAATTCAATTACACCACAAAAAAAAGAGAAACATTAAAAGTTGAAATCCCCATTGCCGCATCCCTACTTTGATCTGCTTAAGGTATCAAGGAGCTTTTATGAGATTCTCGCCGCAGTCTGTGCCCATATGAATAAAAGATACATCTGCAATGGGATCAGACAGACAGCAGGCCGGGGGCAGGTGCCTTCACCTTGAATGGCCTTACAGGACCGGAATAAGAATGACTCCTGTTCTTCCAACCAGTCGTACATCAAAACTATTTCATTAAAGCAATCCACAAACCTTCAGAAGATCTAAAGCAATCCTCAAACCTTTTAAGATCAAATTGGACATTGATCTTAAAAGTATATATATAAATGAAACATTTCCTATATCTGCAGTGTTTGTGATCAATTAAAAAAAAACAAATCCAATGAATCCTTATTACGGTAAATCATCACATAAATTAGCGTGTAGATTAGCGAGAAAATCAATACAGTTTCATTGACATGTGTTCACTGACCTTGGATGGAGATGAGCACTTGTAGCAGGCTAGATTTGCTGGTCCACCTCTCTGTGCCCTACGGGACACAACAAGCACAGAACACATGTACTGAGTGACCAACTCAAACGCAAGAGGTCCAGATCTCCACAAAGCGCCGAATGAGTCCATTCATTTGACACTTTCTCTGACAGTTAACACAAAAATCGCCTCACAGAAGTCAAGGAATCTTACGGTCTTCTTGATTCTAAGTATGGCACGCAACATAACGCAGGTACTAAAACCACTTCCCTTAGGAAACCGATGAGACTAACTCGAAACATATGAACTGGCCAACGGGTATAAAACACGCCTCATTAAATGCCAGGCCTCATGAATGTCCAAAACGGATAACTTTTCACATAAACATCCCCTTACAGGTCTTCCCTAAAGCAGAAGCATATTCATTCCGAAGTACGTTACCTTGCCAATCCAGGTGCCTAGCAGGCTGACGCACACTTTGCCGTTGTCGTAGAGATTGGGGTTGAGGCGGCCGCTGCATTGGGACAGGTAGCGGAAGAGGGGGGGCACGGCGGGGTAGATGTTGGGCAGCTGGATGTCAAACAGGAAGAGCCCGTCCTCGTACGGGGTGCGTGTGGGCCCCTTGATCTGAGCTGAGAACAGGTCCTGTGGCAGGAAGCACAGAGAGGTAAAACACAGGAAGTCAGGGACAGAGATGCACACACACGCTAGGCAGGGACAGACATACACACACACAACAGTCAGGAACAGAGGTACACACACACTCTACCAGATGCTGTGAATAAAACTGTCACTCAAGGCACACTGTTCACTATTTACTGCTCAGTATGCATAGGCTGAGAAGAGATCTCAGTCTGGTGATGTTTTGCTTATTCATGGGCTTCATCAGGTCCTTTTCCATAGGTGGGTTAATCAAGCACCATGCAGTCTACATAGACCTCTGAAGTTCGCATACAAAAAAAGCCACCATCTTTGCCCAAATAAGGAGATCTGGTATCTTGAGATTTTTTCTATGGGAAAATAACGTGGGGATTTTCAATTATCGCACCTGTTAAACTCTCGCGGGGATGATGACATTGGAAATGCAGACGTTTTTCACTACACAGTTTTGTCCACTGACGTCTAGTGGATACTGTGATCTTCGGTAGGTGAAGACGGCACACTTTGATCTTTGCTACCGCAGAGCTAACTTACCATGCAACTTGCCATAGGCAGTTAGCTTCATTAAACTCCGGGATCTCCTAATATGGGCAAAGATGGCAACTTTGGATCCTTTTTGTAGGCGAACTTCAGAGGTCTATTCATAATCTAGGTGCTTGATTTTATACACCTGTGGAAAGGGACCTGAAACCCATATATACAGTGCCTATAGAAAGTTATCATACCCTTTTGAAATAGTTACTTTTTTTTGTCTTACAGCCTGAAATCAAAACCCATTTTAAAAAAAATCATTTCCAGTTTTATTTACAAATGTAGCTGTACAACATCAAAATAATGAAAAAAAAGTCAACAGTTCTGAAAATTAATAAAAAATTAAAAACTAGAATAACAGGGTTGGAAAAGTCATCATACCCCTGACTTAATACTGTGTCAAGCTTCCTTTTGCTTTCATTACAGCCATCAATCTGTTTGGATATGTCTCTATTATAGCTTTGCACACCTAGACAGGGGAATATTTGCCCAATTTTCCGTGCAGAATTGTTAAAATTTAGTCAAATTCTATAGGGAATGGCGATGGACTGCTCTCTTCAAGTCAATCCACATATTTTCTATAGGATTAAAGTCAGGGCTCTGACTTTGCCACTCAAGGATATTCACCATCCTATCCTTAAGCCACTGCTTTGTTCTTTTGGCAGTATGTTTAGGATTTTTGTCGTGTTGGAAGGCGAATGACCTCCCCATCCTCAGCTGTTTAGGAGAGGGACGCAGGTTTTCCTCAAGAATTTTGGTGTACTTGGCAGCATCCGTTTTCCCTTCTATCCTGACCAATTGCCCAGTCCCCGCTGAAGAGAAACATCCCCAAAACATAATGTTGCCCCCACCATGCTTCAAAGTAGGTATGGTGTGTTTTGGGTGTGTTTGGGTGTGTATACTGTGTTTGGTTAGCGCCTGGAGCTCAGTCCAAAAACTTCAATCTTAGTCTCCAAAAAGTTCGATCTTAGTCTCATCTGACCATATAAGCTTTTTCCACATGGTAGCAGAATATTCCAGATGTGTTTTTGCACTGAACTCCAAGCGCAATGTTTGGCGAAAACCATCACAGTACACCACCCAAAACACACCATACCTAGTGTGAAGCATGGTGGGGGCAACATTATGTTTTGGGGATGTTTCTCTTCAGCGGGGACTGGGCAATTGGTCAGGATAGAAGGGAAAACGGATGCTGCCAAGTACACCAAAATTCTTGAGGAAAACCTGCGTCCCTCTCCTAAACAGCTGAGGATGGGGAGGTCATTCGCCTTCCAACACGACAAAAATCCTAAACATACTGCCAAAAGAACAAAGCAGTGGCTTAAGGATAGGATGGTGAATATCCTTGAGTGGCAAAGTCAGAGCCCTGACTTAAATCCTATAGAAAATATGTGGATTGACTTGAAGAGAGCAGTCCATCGCCATTCCCTACAGAATTTGACTAAATTTTAACAATTCTGCACGGAAAATTGGGCAAATATTCCCCTGTCTAGGTGTGCAAAGCTATAATAGAGACATATCCAAACAGATTGATGGCTGTAATGAAAGCAAAAGGAAGCTTGACAAAGTATTAAGTCAGGGGTATGATGACTTTTCCAACCCTGTTATTCTAGTTTTTAATTTTTTATTAATTTTCAGAACTGTTGACTTTTTTTTTCATTATTTTGATGTTGTACAGCTACATTTGTAAATAAAACTGGAAAAGATTTTTTTTTAAATGGGTTTTGATTTCAGGCTGTAAGACAAAAAAAGTAACTATTTCAAAAGGGTATGATAACTTTCTATAGGCACTGTACATGCTTGTGTCTGTGTCTGTGTCTGTGTGTGTGTGTGTGTGTGTGTGTGCAGTGGTGCTCAGTGGAGGAGTCTGGACTTGCCATGCGGTCCTCGAAGGTCTTGACCATGATGCCGTCGGGCAGAGAGGTGGCCAGCAGAGCCATCTCCTTCCGCACGGTGCTGAAGAACTTCTTGGCCTCGGCCGGCTGGAACTCCATGATCTTAAAGGTGTGGGTCTCTGGAGGACAGGAACCGCAGGAGACACACATATTCAAATGAAGGAGAGGAAACACAGGGGACACAAATATTGAGAACTTTCAGAGGGATGAAGTTATGAAACAAACGCCTTATCTCTTCAGAGGGTTTTTTTTTTTTTAGAAAGATTTGATGAACGGTGTAGCCACTATACCTTGAGCCAATTTGAGAGAGAGAGAGAGAGAGAGAGAGAGAGAAAGAGAGAGAGAGAGAGAGAGAGAGCGCTCATTCTAAAATAGTGCCAGCTTTTGAAAACTAGGCCTAGCAACAAGGTCAGGATGAGAAGTGGTGTCCCTGAAACCCTTATTTTTAACCAACTTGAAAAGGAGGGATCCTAAAATTCACTTCTTTAGTCTCTTTGAGTCCCGACATCCCAGAATCCTGATCTGAGTACAGTGAACGTGTAATGCAACATGACAGCGCCTCTTCTAAAGCAACAATCTGCCTCGTGTTTTTACAGGCAACTAGTTTTGACAATCCAGGCGATGCAGCATGTCGTTCTGTGGCCTGGGACGGAACAGAAGACAAGCTCTCGCAGCAGAACATTACAGCCATTACAGCATTACACAGCTGGGCTGTGCGGTGTTGTTTGCGAGGTTATTGCACGCGTCTTAGGTAGTTAGCGCGCTAGTTTTAGCCCAGAGCTCCCTAGCGCTGCTCTAGCTAACTGCACTGTGCGGTGAGGAGAGAGGAAATGGGGCCAACGCAGAGCAGCTCATTAGAGTTCATTAGGTTCACGTTACCTGGGGCCTCGTCCAGCACGGAGAACACCTCTCCCTTGGCGCTGGTGAAGGTGACGCCAGGCTTGCCCCCGCTCTGCTGGCACAGCACCGGCGTGTCGCTGGGCCACTCGGAGCGCACGGGCGTCTGCGGCTCGGCCTGCGGCTGGGAGGAGGCGGCGGCGGCGGCGGAGGAGGAGGAGGAGGAGGTGTTGGTGGCGGCGGCGTTGGCGTTGTTGGGCCGCTGCTGCTGCTCCTCCTCGGCCGCGCCCTCCTTGCGCTCCTCCTCCACGATGGCCACGACGTCCAGCGTCTTCTTGAGATTCTCCTGCAGCTTCTTGATGTCGTCCAGGAAGCGCTTCTCCTTGGTGGGCTTGGCGCCCGGCTCGGCGGCGGCCGGCGTGGTGGCGATTGTGGCGGCGGCGGCGGCCGAGGCGGGCGTGGCGGCCGAGGGCTCCACGGAGGTCGGGGAGGTGGGCGAGCCGGTCCACAGCTGCTCCACCGTCATGTTCTTCAGGCTCTCCAGGATCTTCAGCGCCTCCTTCAGCTCCCGCAGGCCCCGCGCCGTGCCCTCCTTACCGGGCTTCTCCTCCGCCGCCCCCGGCGTCGTGGCGGCGGCGGTGGCGGAAGCGGCCGAAGGGTCGGGGGTCACGGCTCCGATAGCCCCCGGGGCGTCTCCGCTGACCGGCGTCAGGGGCACATTCTCGGGGGCGGTGGCGGTGGCCGCGGCGGGCGTGGGGGCGGGCGCCTGGTCGTCCTTGTGCTCCTCCTCCACCGTCTCCCAGCTGTCGCTCTCGTCCTCCCACTCCCACTCGGAGGAGGCGTCGCTGCTGCTGCCCTCCACCGACGTGTAGTCCGACTCCTCCACCTCCGACTCCACGTTATACAGGTGCTGTGTGTGGGGGCAAGAGAAGCTCCATCAATCAAGTCCCCAAATCAAGTCAAGGTGCACATGTACAGACAGCAGTGGAGCAGCTCAGCCATATCTAAATGATCCAATTTAAACTTCACTCAACTCTGCTGCAATGACTATGCGAGGGCCATTTATCTCCACAAGACACAACAGGAGGCCAGACATCAACAGAAGCTCAGAGAGGCAAACGCAGACACCA
The DNA here is from genome assembly GCF_963854185.1 of Sardina pilchardus. Classification (NCBI taxonomy): domain Eukaryota; kingdom Metazoa; phylum Chordata; class Actinopteri; order Clupeiformes; family Clupeidae; genus Sardina; species Sardina pilchardus. The sequence continues at coordinate 45,994,116 of NC_084994.1, forward strand.
CGTTGGAGAACAGAGATATGCAGAGAGGGTTTGGGCTTTGTTTTGGGCTTGTGTGCTGGTGTTGGTGTGTGCTTTGTGGGGGGGGGGGGGATTCCGTACCTGTGGCAGTACGATGGTTTTGGAGTTGTCGGCCCAAACCACCTCCACCTTACTGCTGACGTCCACTCTGGACACGTGACCCACCGACGTCTGCACGTGGAGAGGAAAAACACACACACAGATGGAATTACACCCTCTAGCACAGCCACATCTATGTTCAGGCATGTTCGTAAACAACCACAGGGAGATGTGGGCATGTGGGTGACCAGACATTTCTAATGCGGTTTAAGCTTTTTTCCGACTCAAATAAGTCTTGGGGTTGGAAGGAATCTTATGTGGATAATGGTAGTGGACATTATGAGTGGGTATTAAAGGATCCTCATGTCTGGCCCACTGAGACTAATTTGACCCAAAGCTTGGCCATGAGTGTAAATGTGATGTGATGAAGTTCCCTTCAGACGGTCAATAGATGGAATAACTGGACATTACACTGTCGTTTTCGCAGTCCTCTGGGTCGGGGTTGACTATTCTGATGACTATATCCGTGGTGCGGAAATGGAAGTCTGGATGATCAGCGATGTCGTAGACACTGACATCCTCCTCTTCACCAATCACCTAGGTGATGGAAAAGAAATTAGCATACAATGATCTACTGCACAACACAACCCACACATTGCCATTAGGCTCAATGGTTGATTATTCTATAGCGCATCATATGGATTGTTAATGGATAATTCTAGAGGGCGGGGCTACAGAGGGGTGACCGAGTCAGCGCAACTAATGTTGCCGACGTCATGGCAACCACACTGCAACCCCACAGCGAGTTGGCTGACCTCTACGTCGTCGCCCGCAGCGTTGAGCTTGATCCACTTGACGGCACACGTCCTGCCCTTGTGGTCACCTGACTGGATGACCCCATACAGCCCTGGGTCCTGAGGAGCGGAGGCTGAGACACACACACACACACACACACACACACACAATATATGATTTGCAAGCAAACCCTAAGGCCAGTAAGGCCCTCTTTGCTGTTCCAAAACAGTCTAGGAAATCCTAGCATTCAGGTGGCAATCTACCTCTTACGGAATACGGAGACTAGCATAAAACAATATGCGTTGAAGCATCGCAAAGAAAACAGACAGTACAGCACTGTGCCATAGTTCATCAGGTGTATCTATCCATCTATCCATCAATCTATCATTTATTTATCTATTTAGTCAGTTAGTTAGTTATTAATTAATTAATTAATTAATGAAGCATATGGAGTCTCTATGAGTGAGTCAGGGTGAGGTCACTCACAGCGCTTGTCCACTACGTAGTCCCCGGGGCAGAACTCGTGGTTGTCCAGGTGCTGGATGGGGATGAGGTCATTGGAGCGGATGACCGTCTCCAGTCGGCCGTCCTTCCACATGACGTCAGCCGAGGTCACCGTGGAGACGACCTCCACCGCCACCCTGCCGACAGCAACAACACAGAGGGGGGGGGGAAGGGTTGGTGTTAGGGTCATTAGTGAAATCACCTGTGTTGAACCAATACAGCACAGGTAGAACCAATACAGTAATTTCATGTGTATTGGCCGCATTGTGTATCATAGTGTTTTATGTTTAACTTAAAAAACTAAACCATATTAATACCACATTAACTGCCCCTATGTATTAACCTCATAGGCGAAGACATTTTGCTAAATCAATGTATAAGTCGCGGCTAATAGTTGGGAAATGACGGTACACGGCAGGACTTTTACTTTCTGAAGGCGGACTTGTACTGTACACATCTCAGGTTATAACGGTCACACGCTAATTGCTACACCGGCGGAGGGCAACGCTGGCATTTGTTAGCCGGGCGGAGCCGCCCGAGAGGGCCAGTCTGCTGCTGAGAGGAGAGGCAGCCGGGGGGGGGGGGGGGGGGGGGGAGAGACGACGACAACGATTGGCCGAGCGGGAAAGAGCAGCGCCGGCCGTCTCCAGAGGGGCCCCCCCGAGAGTGCGATCGATGAACGGCTCCTTTGTTTGGCCGCGCCGCTCGATGCCCTCAGCCACCCGCTGAGCTTGCTGCTGCTGCTGCTGATGATGATGACGAGGATGATGATGAAGACGATGAGATGATATGATACTCTAGCGGACGGGCGATGCGCCCGGTCGGCTGTGTCAGGCACTCACTCACTGCAGCAACGATGCTGTGTGCCCGCAGACCCAGAGTGCCCGGGCCCCCTGCGGGGCAACTGACCGCCCCCAGAACTCTTAACCAGAACGCCACAGCCTGCACCCTCTGCCCTTCAATTATACAGTACATAAGAAACTGACAACAAGTATGTCTACTGGCATCAGTCCTTTCATTGCACCCATCTGCAGATGTAGACTTCAACAACTTCCTATTTCAGGTGTTGCAGGTGACTGCATGCAGGGTGAGTGGCAGCAGTGTGGCCGGCCAGACTGTGGGCCCCTGGGGAGAGCGGACATTGACACCAGCTCAGCTGGGCTCCGGCTGCTCAGAGCGGCCCCGTCCACAACAAAACCTGCTGAGAAAACTGCTCCTCGTGACATTCTTTAAGGCATTTGCTGCAGTTCCTGTCTGTCTTGGCATCCAAGGTGAAGCTTAAACAATTCCTCCAGACTGCAGAGAGAGGGGAAGGGAACGCGGTCGGGCAGTCTTAATGAGGACTGCGATGGCAAGGGATGATACCCTGGAATGCCTTCTCAGCAGTGTGGGGCTTTTTTTTGCAAACAGCAAGCAATTCCACTGGCTCTAAAGTGAACACCAAAATCTAGCATCGTGTCCTGAAACAGTACAAATGTAACCCCAAAAAAGAATCACCAATTACAATCGCATGAAGCAGGGAGGTTTTCTCCCCAGCGTTTAACAACTGCTACCTTTAGGAATCTCTGCAACTATTTTCAAAGACAGCCCTGTGCCAGGTTAATGGGCTCTGATGAAGATGTAACCACATGGACATGTTAGCAATTAGCTGCACTTTTCTTAATTAACATAATCAATCAATCTAAACATCTGCGCTCCTCTCTAAATTAACATAATCAATCAATCTAAACATCTGTGCCCTGTTCCTTTTTACTGCATGACCAGGCTTCTCCCGTCAAGCACAGGACCGTTACCAGAAGTGCGGTGGAACATCACATTTGACTGTTTTTGCCTTTCTCACAGTATGCTTTATGGTTTGTATATGATAGTATTTAGCCATTTTCATTAGGCTGTATTGATCGAATCGACATTGTTGTTTATTATTGCCATTCTCCTTAATGTAGTTTTACCAACTTTTTGAGATAGATTTTATAGAGCTTTTTGGTTAAATGTAGCTATTGTATTGTTGTTACTTGTATGTCACTTTGTACAAAAGCATCTGCTAAACACCATAACTAGAACCGTAACAATAACATGGCAGGTTCCGTTTGCTGAAGACGCCTGCGCAGCATGGCCTTCTCCTCAGTGCAGTGCAGTGCAGTGCAGTGCAGGGCGCTCACCTGTCGCCGGGCTTGAACTCGCGGGAGAACTTGGTCCTCTTCTTCTTGTGCTTCCTCTTGAGGTTGCGGATGGACAGCGGGATGCTCTTCTTGCGGTTGTGGCCCAGGCCCGTGCTCTGCAGCGAGGCCGTGGAGCTGGCCGACGACGTGATGGAGCTGGTGTCGTCCGTGTCGTCCGCCTCGGCGTCCGAGTCCAGCTCGCCCGGCGTCTCGCCCTGGCCCTCCTCGCCCGCCACCGGCGCCACCGCGCGCTCCGTCTGCACCTCCTTGTCCGTCACGCCGTCGGGCCGCTCCACGGGGCCGTTGTTAGGGCAACGGGGCGCTGAGGGGTCCTCCGCTATCCCATCATGCTTGGCCTCCGTTGGCTTTTCACCTGAACACGCACGCACACACACACACACACACACGAGAGGAAATGTGAAGGCCAGAACTGAATTTACAGACGTAATCTCGTTCTCTGATAATAAATAAACCTCAATTTCTCACAAGAGAAGAGAAAGTAGCCAAGTGACTTGTAAACACGTTCTTTATGCAATGCTTGGAAATCTCAAAAGAAGAAATCCGGCGAGTTAGATCTCAGTTTCTCAAGGTCACAGACTACTGTCGGGGCTAAAAAAAAATAAGCTTGGCTGTAGCAACTTGAGCTCGATAAATACCGATTGTTTTCGCTTTTTTCTTACCGACTGTACTCGGTGACCTCGAGAAATTGAGATTTATGTGAAAACTAGCTGCATTTCTCCTTTAAATCGGTCAGAAGCAAAGTAGCTCAACTTGAACCATTTTTCTTTGATATTCCAGTTCAACTTGGGGTCAAGATCAGAGATATTTGACTCCGAGATGCCATATGTACCGACGCCCACTGCCTGAGAGAGGGAATGAGTCACATACCGTCGGCGTGGTCGGGCTTGTCTCCCGGCTGTAGACGGTTGCCATGTGAATCTGCACTGTCTGCGGACTTCCTGCCCAGCTCCTTCTTGAACATCCGCTTCAGCTGTTCGCACAACACCAAACACATACGCACGACGTGAACATAAAGAATGGACGGACACAAGGGCAGAGTGACCTTCAGCGGGACAAGACACTTCAGTAAACTACAAAGACGAAGGGGCAGATTACAGTTGACCCTTGACCCCAAAGAGGCTCAAAGCTCCTTCTCAACCTCTCTCCTCGATCCTCAATGCTCGGTCCTCCAGGCTTTTTCCCACTGATCTATAACTAACACTGGATAGACTATCCCATTGTTCAATCATTCATTATCTAGATCAGTGGGAACGAGGACCGAGGAAGGAAGGTAGGATCATGGAGGTATTATAAGAACTGGAGAAAGTGAACAAGTCCCGCCCCCATTCATTTCAATGGGAATGCTAGGCTAGTGAAAATTGCCAAAATTGAACGATTTTTTCAGGCCTCAACCATGGATTCAACATGGCGTTTCAAGGGGCTTGTTTCCGGTGCCATTTTACTTCGCCAATTAAGTACCAGGTTACTGATTGACGTAAGGTACAGAAGAAAGCTATAAGGAGAGCTTGTGCCCACACTAAGCTCGTGCATGAGCTGAGCGTGGAACAGCCACCAATCAGCATGAGGAGAAATGGCACCGGACATGATGTATTTCTGGAAAACGGCGACGAGGAAGTGCCTTGCTAATTGGCGAAGCTAATCAGTCAAATCCTGACCCCCTGGGTAGGATAGATAAAATGACGAATGAGAGAGGCCCATACGCACCCTCCTGCAGACGGGGTCCTCTGGGTGCACTGGCGCCCCCTCTGGCCCCTCGCAGGTGATGCGGGTGGCGTCCACCTTCGACGGGAACACGTAGAGTGCCCGGTCCCCCAGCTGCCTCTGCGTGTGGTCATAGTAACCCAACCGCTTCACTCTGGAACATACACAGCGTTCTTAGACTCCAAGGTGATACACTGTACAGTAGATTTAACAGTATGCTATTATATGAATGAATACAAACATCACTTGTTGAAGAATGAAGTGACTGTGCCCTCATTTAAAACATCAAAAGCAAATGCTAACTGCTCTTAAACTTGTTGGTTGATGCGGTATGGTGGTTGCTGTTGCAGACGGTCCCCATTGAAAATCAGCAAAGGACACTCAAATTATTGGGTGTGATTATACCAGGCTAGAGCTACTCAACAAGAGCAGCAAAATAAAAAAGTGTGTGCTGGACATCTCTCTCTCTCACTCACACACACACACCGCTGTGTTCAAACCACGGCTTGAATACAATGAGCGGTCTTGGCTGCAGCAGTCCATTTCAATGTCACACAGTAACAAAGGCGGCTGATGAAACTCGCCCCTGCACAGCATGGATCCGTCTGGTGCAGCGAGTGTGTGTGTGTGTGTGTGTGTGTGTGTGTGTGTGTGTGTGTGTGTGTGTGTGTGACTGACATACTTGCAGAGGTTCTCCTGAGTGATGGTGGAGGGCGGAGGGTAGACGCTGTCGGAGCCCTTGGGGGAGTAGCTCTTGGTGATCCACGTCACCTTCAGCTCCACCACCTGCACCTGTGGGCCGAGGTGGAGAACACGTCTCTTTAGACCAGTTCAGTTCAGCTCAGCTCAGCTTTAGCTTAGCTATGTTAGCTTTTGGCTATAGGGTAAATACAGTAGCTGCTAGTAAATGTTGGGCCTTCATTATAGTTACTTATATACAGTTATCATGATGAAATGTGAACATGTCTGAATGCACACATGAAGGTCCATGAAAGTGAGTGAGCACATTTAAATGAGTCCAGTCACCATCTAAATTAATACACTTCGCATATGTATTTGCTAGACATGGTAGTACGTTTTTCAAGGTAGCAAGTAGCAACAGTTGGCCCTTAACAAATCAGATATGGGATGCAAATTGAAAACAAGGTGCTCCAGTCGAACGGCAGGTGAGTTTGTGTGCGCCTACACCTGTGCGCTTGGCTGGAGTCCACCTACCTCTTCGACTACTACTCGGAACTTCGTCTTCTTACTCAACACTGGCTTTACGCCATAAAGCCACTGCACGTTGGCAAACACCTTCGACGGGCCGATCAAAACCTGACCCGGGTAGAACCCGTACGCCTCGTCGAAGAAGAGACCCTAACGGGGGAGAACCAAGGGATGAAGAGAGGGAGGTTAAAGAAAGAAAGAAAGAAAGAAAGAAAGAAGGAAAGGAGTGTGAGCTGCAGCATGACATAAATCCTTTGAAAAAGGAGAGGGGGAAGAGGAAATCGCCGAGACTGAGGCTTCACTCACAGAGTCACTGACGTGAGGACAGACGTCGTAGAGTTTGGACCCGTCTTCCTCGCTCATTGAACATCTGAATTGAACAAAAAAAGACACAATGTCATGCACGTGGTGTCGGAAAATGTATGGACTCCATATAATGGAGTCGCATCGAACAGCTGTTAAAAGACTGATCCAATGTAAGGAGAAACGATAGACATACATGGGAGAAAGCCAACACAAGTCAAGTTACCTGGCTCCATTGGAAAGCTTCAAGATTATATTGTTGCTCAAGTCGTATACCTTCCCCAACCAGAAGTCGTATACTATGTAATCCCCATACATAAACGTCTGATGAAGAAGAAGACGACATTGTTAGAATGACCTGAGAATCACCACAGCTACGACATAAACCCATTTCTAGAAAAAAGGTTAGCGGAGACATACTTTCACCAAACGACATCAGTAACGACACAGTTAAACGGATTAACTAAAATAAGAATCAACAGGTTAAGAGGGGAGGGTCTCACCCATATGTGAATCAATAGGTAAGAGGAGAAATTCTTACCCATATGTGTTGCAAATCTCGACTACTGACAGGATATAGGACACAGTTGGTTCCAACCAGCTTCACTGCACACTCAATGTTAATGTTGGTGACTATGCCACACTGTTTATCCTGTGGGGGTGAAACCAATACGCAGAAATGAAACAAATCTCACGAACAAGCTTTCATTTACAGGCACTGCTGTGCTTAATCACTGCATGACACGCTGGCTTTGCCTATTAGGCTTCATTTTTACACATACGAAATGAATATGATCATTTTCAAAGTTCTGGAATTTGGGCGCACGTTCATATCCACATGGGTCAACAGGGCCCGGTTCAGTGATAAGTCATCAGTCTCATTAATTAAGACCCAATTCATCAAAAGCTTCCACGGTTTTAAGGGAGAAGCTTAATCAAACAGTGAGCCAACGATAAAGCACCAGAGTTGAAAGAGAACAGAGAATGTAGGAATGAGTGTGTATGTGTGTGTGTGTGTGTGTGTGTGTGTGTGTGTGTGTCTCTGCATGTGTGTGTGAGAGGGGCTTACTTACATTGGAATTCAACCGTCGTACAAAGTCTCTAGGCACGATGGATCGATCTTCAAGTTTGAGCTGAGAGAGAGGGGAGGAGAAAGAAGAGAAGAGAAGAGAAGAGAGGGGTGAGTGCTGGTGGTACGAGTGTACAGTCAGTCACGAGTCACAGGCAGTAACCACACTTCAGATCTCCTCTTCAGCCCTCATGGATGGGGCCCCCAGCCTATCATAACCCAATGGCCTAATCCTTCTGCCACTGTGGGGAAAAACCACGCCAACAGCATGAGCTCTAACCTAGACCCAACTTCTCCTATTCACATGATTCAGCTACTAACCACTTGCATACAGTAATACAAAGTCCCTATTTGTGTTTAATAGCCGATTAATCATGTCTGTAATTGCTTATTTAGCAGCGTTATGCTTATTGTGGCAGCAAAAGGCCTGTACGGATAAAAGGTAAGATTCCAAAGGACTTGTTACTTGGCTATGACTTTGTGTGGCAGTTGAGGACATCAAACCTAAAGCAGCAATGCTCTGTGGCCGAGCTCATCACACCAGCACAGAGCTTCAGAGAGTCCTGATACATCGATTGGTCACACTCGGAACGTCCAGTGCAGCAGTCTGTGACCAACTGAAGTTTCACTTTCACACCACAATGCAAAATAGCTTCAACATAGATCTAGGCTACAGATGCAGAGTTTTACTCTCTCGCAGGTTTCTAGATGGGTTTCCCATTTACCAGCAAAACCAGATGCGTGGGCAGAAGCCGCTTCATGGCCAGCCACAACGTTATGAAGTTAACCTTGTAGTCAGTTGCCATGAAGCTACAATCGCCATTTCTTGTATACCCCTGTTGTCTCAAAGATGGCAACATCTCATTTCAGAGTTTGTGGCTTATTTTCATTACTAATAGAACATCGTCTTTTCGTTTTTTGGCCAAGACATGCATTCTTTTAGGGACATTCTCTAACCATGGTGATTTCGAATGGTGCAGTTTTCGGCACAAAAACTCATTGTAAGCTTTCCATCGAGAGCACTCTATGGTGCTTTCTGCCTCTTGGCTGTGCACGCATGTTTTCGTAACGTTGCATAGAAATCCTCGTGTAGTCAAAACTGAATGAAACTGGCTCTCGTTGGAAGGAGTCTCTGCGGGGCACAGGCTCACTAACTGATGAATTCACACACACAGCAGAAAGAAGGGCACCATTTTGTACTGTGGAGCAGACGCTGGGGAGAACGAGGGCTCAAAAAGCAGGCCATGGAGCTGGTGTGGGCAGCGTAGGCAGGCAGCGTAGACTGGCCACCGACTGACTGACCCATCACAGGCTCACGTGTGCGGTGGCATTTCCGAAAGGCCACCCCAGAAAAAGGCCCGCGCTCTTCAGAGCAATAACGCGGGCGCCAGATGAAAGTGGCAGGTAAGGCCAACTGGCCAAACGAGAAGTGCCAGTTTGGCAGCTCATGAAAACAACACAGGGCCCAGATGCCAGCTTGGCAGGCGGCGGCAGGTGAGGCAGGGTGCCGCATGAGAGCCGAGAGCACTAGCGCTGTGCACAGATGACTCAACGCGTTTCAAACGCTGGGGAGGAGAGAGGCACGCCAGCTTTTCTCAGGGGGAGCAAATGACCATGGGGGGGGGGGGGGTGACTGAAATTTGTATTCCGCTACACACTACAAACCAGACAGAGGCGAAGCTGCAATTTGTAGGACCGTACACAAAAGGGCAGATTCGATGCAATTCGAAGATACCCAGACAGTTGTCTGAGGAAATAAAAGTCTGACTGAAATGAACCAAAGGAAACAAAAACAGAATATACTAACACAAAATGTTTGAAAGGAAATCTGAGGCACTCCCATGTTTTAACGGAATAGCCGTGTGAGACAAAAGGCCTTTTAAACATATAACCCTTGTGAGTGTGCTTCATGCCACATATTTTCTCTAAAACATTTTCAACTATTTGGATCCGTGAAACTGAAGAGCACCGGAGAGACTCAGCCTTACACCCTTGCAGCATTCCTCGAGTCCTCGTATTTTCTTTACGGCTAATAAAAAAAAACCTTTTTGAAAACCACCCAAACTTCAAAGACAATGAAACACCCCAACACCACATATTACAGGTCCCACGCTGAGTGTGATGATGATCCCTACAGTAGGGCCATATTTGGGAAAAGCCACGACCCCTCCCCTTCCCCCTAACAATCCAATAGGGACGTCCACAGACAAGTTGCCATGGCGAAGGTGGAGCAGATGTCTCTCCAGCATCTCCTGAGTGTGAGAGCATGGCCCTGCAGGATGGGGAGGCACAAGAGGATGATGGGGGAAAAAGTAGGGTGTCGGCGGCACATGGCAAAAAATAAGTGACCCAAATTCATTGCCTGTCTCGAGAGGAGCCTCGCTGGCAGCCTGCGGGTTATCTGCAACTGTGCATCTGTATGTTTTGGATAAATATTTGAACAGAGGGTGATGTTGTAAGCAACAAACGAGGCTCGAAGTGAGTGTCACAGCACAGTACCGCCAGGCAACTCACTGAATTCTAAACAGGCCAAATCTGCAGCTACCTCATAATTAGGACCCCCCACCCTAGCAGGAGGAGGAGCATGAGAGTGGAAGTGTGGTGAGAAGCAGGACATATGCTTCATTCAGTTTGCCTGAGCCTCAGGCCACTCTGGGGGATGAGAGGAGGGGGAGGGGGGGGGGGGCATCTTGGCATGACGGCATCGTCTGGGACACATGTGCCAGGGAGGGGAGGGTGCCGCGGAGGCGACGCCCGCATGGGGGTGCCTGACTGGCTTAGCTCGGATCAGCACGATGCGGCGTCATAATGTATGGGCACGCACCGCATATCAACAACATGGCCTGCCAGCTTAACGGGGAGGGGGGCAGAAATCCACCGCACAGAATGCGCCGTGTATGGTCTTATTTGCCTTAGGCCTTCCCATCCACTGGGACCTGGGTGTGCTTCTGCCAGTAAAAACCCAATGATCCTTGCTACTGTTAAACGTGGCTAAATTTAGTGAGTGTGTGGGTGCTGAAGATAACATTTGCAAAGTTTTAAAAAAAGGCCTTCAGACTGACAGGCTGCGCTAAGCTTTAATATCATGGAGCCCAATGAAACGGAAGGGGGAAGAATCACACTCTGTACAGCAGACACAGGAAGAGAGCAGTACCTCCTCTATCTGCAGAGAGATGAATGTCACTGGCGCAATAGCACCGCAGCTGTATCTCTTGGAAGATCTGAGAGGTGTTGAACCTCAATTACACCTCAATCTCGACTCCAGTAATAGTTTTATGATCACAAGGTATCAGGTACCTAAAACAGATCGGCAGCCTCCAGCCCTCCTCCTCCCCTCTACCTCTACCTCTCTGCTTCTCCTAATCAGTCATTCTTGCTGAAGTCATTTTCACGTTTAAGGACCGTGGCTGTGATTGTATGATGTGGCACATCTTACGGTAGGGTAAGCGATGCTAAGCGATTACGGTGTTACCGCTTTTGTAACATTCAACATCTCCGCACAATCGTTGCTACACAGCCCCAACTCTATGAACTGGAAACAAACAAAGTGGGGGCAGCCTGTCGCCAAAACAAATACACCCTGAAATTTAGGGGGAGCTATCTGGAGGGTATGTCAAGTATCTGGCTTTGTGACAAACCTGGGTAAGTTAGCCTCCTAATAGAAGAGCTGTATGGCTTCCTTCTCCAAACAAAACAATGACAAAGAAAGGTCAATTTTGTTGGACCTGTGACAATGACAATAAAGACCTATTCCATTCTATTGTACTCTATTCAATGCCATAGCACTTCTTCCACTGTTCATACAGTAAGTAATGTTAAAAATCAATCGATTACAACTAATCATGCAAATATTTACCTGATAAAATCAATGATGCATCTGTAAAAGTGTAAAAGTGACAACTCCAATAATGAAGTATTCTCATTTTAAATGTGCCACTAGCCTAGCGCCCTTACAAACATCCATGAGTCATACTTGAGAATTTCAGAGAAGTTTACAGCCTTCAAGTGGCCCTGAGCTGCCTCTCTTCTGTCTCACACACAGAGCACCAGCCCTGAGACTCGGGCATCAAAAGCAAGGTGACAGCAGGCAGCGTCTCCCCTCCTCTCCGGCTAATTAGCTCAGTTTAGCGGCGGCGGCCCTGCCTGCCACACCAGCCGCGGAGCCGAGCGAGACGCCACGAGACGAGATGAGACGAGACGAGACGACAGCATCGCTCGCCGACAGGCCAGCCGAAGACAGACGGATGGAGGAAGAGAGGAGAGGAGAGGAGGAAGAGAGGAAGGGAGGTTGGAGGGGAGAGGAAGGAATGCGGCAAGATCCCAGCGTGTGGAGCCACATGCTAATGAGGATTCTGGAGCTGGATGGTGAGCGTTGGGAGTCTGCCCAGGATCTCACGTGGGCCACCGCCAGGCCACAAGGCTCCACTTCAGCTGTGGGGCTGCACCAGAAGGCCATCAGCACAAGGATGGACGATACGAACCCTCATCACTAGGGTGGACAATACTAACTCTCATCACAAGGTCTGGATGGACACTACACTGAACAGTACTGACCCTCATCACTAGGATGGACCACACAAACTCTCATCACTAGGTATGGATGGACCACACTAACTCTCATCACTAGGATGGACCACGCTAACTCTCATCACTAGGATGGACCACACAAACTCTCATCACTAGGGTGGACCACACAAACTTTCATCACTAGGTATGGATGGACAATACTAACCCTCATCACTAGGGTGGACCACGCTAACTCTCATCACTAGGATGGACCACACTAACTCTCATCACTAGGATGGACCACACTAACTCTCATCACTAGGGTGGACCACACAAACTCTCACCACTAGGTATGGATGGACCACACTAACTCTCATCACTAGGATGGACCACACTAACTCTCATCACTAGGGTGGACCACACAAACTTTCATCACTAGGTATGGATGGACAATACTAACCCTCATCACTAGGGTGGACCACGCTAACTCTCATCACTAGGGTGGACAATACTAACCCTCATCGTTGGGATGGACTGAACTAACTCATCACTAGGGTGGACCACACAAACTTTCATCACTAGGTATGGATGGACAATACCAACCCTCATCACTAGGGTGGACAATACCAACCCTCATCACTAGGATGGACAATACCAACCCTCATCACTAGGGTGGACAATACCAACCCTCATCACTAGGGTGGACCACACTAACCCTCATCACTAGGATGGACAATACCAACCCTCATCACTAGGGTGGACAATACCAACCCTCATCACTAGGGTGGACCACACTAACCCTTATCACTAGGATGGACCACACTAACCCTCATCACTAGGGTGGACCACACTAACCCTCATCACTAGGGTGGACCACACTAACCCTCATCACTAGGGTGGACCATACTAACCCTCATCACTAGGGTGGACCACACTAACCCTCATCACTAGGGTGGACCATACTAACCCTCATCACTGGGGTGGACCACACTAACCCTCATCACTGGGATGGACAACACTAACTCTCATCACTAGGATGGACCACACTAACTCTCATCACTAGGATGGACCACACTAACTCTCATCACTAGGGTGGACCACACTAACCCTCATCACTAGGATGGACAACACTAACCCTCATCACTAGGGTGGACCATACTAACCCTCATCACTAGGGTGGACAACACCAACCCTCATCACTAGGGTGGACCATACTAACCCTCATCACTAGGGTGGACCACACTAACCCTCATCACTAGGGTGGACAACACCAACCCTCATCACTAGGATGGACAATACTAGCCCTCATTGGAATGCTCGAGTAATTTTTGCCCCCTCTTCCGCAATCAAGGTGTTTTAATAGACTTCTTATAATTCCATTTCATATCCAGTCTCAAACCTAATGACTAATAATTATCTTCACAATTGGGCCAAATGAGTTCACCTGTTAGCGTGTCTGTCGAATGAAAGGGTTCTCTTCAGTTTGAGGAGGAAGAGAAAGTGGCGATGGTGAGGAAGGGCTCTGCCAGGAGATGCCACTTCTCGTTGGCATCCTGCCCGAGCGGAGTGTCCCGTGGCCTGGGGGCGGGCAGGCTTGTAACTGGCAATCTGCAGCGCACGAGCACTTCATTTACTGATTTGAGAATTGATTGGGCAGACTGCGCGGCTGCCTGCGCTCTTTCGGGCCTTTAATAGCTAGTTAATGGAAAGGTTACCCTGCAGCACCCACACACACAAACACTACAAGGGCCTCCTGCAGCATGTATGTGTGCTTGTGTTTGTGTGTGTGTGTGTGTACTATATGCGCGTGTGCGTGCATGTGCATGTGTGTGTGTGTGTCTGTGTGTGCACGTTATATCAGTAAATCTGCTGAACTACCTACCAGATGACAGCACTCTGGGTCACAGACCCAAATCACCACAAAACAGGAAACAGGAGGCTGGCCCATATTATCGATTCCCTCTGCATTCCACGCCTACTGTAATCTTTCCCAAGCAGCCCGTCTGTCAACCTCCCCCCCCCCCCCCCCCCCCCCCAACCCCTCCCTGCTCCATTCTGGGTCGAGGACAGAGATGTCGGAGGCGAAGACAGATTGGGCCCGGCCCCCCCTCAGGTCGGCCGTTTTTCATTAGGCACTCACCGCCGTCCTGATGAGGCGGCCGCTTCTCCCTCAGAATTCACCGCGGCTAAAAATCAATAACGCTTCACGGGACTCCAAAACCCACCCACGGCGCTAACGCTAAATGTAGATCTGGCTTAGACCGAGCTCATTTTAACGGTTTACTGGTGTAATTAGGCGCTTGATTGTTGCCGTCGTCCACCATGACCACAACTGTCCGAATGTGAGCATAAAAAAGTGGAGCCCGGGTTTTTGCTGTTCTATTTCCCATTATAGTCCACAAGGTCACACAACATGAAGCCATTTCATCCATGAAGACTAGCCAGCTATCGCTAATGCTGCCCTGCTACGATGCTGGGAGTTTCTGAAGCGTACTGCAGCTGGATGTCATGTCAATCGCTTAAAAATAGATGGCGATGGCTGATAGGAGAATGTGTGTGTGTGTGTGTGTGGTGCGGTCATTCGCTGAGCTGCCGTCTAGCTCTCGCTGCGAAGACGCCGGTGAGGGAGTGATTGAGTGTTGTGAGGGGGACGCATCAATCTTGTCCCTGTCTGGCTGGAGACAAAAGACCTCCCAGCGCTTGACGTTTCCCTCAGCATGACACCGCCGTCACACGCTCACTTTCACCACTGGAGATGCACACACAGGCCGCAGTGCTTTCAATTACCTATTAATAATACACACACACACACACACACACACACACACACAGCAGTGGTCAAAACAGACTCACATGGTGTCAAAACACGAAAAGACCAAACAGGTAAACAATAACTTGTCCTTGATTATGTTCCAGCCACTTCTTGTTTGCTAATGTCTGCTGGAGCGGCCGGTCAGCCAAGAGAAAGCCTCTATTCTGTGCCTGAGGAAAGGTCAACGGCCCAGGGGCCAGAAGCACCTGATGACCTGATAATGGGGGTTCAGGAATGATGTTTACTGGGAGCGCGGGCATTGTTTACACACCAGAAGCTGCCAATTAACAATGCACAATGGTGATGCACAATGCCATTATCAGAACAAAGAAGCAACCTCCTGCCTGGCAACAGGCAGACTGTTCTGCATGATGGTGGTGGTGGTGGTAACAAGGGGATGGAGAGTGAAGAGGTGTGTGTGTGTGTGTGTGTAGGTGTAGGTGTGTGCGAGAGAGTGAGAATGTGTGTGTGAGTGAGTGAGAGAGAAAGAGAGAGAAAGAGAAAAAGAGAGAGAAAAAGAAAAAGAAAGAGAGAGAGAGAGAGAGAGAGAAAGAGAGAGAGAGAGAGAAAGAAAGAGAGAAAGAGAGAAAGAGACAAAGAAAGAGAGAAAGAGAGAGAGAGAGAAAGAGAGAGATGGGGGGGTTCTCCTGGACCTTCCTGCACACTCCCTCTGCTTTAACTCACATCCTCTGCGGCCAGCAGTTTTTCACGGCGCTAAAAAAAGACGCGAGAACAGAGATCCCTCCGGGTCACAACAAAATTTGGATAATTAATTGAACACCTGACTGCGGAGGGTCTTTTCAGGAAACCACGCACAAACTACACACACACACACTCTCTCTCTCACACACACACACACACACGAAAACAAAGACTTAGCGACACGAAAGGAGAACAGTGTCCCGGCGGCAGATCAGCCCTCGCCCTTGGCTGCACCCACTATGAGAGGCCTGTGGATTGATTACAGGGATCAATAGGAATCCGCCTGTCCCAGGTTTGTTTGGACATCCTGGGCTAATGAACACGAGTCGCTCCCCTGGAGGCCCTGGGGGAACGGCAGCGCTACACAGCGCTACGCAGCACAGAGCACGCCAAGGAGCGACAGAGAGATACGGAGAGAGAGAGAGAGATGGAGACACAGAGAGAGATGGAGGGAGAGAGGGGGAGAGAGAGAATGACAGAGAGGGGGAAGGAGAAGGTGAGAGTGATGGGTAGAAATAGAAAGAGTAATGGAGAAAGATAAATGGAAAGAGATGGAGAGAGAGCGATGGGGAGAGTGAGAGAGAACACGATTGAGAGAGACAGAGAAAGAGAGAGACCGCATGGAGAGCTGCAGCTGCGGAGGAGCCACGCCTTAAAGAGCAGACACTCCCAGACCTGTCTACACACACACACACACACACACACACACACAGATAGACAACCAGAGATAGTCCTGACTGCACCATGGGACAATGCAGTGCTCGGCGACCTTGCTGTTTCTCTGGGTTGTCATGAGCTGCAAAGAAACATGCAGCCAGGTAGGACACACACACGCACACACACAGTCTCTCATAAAAATAAAAATAAACACTAACAGACACACTCCACTAAGATGTGATAACAATAATAATAATAATAATGTGGCTGGAGGATCCCCACAACTGTGTACAGCCCAACCTGTTGTTACATGCCAAAGACAAGGGCACTCACACAGACACATCCAAAACAATAGACAGACACTCAGACAGCACAAAGCCCCCGCCAAGCCCTGGTGCTGTGCCTCGCAACACTACTTTAATGGAGGTACCTTGTGAAATGTACTCTTTCAAAATGAAACGTGTTCCTCTTTAGCCCATTCAACAGGTTTTGTAGTTTTCGCAAATTCCTACTTACAGACAAACAGACAGACAGACAGACTTGACAGTCTCCACTGAAAACACCAGGGAGGTTACAGGCAAAGTGCCTGAATGTTGCTGTGCTGCTGCAGCTCCCAGTGTCCTAACCTTAACCCTTCACCTGTGCTGGTCAACTCCCAGACGGTCCCAACCGTAACCCTTCACCTGTGCTGGTCAACACAGGCAGGTTACTGTGGGACAGTCGTGACGACACGGGTCAGGTTTATTCTCAGCGTCCGACCGGCTCAAAACAAGCTGAGGTCAGCTTCCGAGTGGAACTGTGTGTCGACGATGCTATATTAGGTCAATGACTGAAGAGGTAATGACCATGCGTGATGTTGGGGTGTGTGTGTGTGTGTGTGTTTGTTTGTGTGTGTCAGCGCACATGGAGGTGGGGTCAGGGGGACAGGAGGAGCAAGAGAGAGAGAGTGAAGGAAGAGAAAGATGGAAGACAAGGGAAAGTGTAAAAGCAAGTGTAAGAAAGAAAGAAAGAAAGAAAGAAAGAAAGAAAGGAGGAGGAGGAGGAGGAGGAGATGGAGAGTGTCTGATGCATTATCTTGGGAGAGGCAGCTTTTCCACATTACATCACTGGGTTGCATCCTTGGGGAGGAGAGTGAGAGAGGCAGAAGGAGGGAAAGGGGGAGGGGAGAGAGAGAGAGAGAGAGGAGAGAACGAGAGGAAGACAAAGACGACGACGCCACTACTTGGACAGAGCAAAGGGAAGATGTCTACACCTGCTTGTTTGTTTTGACATCCCGGCGCGCTTCGGCCGTCCTTCCCCACGCGCCAGCAGCCGTGACCTCTCGACCCCTGAGCCATCGCGCCGCCCTCCACCCCTCCCCCTGCCGCTCTGAGTTTGACCCCTGTTGTCACGGCCGTGCCACGCCTGCACCAGAACGCTGTGTGAAACTGCCAGCAGACACTAGAAGCCCATTTCTAATCACACACACACACACAAAACACAAACACACCCGCACACACACGCACACACACACACACACACACACACACACACACCCACACACACAAACAAACACACCGAGCTGGCGGTCGTTGGCACTAGGTCAGCCCTGCTCGTCTCTGGGCGCTGGCTGCATGGCAATCTGTCACCGATTAGCCGTCTGAGGTGGAGGGAGATTACGGCCGCCTCTCCCCCTCCACGCTCAGGACTTAAGGCCAGCCGAGCGCACAACACACCGGCCTGCCCTAACGGCTCACCCCGCGGCGCATGACACCGCACCGGTCAGTCAGGCTGCTCAATCATCCCCTGTCGTCCGTTTCTTAACAACGATGGAGCAGAATGTGCATGCTTGCACTCTAAAGGCCCTGGACTGAGGGAAGGGGGGGGGGGGGGGGTCACAGATGTGAGTACACTGCCCTTAGTCCTCCTTAAGTCCATTAAGGTCTTAGCACCGATATAGCCAATGTCAGGCAGAGCAGCTCTGGCCAGGAGCTGAAAGCTGCAGCCATGCCAGTGAGGCTCTCCAAGACCAGTAAACACAGAACACCACAGCCAGGGAATAATCATGGGGGGGGAGGGGGGTTCCTACGGGGCCGAGGAAGATGGATGTTAGTGATGCGCGGTTCAGCCCATTACCCGCGGATATCCGCGGGTTTACCCGCGGGTCGGGCGGATTTGGGTAGGCCTAATAGTTTTTTCTAAATATTGCGGGTGGGTCGGGTCAAAAAAGTAAAAATGCACATTTCTCACTTGTTAACTTCCGACATATTAGGTGGCGATGCGCCTGCAATACAGGAGGTGTGGTCGAGCGCAAAACATAATTTCTCCTAAATTCAGCACCCAATTGCGCCATGCGTGACTGACTGAAAAAGTCAATCGCGCATTCGCTACTTTATGGACATGGAGCCTAATGATCTGGGATATCGAAGGTTGTGCACAATGCGAGAACACCTCGCTTCTGTCATAGGCTACACGAATAAACAGCTGTGCTTGTTAAATGCTTGGCAGTGTTAAACGCAAAAGTAGGCTAGCCTATGAAGTTGCAAGGGGAAATATGAATGGCAACTTGTTATGAAGATGAGATTTAACACTAGCTATGTCTAGGCTGCAGATTATGAATGGTGTGGAGGAGCGCAGATTGTCAAAATGACCGATCATTGTAACCCGCTGTTGTCCTCATGTGGGCTAATTAGGCTAGGAAAGACGTTAAATGCGTTTTTTCCTTTCCGCGGGTCGGGTCGGATTTGGGTCACAATTCGAACATATTTTTGCGGATTGGGCGGGGCGGTTTGGATCTCCTGAAAAGTCGGGTTGGGGCGGGTTTTAAAAAAAGCCCACCCGCGCATCACTAATGGATGTGGGTGGGGTCTTTCTGTCATGGGGGGTTGGCAACACTTGAGCTGAGCTGGCAACGGTTTCAATCGCAGGACTTCTTTGAATAAAGATGCATCCCCCGCTGATGGCCAGGCAATTGATTTTGTTTGGTGGCACAAACAAATAAAGCAACTGAGGCACAGAATGCATGCATGCAAATAAGCTTTAAAGAGAAACGAAAACCCTGTTATACAGGATCAGACAGGAAAAACACGGCGTGGATTCCAAAACAAAGTCTTAGTATTTCCGTCACGTTTACAGACAAATTAAATTCCTGTCAGTCACTCCATCCGCGGGATGCCGTTCTCAAGGTGTCTCGACGTTCAACTTCTGCAACCGCTCGACTCGCCGCATGTGCTTATTTACGTTTCGAGCAATTACTCAGATTAATTGGACAACGCTGAACAAGGAAGGGGGAGAGAGAAAGAGAAAAAAAAAAAAGTGCTGCCACGGCCTAAATAGATTCGCTGACAGGAACATGCTTCCCTAAGTGAAGAGAAAATGGAAATGTAAAAGCCTATTTAAAGCGATCGCCAGCCCTAATTAGGTGGCGGCTATCGGCAGCCCCGGCACTGGCAGCGCTCGAACACCAGCGCGTACACAAAAGGGCCGGCCTGCAGGGGCTTGGCTGGTAACCAGTCGCCAGGTTCATCCAATAGCAACACGCGCACTCGCAGCCCACAGGATGACTGTGCAGAAAAAAAAAGCAAGCGAGCGAGTTGCGATGCTACATGCTAACGAGCGCTCGTGTGTGTGTGTGTGTGTGTGTGTGCTGCGTAGGTTAGGTCCTGGGCCGGGGGGGGGGGGGGGGGGGTGGAAGCATGGCAGATGCCTCATTGAACCCGCCTGCCTGGGAGGTGTTTATGGGTTCAGTGACATTTGACTCAAGAGGCCCCCACCATCAATCACTGGCACTGTTAACTCCATTTCCCTGAGTCGAGCGCGTGCAGAAACCTGGATGGGGTGGGGTGGGATGGGATGGGATGGGATGGGATGGGAGCGCCCTGCATTCGTCCACACTGGTGCTTAGGACATTGCCAGGAAAGACGTGACTCTTCTCCAAATTGCTTTGGAAGCAGCAGCGGTGTGTGTGTGTGTATACGCAAGTGTGAGTGTGTGAATGTGTGTGTGTCTCACAGCATCTCACAAATATTAAACAGCTCTGGCAATAAACATTCATATTCACCCACGCGAAAGCCAACCTTAGGAGAAACAAAACGAAAGAGCTGGCCACGCGGTTGGAGGCTATTGTTGTGAATGCTCCTGAGGGCCGCATGAAGACCGAGGCTGCGTCTAAAAATGGGGTGTGTGAGAGACTGGAGCGGGATAAGAGGCAGGAGACGCCAGCTCTTCATCAGGGGCTAAATTTAAAATAAAGAGGGGCCAAACGAGCTAATTAGCATAGCCTCCATCTGGCCCACTGCACCCAAGTCGACAGCAGACCTGGCCACATCACTCTCACCCACCCACCCCCCCTCTCCTTTCCATCCCCTCTCCTCCCCATCCCCTCTCCTCCTGCTGTGTCATCTCTCCAATCCTCCCCCTCCCTCCTTCTCCCGCTCCATCCATCCCCGGGGGATGGCCTGCCGGACAGGGCGTTGGCTCCTCATGACTTCAGCGGTGATGGGGCACTTAGCCTCTTCAGGCCTGGGGTGGGGTGGGGTGGGTTGGTGGTGGTGGTGGGCTCTTAAATCAGCTTGATCAACATGCCTTAACTTGATCAGCCTGCCCCACTCTCACTGTTATCTTAGAAAGCGAGACTCGCAGAAGAGCATACAGTCAAGTGTGCTCACTGACTTCTCGCTTTTAGGGACAGAATTTCACACACACACACACACACACACACACACACGCACAAACACACACACACACAGTCCAAGGTGGTGAGGAGGATAGAATGCCTTAGCGGGCATTCATTAAATAGGTTTCAATCAAAGCCGTGTCTGTGCAAGTTGTGCAGTGCCCCGTCTTATTAATCTGAAAAGTGTCTGCCTGCCAAGGATGAATTTCCACAACAAACAAATACTACAAGGCGGTGGGATGTTTTTTCAAAGGAGAAGGCATGTCCCGCTCAATAGCTGATTTTCATTAACAGCCCCTGTGTTGGACCGCGTGCTTGTGATCTCTATGGAGACCAAGGACTCACTCTGATGGAAGGCAACAAATATGTGTCGCATAAAAGCAATCACCTCCCAATGCCTCTACAAAACAGGGTCTTACTGCCACTGTAGAAATGCAACCCCTAAACTAATTGGATTTAGGCCCATCAAAAGGAGTTGAGGACTGCTGTAAACAGTCCTGTCTGGTGGTACATGTCAAAGCAAGGGGAGGAGCAGCAACAACAGCAGCAGCAGCAGCAGCAACCCTTGTTAACAGATGGTGGAAAAGTCAGGGGTTTTGGGGCGACAGCAATTCTGGCAGCGGCGGCTGCAGTCCAGGCCTGACAAATGGCCGTCATGGGATGCAGCAGCAGCACCAGATATAGCACAGTCATCCCCCAAAGATGCCCGGGCATCACTCAGATGGATCAATCTGACCTTCCTTCTAATGGTCTCTCGCCTGCAGCTAATCTGTAGTCGACATACAGCAAATTAGATGCAACTTCTAACCAACAAATATTCAGCAGAGATCTCGTCACTCAACCTTTCAGCCATCCTGAACAGTAATTGGTTCGCAATTATTATAGGGTCAATGAGAATTCACAAACCCACCCCACACAGCCCGGCTTTGATTGAATGACATTTCTAGAACAAAAAAGCCACCGAAGAATCTCAAGGTTGTGTTCTCATGGGGATATAGGTTCCAGACATCAACAGAAGCGAGGCGTGGTTTTTTTTGTAACCTTTTCCTTTTATAGAACTATATAGCATCGCAGCTTGGCTGAAGCTTGGCCGATGGCTAACGGGTGGAAGTCAGAAGAACAGAGTCTGTTTACAAACTGCCACGGACTCCCATTATTCCTCCACAGCCAACAAGATGAGGCTTTGTCATGGGCCAGAGGCCACACACCAGACTCAACCAGAGCGTTTCACGTCCACACAATGGACTGCAATGGGATGCAAGAGCTGGAGCACCTTCTAGGCCAGTCATGCTATGTTGGGACTCTGGTAGTCCCTGGCTGCATCTTTCCTCTGCCCCAGCAATTTGTCATGCATGACCATCCTTTGGTCAAAAAGCTGTGAAGATCCTCGCTGTGCAATTTGCATGATGTGACAGAGCAATTATGTGCTGGAGAGAGATGTCAGACTGATTGTGTCAAGTTTAAATCCTAACACAGCATTAATTAAACTGTTTTTCTACCACCGTGACAGTGATATGCAATTCCAGTAACAACCTTTTCCAAACGCCTCATAGTTGCACGCTGAAAATGGCAGTGAATGCTGAAAAATATTATGATTCTGATGGTCTTTAGGTGGCTTGCGTGCTCGGGACTTTTATCAAGTCAGCAAATGTGGACAGGATATGTCATTGTCACGTTCAAAGTTGTTTGGCAGGATTCCATCAATCGGGCAATGGGTTAACGTTAGCTTTTAGTGCACGGACCTTAGCTTAACTTGTCCTGTATGGAACATGAATCCCTGCACACTTCAGTACACTGCTTGACTGATGCACTGATCCTACATGCAGTCCTTACCATGGCCTGTTATAGTTCTTCCCGTTGCATTTAGCGAGTAGCTGGTTGACAACCAATTTGTTTGAGCTGACTAAGTCAGGTAGCTAGCCAGGCAAGCTAATGCATCAGTGCATTCCTTGCCATATTGTCCATTCCCTTGCGACCTTGCTGGCTAACTACTTCATATCGGGTGTTCAGCGAGGCGTTGTTCTGGATAAGACCGAGTTAGCGATAGTCAGCTAATGAGCACATCTTACGTTAGCTAGCTAGCTGACTAAAATGTTGGTGTGGTGCTGGGCATACTGGCTAACAAACGAACAAACGTAATGTTAGCATAACATTTCCCGGGCGTGATGCCCAGCCAACAATGAAATAGCCTAAATATGGTGAGAAAGTAGCGCTACATTTTACACTTTCAAAAATTACCTTGGTTTCATGAACGTCTTGCTTTACTCCATCTGGATACCACTGCACCCGAACGAAACCTCTTCCCAGAGGCCGTGTCCGCGAGTCCGCAGCACCGTTTTCTGTATCAGAGTTACCGGAGACAGCACATACCCCACAGCCACCACCACCTCCTTTACCTCCGCCATCGCCCGCTATGTCCACATCTATGTCCGAATCGGAGTCAAAATCATCCTCGCCATATATCATTACCACAAGGCCAAATCGGACCGACCCACGATGCCGACCTGAGACTAGGTCGTGGGTGAAAAGGAGTCGTTCAGATCCTCCAGCTGAAGGAGAAAGCGCCATGGAAGGAGGCTCGGATCCTGGGCTAGCTGCCGGGGAAAGGGCTGGAGTTGGGGATGGGGATGCTGCGTCTGTAGCCTCCGATGCCACGGGTTCCGCCATCGCTGCTGTTGTCGGGGAATGATGCGAAAGAGCGAGAGGGATGGTAGAGAAGGGATAATGAGCAGAAACCTGTAACCAGGGACCTGCACGTGTTTACGTCGGGACGTAGCACCGCACGTCGGTTATGTAGAAGAGACGAAGCGAAGCCCTTTCAAAAGAGGGAGTGGAATAACAGCCTGACAACACTTACAAGATGTTAACAAACCTGCAACGACATAAGGGCCACCTGTCAGCCTTTACTCATTTATTTTAAAAAATCAAGTCATCCAATTATTTAGTTAGCTAGTTTCATTGAGTTAAAAGGCAAATTGTGGATTTTAGTTTGACGCATAGGCCAACATAGCCAATTTGAATGCAGAGAATATAGCAGGTATAATCGCACAACTATAATAAGAACACATTAGACAATTATATTTTGTAGGACAAAACACCGGTAGTAATAGCCTATTCAACAATAAAGCACATGTTCAGCTCCACCCACGCAACATGGTAAATTCATTTGGCCGCACGGTGTCAGTATCGTTGTTCTACATGCGCGCTTCATCCCTCCTTGTCTGTGTCTCATACTTCTGTCAGTAGTGCGCGCTGAGCGGCGTTGTACCCACTATTCGATGGTTAGTAGCCTATTGTCCCAATAGCTGCACAGTATACTTAAATTAAGTATGCTATTTGATGTGTGCAAGTTGGCGATTTGAGAAGAATCTTTAGCCGCAGTCTTCACTAACTGGACTGACATCTGTAACTGTATCTGAGTAGGCTACTTTGACTAACGAGTGGTGCATGTTACTAATAAGCCGACCAGAATACAAAGGTGGTTACACAGAGTGTTGTACTTGTGGGTTCTTAGCAGTTCAGTGTTCAGTCGAGGTTGTCTGATTGTCGAGGTCCTCCTGATGGAATTTTCCTCAAGCACTCTCAAACAAGCATGAACACATGGCGACCAGTTTGCCATTGGAGTCATGGCCTAATTATAGAGGTCCATCATTCATCTACCATTCACCTAAAGTTTGCCAAATTTCATGCTATTTCTGCATTGAGATCTAACACTGGAAGTAGCCTATAATGCATCTTAAAAATAATTTAGATTTAGTAGGCCTAGTCTAAATTGAACACATGGCGACCAGTTTGCCATTGGAGTCATGGCCTAATTATAGAGGTCCATCATTCATCTACCATTCACCTAAAGTTTGCCAAATTTCATGCTATTTCTGCATTGAGATCTAACACTGGAAGTAGCCTATAATGCATCTTAAAAATAATTTAGATTTAGTAGGCCTAGTCTAAATTGAAATGAACAGATGCCTTATTGGGGAAAACTGTCAACAGGTGTAAACATTGTCTATAAATAATATAATCCATGTTCCACAAATGTAGGCTCTAATCCCCGTTAAAGTTTGATGATTGTTACCGGAAAGCTAAAGGGAAAATCACGGAATTAGTTAGTCATCAATCGTTTTGAGAAGGATTAACGAAGATTTGTTCCATCAACAAACAGTCTGATAATGACATGTGTGGCCATAGTTTAACAACAGGAATGTAAGATAACACCACTAGATGAGTTTTGAAAGTGAACTCGTGGTAGTCAGGCAATCAGGGGCCCATACATTAAGAAAAAAATGACGTGCTACTACTGACAGATGCGTCACCGCCAGTAAGAACGTGCGTAACGGTTAGGAGGCGAGATAATCTCAATCCCAATCCCCAACAAATGATGTAAACACGCCAGTTGAAAGTTTTCGTGAAAACAAACTGTAAATTGGTCATCACGCCCCCACTTATGTCAGCTCATGACTAAGTGCGCTTAAGCGCCTGCAGTATAAATACGCACGACTTGCTCCACCGTGGCACAGTTTTACGCATTGATCTTGGCAATCAGATGAACAAGTAGTTGGGTTTGGCCTACAGAACACAGAAGACGGAGCACCGAGGAACAGAAGCAAGTCAACTATAAAAGGGCTTCATTTTCAGGAAAAAGACAACAATCCACTACAATGTCGGTTGTGAGTGCCCTACCTTTTTTCAAACCGTTCCACATGCGCGCTCCGATTTCTCCCGGGCGTCAGCGTCGCCACACACTGCCGGCCAGCGAGTTTCGCTCCCTCAGTCCGGAGGACGCTATCAGTGTTTTTGAGATCGAGAGGGAAGGTAAAGTACCACCTTTGCTTTCCAAGTTGTTTCAATTCATGGTCAAGTAAACGATTTATATTACAAATTGTCAGAGTATATAATGAAACATGTTTGTTTTTGTTTAAAGTTGTAACGTAGACTTTATAGTAGCACACAAGGCTTAACATAAAGTAAATCTGTCTAAAGCCAAATTACCAAATAGTAGTTGTATAGGACCCAGGGACATACGATGCAAGTTCTAAATCTTCTATTTTTCAACAGCTTTTATCTCCGTGTCCGGTGAATGTCCCCTGCACTTGGACGAGGTGCGTCATTTTCTCACACTCTGTCCGGAGCTGTCTTTGGGGTGGTTCGAGGAAGGCAGGCTGGTAGCCTTCATCATCGGCTCTCTCTGGGACCAGGAGCGGCTAACAACGGTTAGAAACATTAATTCAGTCTCTAGCTCTTTTATCGCATATGGAGCGTATGCTCTTCAAGTTTGCACATTCAAATCCGTCAGCCTAGAGAAATAGATATTGTCCGTTGTATATTATTGCTGTTCTCCTTGGTGTAGTAGTCTTACTAACTTTTACAATTACAATTGTTTACTGACAAATTTAATTATTGCATTGTTGCTATTATGCCGCTTTGGACAAAAACGTCTGCTAAATAGCCTACTACAACTATAATCATAAGCACAGGAAATAATGTGAATTTACTTAGTTAACACTGGCAGAAAGGAAGACCAATTAGACAGCTTCTAAAGTAGTTTTACCTTGATTCTTTTTTTTTCTTTTGTCGGTACAGGATGCGCTGACTCTTCACAAACCCCATGGCTCCACTGTCCACGTCCACGTCCTGGCCGTCCACCGCACCTTCCGCCAGCAGGGCAAGGGCTCCATCCTGATGTGGCGCTACCTGCAGTACCTGCGCTGTTTGCCCTACGTGCGCCGCGCCGTCCTCATGTGCGAGGACTTCTTGGTGCCTTTCTACCGGAAGTCCGGGTTTAAGGTGCAGGGCCCCTGCGAGATCACCGTGGGCCCCCTTACCTTCACCGAGATGCTGTACCACGTCCGTGGCCACGCTCTCATGCGTCGCAACAGCGGTTGCTGAGCCGCCGAATGGTCCCCTGGACCGTGTGATGTGATTGATGTTGCTTGCGTGTTTTGTTTGGTTTCTATGGTCAGTCAAGTGAAGACGGGGAAGATGTGCTTTTGGCCAGTGTTTGGAGTTGATCATCAGCTTGTTGTGTAGGTGTAAACGTCTCACGCTTTGTTGGCTCTATGGGTGTAGATGTTTGCGAGGTAAAGTTTTCCTTTGTGTTAAGGAATGATGCGGGGGCATCCACTGCCCTGATCAGTAAAAACGACCCATAGTCAGCAAAGGACCAATATGAGCATAATTTGCTCGCTGTGCTGCTGGAGACTATACAGCAGCAATTAGAAAAGAATTACATTCATGTTTTATTGTCAGTTATTTTTATATTTATATGTGGACAACTTATTTATACTTTTTATTTTGCATATTTTTTTTTATTAAATGTTGGAATTTTTTTTTACTTAGAACATTTGAAAAGATAATTTCTATCATTATCTCTAGTGTCTTACAATGTTATCAGATTTCTAGTTTGAAGAAGAGGTTTGAGATGGCAGGAACTGGACTCTTTATTAAGTCTTTATTGTATTCATCCCTGCCCCAACAATTTGTATGTATTCAGCAGGTCCATCTTACTATGGTGCAATGATAGCCCTTCTTCTCTGTTAGTGTCTTGGCTGCACTGGTTGTGTATGTGTGCAATACAGGCATTAAAATACTCGTATAGCATCAACTCAGCACCACCTTTTGATTGTGGTCTCTTGTGATTCAAGACGCCATCACAGCTATTTAAACTATATGAGTAAACAATTTGCTGAGCATTGTATTTTTTTCATTGTGATTATTATATTTTTACTTGTCACATACGTATCATGCAGTCAAATGCAAGAGCGTCTGGTTACGGGTTTTAAATACGTAGCTCAAGCACAGAATTGCTCATTAGAAAGAGGAAACCTATTCAGTTGTATTGTAGATGTTGATGTTGGCTGTATGGTCCTAATGTGGTTAAGAAAGTTTCTACTGTTATTGATCGTTGTTTGTGTTGGGTGGGACTGACTCTGGATCAGCTTGAGCCACCTGTGTGTGCACCCAAAAGGCACTGACCCCATCACCTCCAGATGGACCTCTTCACTCCTCCGTGTGCAGCTTTAGCAGCTCAAGAGTACCACAAGCCCCTGCAGCGCCACCACAGAGCTCTAACGAATGTAAACATCTGATCTGAGGATTTGCTGGAGCAACAGTCTGCCATCTCTTTATCAGGCCTGTCAAAAGTGATACGATACGACAGTGATTTATCATGACAACTGCCCCCCTCAAAAAAAAAAGCTTAGAAACGTGTCATCTTCAATCTGCTGACCAGGTTGTATGGAGAACTGGTCATTACACCAACCAATGTGTCCCCAAATGCTGTAAGGCTGTAAAGCTCTGCTAGAAGGACTTGGTTATTTTTCTATCAGATGAAATAACTACCACTTTTGCCTCAAGTCTTGAATCAAGACACCTTTACATGTTTTACAAGACTTTTGATGACAGTAAAAATAAAAAATAAAATTGATGAAGAATTGATGCTGCTCTTTGTCTGATTCCAGGCAGACATTAAACAATAAACCACTAGCAAAATGTCCCAGAGTTGTAGTGATTTGGCTGGTAACGCACCATAGATGGGGAATCGAGATTATACTTGATGGTGCGTAAACGGTGGCACTGGGGAGGCCAATCCACAGAAATCCACCAGCGCCACCTGTTGCAGGTGCTCAGTCAGAAGCCCAGGACGCCCCACCAGTTAACATATGTCAGCCAGAGCGGTAGATAAAACAGAGTGGCGACACTCCCATAGACCTCCATAGGAAAAAATGGCAGCGCTTTTTCCAGGCTATTTCCTCGTTATGGGGCTTTTGGAACTGTTTACAGCCAATCTCTTGGTCAGTAGTCAATGAGTTAATTGATTACACCTTCCAGCATCAGAAGTACATCCCACCCTCCCGCGATTCAGCCATTCAGCACAGGTTTTTTTGGAACTTTTGATCGTGGCGGCAACATCAAAGAGTGTCGCAACTCTCTCTATCTATGGCTCTGATGTCAGCTAGTAGTACTGGTAAACAGACATAGGAGAAAAACATTTATTTACATTTGTTTTAAAGACGAAAACATCTTTTATAATCCACACATAAAGGAATAACATATAAAATCCATCAAAAATATCAGTATGTATAATTTTACAATTTCCCTTTTTTTTTTTTTTAAATAAATGACTATCTATTTGGTCCAATCCCACCTGTACAGTTTGTTAGTACAAATTAATGCAATCATAATAAAAGGCAGTCAAACTTGATTATTAATTTTTTTTTAAAGAAAAAAAGGCACGCTGCATTCCAATGTCAACAAGATCCTACTGAAAAAAAAACTGAAGGGGCTATAGGTCTCCGCAACACACTTGTGTGTCAGAGAAACAGGCAGTAGGGTACTAAAAACAAAACACGGCAACATCCATATCCATGAAGAGTGATGATCAGAGAGATAAGCAGTGGTACAGTATCTCTTCACCATCTCTACGTTACCAGTCATCCCCATGAATCCTAACTCCCAGATGTGATACGCAGAAGGGGATACATGATCACGCATAGCTGCATATTAGCCCCAATTAGGCCGTAATCCATTTCACAGTCATCTTTTCACAGCGGATAAAGCCAGACACTCACCACGGCTAAGAGCTCTAATCCAAGTGCACACGGGGAGCAAGGCGGGCAGTGGTGACGGATGTTTTTCCGGTAAACAGCGAGGGACGGCTAGTCCAGCGCCGGAGTGAGGCACAGTAAATGCAGTCCTGATGTTGGAGAGGCGTTTGCTCAGCTTGGCACAATCACATCCCTTACAGTTCATGACTCAAACGCTTCCCATTCAAGGCAAATGCAGCACTTTATATAAAAAAAATGGAGACAAATGAAATGTGATATTTGATATTGAAATGCATGTCTGACCATCCATAAAATCAATATAAATACTTAGGCAAAATTCCACATGGAACTTACTGAAAAACTTGAAATGTTCAGTTTGGTCAACTGAAATGATCCCAGAAAGGCGCTGACATTGATTATCAAGCTGCACAGTATTATGAATACCAACATGTTCAGTCAGTCTAACGGATGGACTCAAAGCAACTTGATGTTAGTTAGCTGACTTAAAAAGAATGTACCATCTATCAAGGCATTAAATAACAGCAACATTTACAGGAACTGACAATTGGTAGATCTGAAATAATGCGCACCTTTTCTTCTGTAAGAAAAAGGCAGATTTTGTCTTAGGTTTTCTTGGCTTAAATGTGAAATTCAGACTACTCTGTAGTGTAAGGCCTAAGAGCCATCTCCTATGATGACTTCCCACTGCCCAAAGCCTCCAGCCCAATAACATGTCTCACAAATACTTGAAAGAAAAACGTCTAAGTCTAGGATGGCTTCCTGTATGTTCTAATTAGGTCCTAAGCCATGTGTCCTGATGAGCCCCTTGATGAACACTTTAGTGAACATTTTCTTTAGTGTTGCAAAACAACAAATAAGCAGGAAGTGTAACAAATGTTGTGAGGTAACATGTCCATTCTCAGAGTAGATGTCCGCAGTTTCATGTCTGCTCGCAGTTTCATGTCTGCGCACGAGGTCCTCACAGACCTGTGAATTCTCTTTGCCCCTTCAGCAACCCTGTGAGAAGGGTAGAGTAACTCTCTCTCTAGTAGTGCTTTTGCTCGCTCGCCATACGCCCTCTCACAAGTTAACTTGTCCCAACTGCATGCAAACGTCCGACTGTCATAGAGCATTGAATGCTCGCTGTCCACGCTGAATCCAAGAGATGTGTCGTTCTATTGCGTTACGCTTGTATAATTCTAGAACAGCGCGAGCGACAGACAGAGAATAGAAACAGGGCGTTCCCGACAAAAGTTCTTAAGTTGTATTGACACGCATCCAGTTAGGACACTCTCACCGAAAACAAAGCAATCAAACTGATTTTTGTCGCCAACGCTCTCTCGCATTCGCATGCACTTGGGACATACGGTGTTTATAGCGTTAGCCATGCGACGGTTCCGACGTGTCCCGACGCGTCGCGCCCTCCCTAATGCACCACGTGGTCGATGTCGTAGCGCTCGCAGAACTTGCTGGTGAAGGGCAGGCAGGTGAGGTGCTCCAGCCAGTGCCAGTTGATGGGGTAGATGTAGAACCAGACGATGAGCGAGGCGAAGAGCCCCACGAAGACCAGCAGCGAGAGCAGGATGAGCGCCCGCTTGCGGTACTTGTCGAACGTGTTGAACGTGATGTACGGCAGGAAGGAGAAGGAGAGCAGCAGGCCGCTGAGGAAGCCGAAGATGTGCGCGATGTTGTCGATCCAGGGCAGCAGGCCGCAGAAGAAGAGGAAGAGCACGATGCCCACCAGCTTGAGGAAGGCCTTCCAGGGTGTGGCCAGGATCTGCCAGCACTGGATGAGCTCCACGAACAGGCACGCCAGCAGACCGAACTGGGAGCCGGCCGGACCCACCTGCACAGCAACACACAGAGAGCTCAGTCGTTACTGGAGAGCACATCGACTCCGAGCCTTTAGGGTCAAGTCACTTAGCTACACAAGTCATGAAAGAACCATCCAATACAACAGCATCAGCTAGTGTTGCCACTACTGCTGCTATGACAGACGACAGAGAGAGAGTGACTAAGGGCTTACTCACACTGGGCGCGGTTCACTTGTGCCATGCCGGAGTATGGTTGCCTCCTGTCCTTGGTCCGTACTCACACTGCACGCTATCAAACTGTACGCAGCCACGGTTGAGCTGCTGTGTTCTAGAATCTTTGTATACCAGACCAAAAACGGGAGAGAACTGTACTCTCTGACCATGCCCACTGCCCAGTTTGAGTGCGCCCTTAGCACAAGAAAGCTAATGTATGTAGCAACGCTCAATGGTGTTTTTTGCCCCCAACAGCACCTTCCAGGCAGCACAGCCTAAAAGGCACTACCTTTACCCTATTCCTAACCTTAATAACCCCCTCAACCCTCATCCTACCCCTAAACTGGGGGGGAGTAGTGCCTTGAAGGCAGCGCTGCCTGGAAGGCACCATTGAGGGCAAATAATACCAAAGACCATGTAGCAACTGCAAGGTTTCATTCAGCCAAAGTCACTGTTTGTAGGGAATCCATGTGAGAGGGAAAAAAAATCACAGATCAACATGAATACAAAAAAAGGGACAATTTGTTGTGAATGATTTACATTTTATGAATGAATCATTCAAATACAACTTGCCACTATTTCTAAATCACACACCCTGCTTGCATTGTTGGGCTTAATGTATCCTCTGTGAATGAAAAACGTGACCATTGAAAGCCAATGTCACATGTATCTCACTAATGGCAGTGTGGAGAGGCAAGGCTGTTATTATTTTACAGAGACATCACACACACACACACACACACACACACACACACACACGGAAGTCAGATGTGCTGGCTGAATGTGCAGCGTTGACCCCGTGGCGGTGGAGCGTGGGGTCAGATGCGAGCGGATCGTCATGTGAATGCTAATACTAGCTGAGCAGCAGGGTCGCCACTAGCCATCCATTACCTCTTTGTGTGATATTAATGAGCCACTCAAATATGGCCGGGGGAAAGAAGAAAGGCTCCCATCAAACAACAATTAGCAAAACAGACAACCAGGCAATTATCGCAGTAACCGACAGGAGTTACTCAGGCCGGCAGATGTTGGTGCCGTCAATACGGAGTTACACTTAGTAGGCTACTGTTCGTATAACGACTGTTCTTTCTCTCCTTTTCTGCCACGCACAACAAAATGTTATTGTACACAAGAGGTTGTTCAACTCATAGACTCTATAGAACGTTGAAATATTAAGGATGTAACGATGCACCATGAATCGGCTAAAAATCAACACAAATGTCTGAAAATGACAAACAGTCAAGATCAAAAAAATGAATCGCAATTCAATTTCTGAACAGAACAGGCCATAATCTGCTGTTGATTCCACTTGTTCAATTTCAGATGTCTACGAATGTTGATAATAATAATAATAATAGTAAAATTGGAGTCAGATCGGTCAAAATATTTAAATGACCTCACCATGCAGGGCGCTGGATAAGACAGAATACACATTAACTGTGACACTCAGGATTTCAGACCTTGTTGTTCCTCTCAGTTTGAAAAATATTCCTTTATTTATAGTTATAATTTGTCTGTAGCTTATTAATATTGTGAATCATACCGAATTGTGAGTTGAGTGTATCGTTACATCCCTATCAAATATGCATTATATTTCAATCACACATACATTTGCACACAGATTCCAAACACGTGCAATAGGCCTACCTCAATTTAAAGTGCAGTGTGCAACATAATGTATGGTTGTAATTAATGGTGTGGCTAAAGGAATTGTGCTTTCCAAAGACACTTTCCAAGTTCAACTTCAGTTCAGCCGTCAAAGCCCTTTCCCTCACACTGACTCTCTCATTTAGAAGTAGAGCAGGGCCTGCCTGACTGCCTGATGATCACCTGTCAGGCCTGACGTCAGGATGGTGGCGACAGGTCAGCTGAAGCAGATGGCTAATCTGAGGAGGGCACCTACTTCAGCAGGCAACAGGAAAGACAGGGATGGAGAGAGAGACAGGGAGAGAGAGACAGAGAGAGAGAGAGAGAGAGAGGGAGAAAGGGAGGGAGAGACAGAGAGAGAAAGAAAGAAAGAGAGAAGGAAAGAGAGAGAGAGGAAAAGAAAAGAGAGAGCTCTTCACATGCTCATGCAACACCCCCTAACACACGTCACACGCCCATAAAAAAGTGTCTCACACACACAAACACCGCCTGTGGCGTGCTAGCCACAACCACGTTAGCATTAGTGTTAGCATTAGGGAGAGTCACGCCGCACCACGCGGCCATGCTCACGTTTCTGGAGAGTGAGAGGTGAAAGCTGAGGCTGGACGACTCCCTGACGCCTGACTGCCGAGCATGTGAGAGGACTGAACTTCTCCAGGAGCTTACAGGGCTCACATTCTCTGACATAACATCAGACTCTCTTGTGCGTCTTTTAGAAATACCTCACCCAAAGAGAAGCTTAGCAATTAAATAGCTGAGATGTTTGCTCTC
The DNA here is from genome assembly GCF_963854185.1 of Sardina pilchardus. NCBI lineage: Eukaryota > Metazoa > Chordata > Actinopteri > Clupeiformes > Clupeidae > Sardina > Sardina pilchardus. The sequence continues at coordinate 46,028,253 of NC_084994.1, forward strand.
ATTACTCCTGCACACTACGCACATTAGTTAAGTAGAGGTAAGAAAGACCTCATGCTTCTAGGTTGATCATGTCCAACCCATCATACAAGACACTTCAAACATCAGAAGGTCAAAAAAGTCAGATTGTAATTAATGAACTCTGCTCATTTGCTCTACATACAAATTTGGCACCAAATCAAATATTCACATGACCTTGTAAAGGGGTCAACATTGTGCTGCATAAGAGGGTCACATAATAAGGTGAACAAGGCCAGATGAAGTGTGGTCGGGGGCTTGCCATAGTGGCCCATGCCCAACCTTACAATATCACAGGAATCATCCAGAACATGTCAAGGGGTGAACAACTATCAACACTCTACGACACTGCATAGAAACAAAAAAAGAGAGTGTGGTTACTGATAATTAAATGCAAAGCACTTGTATCTCAGTAATTAGTTTGTGTAAGCACCACCTGTAAATACCTAGGTCGTGTCATGATACCTTGGCTAACAATTGCATAGCTGGTCAGTTTGGCTGTAATCTAGTGGCATCTAAGAGCCATCATGCCCCTCAGGGTGTGCAGATTGGACTAGGATGACCCCGACCGCCCAGTGAAACGTGCACTTAGCCGGGGGCACGTGCTGACCAGACTCCCTGCAAGACCAAAGATCACACGGAGAGCGAGAGTGCTAATGTTGAGATTAGCACCTAGCTACTCACCACCAGCTGCACTGGAGCGATGATGACAGGGAATCGGATTTGCCCTCAGGTTCCCAAACACAACCCAGGGTTAGTGCCAAGCAAGCAAAGGAGGAAGAGTGTGCTTTGCCTTTGAAGCGCCAACTGACTTGACTGCACAGTGCTCTGACTACAACACTTTGCCCTGTCAGTGCCCCTTAACTGAATAGCGAAAGGTGAGCATCCGCGGCAGTGCAACAGAATCAAGCCCACGGGCCCTGCTGTGTGGGCTAATAGGATAATTCAGCCTTATTACTGGCGCCCTAAGTGGCTTGGGGTTCATGGCAAGCCGTGTGTTGTGGCCACTATTTCAGTCACGAGAAAGGCAATGGGTTTATGATGCCTTCCCAGCACTGCAGTGACGCCAGAGCCTGACGGAGAGTCTACTTGACAGCCGGCCTCGAGAGAGACAGAAGCCACCTGAAACGCTGCTGAACACCTCAGCACAGAGACACATATGGGTCACATACATCCACACCTCTGTGAGTCTTTTAACATGAAATAACATATACAAACACACACATTGATGTATAGAGGTGATGAAGGCATAAATGGCAGGTTATTGCCGTTTTGGAGGAATGCCTTTCACAAATGGTGCAATTCCATCTTTCCGTAGCTAAATAAGCAAAACGAGAATCTTTAACATACTAGAGGAGTAGCAAACAAATATTTATGAGCAAATAGAATGTGTTGTGTTCTCACTTGACCAGGAATGCACTGGCAAGCTGTTGTGGTCAAGTGGTCTGCTTGGACGGTGAGAGTAAAGCTTAAAGGGTTAAAGTTGAGTTGGAGTGACCAGTGCCAATTAGGTAATCCCCCTCTCTGCTCAGCATATTTCTCTCTCTTCCAACTCTTCACATGCTTAGCTTCCTTCTAATCTTTGATAGAAATGACCATTGCCAGAAGATTGACGCACCAATGTATGGCAAAGAGCTTGATGGATTGCTTCCAATCAACCCAAAAAGACGTCAACTAGATGTACTGCAGAGCGGCAGTGTGAGTGTGTGTGTGTGTGTGTGTGTGTGTGTGTGTGCCTGCTTGCCTGCGTGTGTGTGTGTTTTTATGTGTGTGTGCGTATGGGTGTGTTTATGTGTGTGTATGTGCAAGTGTGTGTGTGCTTGTGTGTGTAAGTATGTGTGTGCCTGTGTGCATGTGCATGTGCATGAGTGTGTCTGTGTGCCTGTGTGGGTGCATGTGTGTGGGTGTGTTTATGTGGGTGTCTGTGTATGCGCATGTCTGTGTGTGTGTGTGTGCATTGTGTGTAAGTGTGTGTGCCTGTGTGCATGCTTGTGTGTGTGCATGTGCATGAGTGCGTGCGAGTGCATGTGTATGAGTATGTTTATGTGTGTGCCTGTGTATGTGCAAGCCTGTGTGTGTGTTGTGTGCAAGTGTGCCTGTGGGCATGCCTGTGTGTGTACATGTGCATGTGTATGAGTGCGTGCGTGTGCATGTGTGTGTGTGTGTGTGCGTGCCTGCGTGTTAGTGTGTGCCTGCCTCTGTGTGTGCATGTGCGTGAGTGTACATGTGTGCTGTGTGCGTGTATGCACATGCGTGTATGTGTTTATGTGTGTGTGCATGCATTCGTTCAGCTGATAAGGCCCTACATATAATCATATAGAAACCAGAAACTATCAGGATTGTTACTAAAGGCTCAAAGTAGTCAAACTGTCAGGATTCTTACTAAAGCTCAAAGTAGTCGAACGATCAAGACTGTTACTCAAGCTCCTGGTCTGTCCAAAGTAGTCTAACCGCGGTCAGGTAGCACACCTGTAGTCTAAACGTCCGCGGCCAGGTAGCACACCTGTAGTCTAACCGTCCGCGGCCAGGTAGCACCACCGGCCGTGTGGCCGTCCACCTGACTACCAGTCACTTCCTGCACGGCTAAAGTTAGTGTCGGCTGCCCCAGCGCCTCAGGCCCATTTATAGCAGGCTTGCTGAGACACTATTAATCCGCCCTTAAAGAGGATTGTGTCCTAACTTTCCATCAGCACATCAAACACACGATGAGGAGAATGGGATTAGCCGCTGATGACTGAGCTGATGGCACGCATCTATCGGGAAGTCCTTGTCCAGCGGATGTACACAAAGAATCTGGTTGTACTTCATATTAATTCGATTATTTATAACTGAAGCATTAATGCAGAATAGGGATAGATGCTTCAGCAACATCTCAAAACACAACAGGTCCAAGTTACTAGTTATTCTAACATTAAGAAGCTGTGACATATATTCGTGTAAGAGTATTGTCATTCAAAAGTTAGAAATAGTAAATGCAAAACAAAGCAAATAGTCCGTTAAGACTAACACAAACACTGGTGAAAAGGTCATAAGGTCGAGACGGTCACCGTAGACAGATAATCACAACAAAAAGCTCCTCCAGACAAGACAACACACACAGGTCCACAACAGACGCTTCATTTTCTCGCCAGCACTTTCTCTCATCTCTCTGTTGAGCTTTCACACCCCCCCAGGCACGTAACCGACCACGGCACCCCGTAACCAAGTACGTCACCACGTAACCAGTAACCACGTAACTAACTAGGTCAGTATTATTCACACCATCTTTAATACGTGCTGGTCAGCACAGCGTAGACGCTACTTGCCAGAGCGTGGAGAAGTCTAGAGTACCACAGGCTTAGAGAGAGAGTTCAGGAAAGCTGGGAATAAGCCATGGCCCACACAGCTAAACCTCAGGGGACCCCTGCTGACTGAGCCAGAAGGAGTTTTTTTTGTGTGCTTTTGTTTCTCTTGGTCTCAAAACTGATCACACACTGAACCCTTGTGTTTGTGTTCCCTCCTGAGTAAAAATGCAGTTCACAATTACCCAATAACAATTAAATGTTCATATCACAGCTTAAACAAAAAGGCAGAAAAAGAAGGGAATACCCTCTAATGAAAGAAGAGCTGTGCCAAAGGAGGGAGGGATGAAATGAGAGGAGTCGGGAGAGATAGATAGATAGATCATAGTGGTGGGTGAGGGGGGTGTGCATTGTGTCCTGCGGGGCTTGCCGTACCTCGGCTCTGTAGGGGAGGAAGAGGGCGCTGGCCAGGTTGCCGGTGATGCCGCTGAGGATGTAGATGATGGAGATGCGCAGCCAGCCCGCCAGCTTCTCCAGGTCCCGCAGGATGGTCATGTGGAACACCACCGACACCAGGCAGTGCAGCAGTCTGTACACACACACACGCCCACGTACACATGCCCACGTACGTACACACACACACACGCACACACACACGCACACGCACACACACACACACACACACATACACGTACACGCACACACACGCCCCCTTACACACACACACACACACACAAACACAAACACGCCCACGTACACACACACACACACACAGAGAATACACTACTTAGGAATAATACAAAATGACCTGTTATGTTTTCCCTCCATGACTGCTGCTCTAAGGACGGAGGGATAGAGGGGAGAGGTGGAGTCTTCCTCACCCGGCGTGGAGGAAGAGCGACAGCCACAGCCTGTAGAACTGGTCCGGCACATCTGGATTCAGGAAGGGCAGCAGCCCACACACATCATCTAAACAATTTACCTTTGGCCCGAGGAGAGAGAGGGCGGGAGAGAGGGAGGGAGAGGAAGAGAAAGAGAGAGAGAGAGAGAGAGCGCAATTAAAGCCAGCACGGAGCTCCTAAAGGGCTGTGTGCATTAAACAGAAAAGTTTAATATGTGCACCAGATCCTCTCTAATGCACACCAGAAACTCAAAGCCCCTGACAGGACATGGGCAACAAAAATAGAACTCGATTTCTGGGAAGCATCTTGTGTGCATGAGAAAGGTCTTATTTGTGACCCATATCCTGCTCACTAGGCCAGTAAAGCGCAGCTTAATAACAGAGCGTTCAGGTATTCAAATGAAAACGAGTTATACGACTCATAAAAGCACCTGTGAGCATAGCGTGGCCTCTTCGTGAAAGTATCCCTGCATGAAACTACAGTACTCCCGCGTTGTAATCTCACACCTGATCCAGAGAGAGAGAGAGAGAGAGAGAGAGAGAGAGAGAGAGAGAGACGAAGGGCAGGAGGGAGGGATAGAGAGAGAGAGCGGGAGAAAGAGAGAGAGCAGTATGAAAACAGATCACACAGAGCAACACCATGGCATCAAGTGCAGACATTTCTGAGCTACTTACAACCACTGCTGCCGACTAATTAATTTAATCCACTTGATCCATTTAACCAGAATGTGTGTTTCTTTTTAACTATGTGAACTCTAGAGCGTGTGTGTGTGTGTGTGTGTGTGTGTGTGTGTGTGTGTGTGTGTGTGTGTGTGTGTGTGTGTGTGTGTGTGTGTGTGTGTGTGTGTGTGTGTGCGTGCGTGTGTGTGTGTGCATGCCCTGAGGAGCTGTGGGTTACCTGCCCTTGGTGCCTATGCAGCAGGGCCGCCCTTTAATCTTGCAGTCCATGTGCCGAAGGCCTGTTTGGTTCAACCTGCCACGCTTGGTACAGATCTGAGAAGAGCAGAAAAGGTCCAATGTTTATCGAAACAAACTCATGCACAAGTACAACATAATTCTGAGATATCAATTTGAGGCTTGAACTGTTACCCAGGATGTAGAAGACCCACAAACACACTAAACAGTACATGAAGTAACCACACACTAAACCCACCAGGAAAGGCAGGTAAATATTAAAGGCTAATTTACATGTTGATGCTTTTAAATTTGCACATTTGTTTGAAAACTACTTCAAAATGTAAGATGAAAAGGAAGACAGCCAGACAGATACACCATTCATTTCCTGACTGGTCTTTCTAGTTATTTGCTTTCCATGAAATCCCGCATGATTTCCCTATTCCTACCCCACAAGGCTCCTACTTGAGCAAGTCTATTACACCGAACATCCAGCTTTCATTTGACACATCTGAAACGTCATCTATAGTGAGTTGCAGCAGCTTTGAACCTGACGGCAGTTCCCTTGGCTCCACAAAGAGCTTCCTCAGGAGACTAAACCTGTTCCACTTACCGGCCACTCGGTGATGTCATCGGGCCATATGTGCGGTGCTATGGAGCCGGGCTCTTCACAGATCCTTTAGCCAATACATGTTTATGGGCGAGAAGACCACGGAGGAACATCATGTTAAAGCATCAACATAAAACACGTCATGGATAAGCATAAACATAAATGTATCACAGAAAAGCATGAACATAAACATATCACACATAAGCATATCATGCATAAACATAACCATATCACAAATAAGCATATCACGCAGAAGTATAAACATATAACGCATAATAGACATATCACATATAAGTATAAACATATCACGCATATACATAAACATAAGCGGACGCAAGAGCATGAACAGATCTCTGCTGCTGGCCTTTATGAACAGCTATGGGAGTGGCCATCTTGTGAGGTCTCCCTCCAGGCAGTACCTTGGGTCCTGATGACACACAGCGCCGGACGTCCTGACGATGTCCACATCTTCATTTGTCCACTGGATGAAAGTGCCAAGTGTTTCCTTACAGGGGAGAGGAGAGATTGAGATTCACGATTCAAGTGAAACAACCCATGATAGTGGCCTGTAGGTGGCAGTATAGGGCTATGTGCTGTGCATGTGGATCAGTATGAGCTCGAGTGGTATGTGTGCATAATTTGGTGCAGCTTTGACTAGGAAAAATCCTGAAACAAATTAAGGTTAGAACACGCAATCTAATAGCATTCCTGCTATTAGACTCAAAAGTCCTGCTCAAAAGTTAGGAATCACAGAAATGGTCTTTTGCATCCAAATAACCTACAATTGATAAAATATAATGCAAAAGTGATCATTCTGAAAAGCAATATTATAGCTGGATTATTTTGGATTACGTAGGAGCAAAAGGTTCATTTATGGTAATCCTAATCCTATTTTAAAGTGTAAAAGGCTGATTTATCATCAGGGAAACACAATCATGTTTTAGCAGCTCAACATTGTCTTGCAGAGTCAAGTCCAGATAAATCAACTCATGTTCATTTATATACAGTAGCACATTTCATACACAGAAGTCATTCAATGTGCTTACATACACCTCCATGTATTAAAAACCTTTTTGGGCTATCTGGAGCACTAGACTAGAGAATGGACAGAAAAACAGCTTTCTATCGACTTAAAAAAAAGAGAAATCCCAGAGTTATCTTCAACGGTAATGAGTCTCAGGAATGCTGGCTGACCTCAGTGCAGTGTCAAAGAAAACAAAACCTATCAGACTAAGAAAAGGAACAGACTAAAATGGACAAGAGAAAACAGATGCTGGGTGGACAATTCTTATTAAATTACCTGTTATACATTGCCAAAAGTGAACTAATGTGTTGAGCAGAAACATTGAGAGAAACACAGCTTCAACATTTCCTTTTCAACAGCCTCATAATCTCTCAAGCAGAAAAAATGTGATAGTGTGAGGGTGCTCTGGTTTTGCTCAAATGTGTACCTCGTAAACACCGAGTATTAGGAATCTTAGGAAACAGGGAAGGCCATTACTCCATTCTACCATAACTCCATTGCCATTTCATATCCTATCCTAGACTTCTTTTGACAAATGGAGCACTCTTTAATGCGCAAGAACAAAAATAACATCTTCAAGCACTAACTATGAGTTTTCCTGTCACTTTTGGGGTGATTCAAAACTGAAAGAACGGTAGAGTATCAGCTTGGAGAAAGGTGTGTGCATGTACATATATGCAGAGATAAAACAGGTGAGCACACATAACTCTCTTTCTCTCTGTGTATACGTGTATGTGTGTGTGTGTGTGTGTGTGTGTGTGTATGTGTGTGTGTGTGTGTGTGTGTGTGTGTGTGTGTGTGTGTGTGGATGAGATGATGCGTATGTCAGGAGAGCCCACTCACTGAGCAGTCTTTGTTGAGGGTCTGCACACAGCCGGAGTTGTCGTTCTGGACGCAGCAGCCCGTCTGCCGCTCCAGGTCTTTGGCCTTGCGGATGAGCTGCACGATCTGCTGGTCCTGCCTGATGCAGGGGGAGAACTTGGCCCCCAGGTGGATGAGATCATCCTGAACGCGCCCAAAGAGCACAGATGAAGAGCCGGCACAAAGGCTTACAATAACGTGCATTACAGCGGTGTGCAGTTACATTCATCCGTACAAGCAAAAATGATTTTCTGATTTTTAAGGTTTCATGGTCATAATTTTATTGCTAAAGGCTTTCCGCACTATAAAATCATAACATTTAGTTTCGAGTTTCCTTGCACGCCGGGGTAGAAGAACGCCAGAGAGAAGGAGAGCCCAAACTCACAGAGGACGGCCCAAGCCAGAAGTTCTCCTGCTGGATGTACTTCACGCTCTCATAGATGCCTTTGTTCTTCAGCACCTGGAGGAACACATGAAAAACAGTAGATGAATGAAAAGCCACTGACAGGGCAGAGAGTGTGACTCCTCTGCGGGTTCGCATGAGAAACTCTTGAGTTTGTGCTAGCGGTGGGCAGGGAGCGGTGGGCAGGGAGCGGTGGGCAGGGAGCCGTGGGCAGGAGCGCTGGTCTGCTGTTAGTGTCTGACAGGAAGGCCACACTGGGCTCGTAACTGAAGCATTTCCGCTCACGCTCACGGAGCATCTGCTGCTGCGATTAGCCTCCATTATAATCAATGGAGCTGGCTGCACCAGATGTGATAGCAGCAGTCGTGTGTACAGTACGTAAAAAAAAAAAAAAATCTGCGAACGGTGCGCTTCACTTCCAGACCCGGTGTAGCGCAGGTGTGAGGCATCACCTGGCCATTCCATGCCACTCCTCTCTCCAAGATTATATCTAACATGTCTCTATATTATTGGTGTTAACTAACCTTTTTGTGGCAATGTATGCTTTTGTCTTTTTTGTCTAATCTGTGTCATCTCACTCCTAGGAGACAATAAAGACTCATCTTATCTTATCTAAAGCCCACACATCACTCTCTTTGTTTGTGGTAAAGAGCGGCGGGTGAAAATGGAGGTAATGACTGTGTAAGGGGAGCACCAACCAAGAAGCACCTTTCATGGCCTGAGCGTACAAGAAGCATCCCCAGAGAACCATTAAGGAGACCTTGCCCTTAAGCACCATAGAGGACATCTTGCCACTAATACCACCAGCAGTTATTAGTGATCTGGTTGTTTGGTTGTTGTGTGACTGGTTGCTAAGGAAGTGGTGTGGGGGAGCTGAGTGTGTGAACGTGGTGGGGGTCTCAGGAGGATGTGGGGGGGAGGGGCTGAGTGTGTGAATGTGGTGGGGGTCTCAGGGGGGCATTGTGTGTGTGTGTGTGTGTGGGGGGGGGGGGGGGGGGGGCGGGGAGTGCATAGGTGTGTGTGTGTGTGTGTGGGGGGGGGGGGGGGGGGGTTGGGGGGGGTGTCTCACCAGCTCGGTGGTGGAGCGCTGGGCGAATCCGACGGGGGCGAAGCCGTACGTGCAGATGGCCAGGAGGGTGATGACGATGTGGACGAACGTGATCCAGTACGTGAAGTACGGCCTGGAGGGAGTAGAACAGATGGTTTAGATCGAGTGTCCTCAGCACAGGCTTCACTGAGTGCCCATTACAGAACACACTGACCACTGGTCAGGTCACCACAGCAATTTAATAACTTTAGAGGCTTCACTAAGTGTCCATGAGGAAAAAGACTGATAACTCCATATTTTAGGATCTACAGTATATTCTAATAGCATGGGCAGCCACTGGCCACCGTGGTTACTGAACTTGATAGCAATCACTTTATCATGCCTGCACTTCTGCACACGTCCAACATTGTTTTTGATACTAATGGATGGGTTCATGTTCATTCCAAACATTTGAAAATATTATGGCCCAATCCCTCATGCTGTCCTAAAGCCCTGTGCACAGAGAGCTGGTGGTGGTGGTGGTGGTGGTGGTGGTGGTGGTGGTGTTGGTGCTAGAGGGCCTCACCGGTGGCTGTGGAAGTCCTCCAGCTGCTTCTGCACGTTGCTGCTGAGGCTGCGGCGGTAGTGGCGGTTCAGCCACTTGCCCACCACGCCCATGCCGTACAGGCGCTTGTGCTTGTCGAAGGCGAAGTGCTTGACCTGCGAGGCGATGCGTCGCCCGCGACGCTGCTGCGGCCGCTCACAAGGCAGCGGCGTCTTACTGATGTCCCGTCTGCACACGGAGAGGGAGGAGAACACACACACACACACACACAGATCATCAGAGACTGAAAGACAGGCTTGCTGTATATATATATATACAGTATATTTATATATGTATACTTTATACACACACACACATATATCAGATCAGATGCATTCAAAAAGTCACAACTTTTTTTTTTACAGTTTTAAAATATTGTTTTATTAGACATTATACTGTAATAAGATGCTGTAGTAAAAAAAAAACATCTCACAGACTGATATCAATCGGCTCTTTAGCAGTAGCTCAGTGCTGATTTCACATGGAGGTCAGCAATGTTTCAAACCAGTTCTTATGAATATACAGATTACAGATATACAGATTAATAATAATAAAAAAAAATAATAATCCAGATATTCATTTGTTATTATTTATTATCTCCCAGTCACCACCAAAATGAGCAAGTGGACAGAGGAACGTAGTGCTGTAGCACATGCAACAAGTATGCCAGGTCACCAGATTGGAATGGGGTTCTTCGCACTTTTCTTTCTTTTGCCGTGGATTTCCAACACATATCTGTTAATGTATATGTAGTTCTGTGTTGTATTGACTTGTGCAGGAACTAGATCTAATTAAGGCAGCAAATCTCAAAGAGGCTAAAGTCAAACAAAGAAATACGCATAGACACTTTTCTGGTCGACCTGTCACAGCACAGATACTGCACTGATAGCAGTGAGTGTGTAACATATCAATGTGGAGCATGGTCAGTCGGTGCCAAAGTATCTCTGGCCAAAATGTGTTGGAGCCACTGGGTGAACTTCCGTTGTCAGTATGGTGATGTCAGGAAACTCCTGAATGATTGATTTTGCGCCGTGTGGTGTAGAGAAAAGGCTGAGGAGGATGATGTGTTTGGCTTGCAGTCTGTGCTCTCGCAGAACTCGGACCGCTTCGATAACAGTGTTTCCTGTGCTGAGGATAGGGTACATGAGCAAAACCTTGCGGCGACTGATGTCAGGGGGGAATTTGGAGTAGTAAACTTTGGCTTTCTGTGTCTCCTCGTCGCTCTGGATGAGGATTTTCCCAATGCAGATGGACCGGCAGCAATCCCTCAGACCCTGTTCCATGGCCTCCCCACTTCTCATGATGCTGACTCCACAGTTCCCCCTCTCAAACTTGACGCCATCATATTTGTGCCCTGTTGGAGTGGTGACTGTGCACTCACTGTATGGAAGCTGATTGAGTCCTTCTTCAACCACTAACCTGATCAGTCTCTCTGCACAGAACACGAAATCACCTCTACTGGTCGACTTATCTCTTATGATGGTCTGTAGTTCTCGTATTTGGTCATTCAGTGGAAGGAGTTTCAACTGGGGTCTTATCAGACACCGCGCCTCGTTACTTAATGTAACGGTGTCGTTATGTTGTCCGTTATCTCCGTCGGTGAACGTTTCCGATTGTGTCTGGAAGCCGCTACTGTTGAACCGTACTTGTTTAGCCGCATGCTCTTGACTGTCATTTCCGTTATTGTTCATCTGCTGGTTATGGCAAGGCATTGTATTGTCGTTGAAATATGTTTCCATAGAACAAAAAACAGGACGAAGCTAGTAATCGGCTACTATGCAACCAACAACTGTAAATATAGTTCACAGCGCAAGGCAGTTAGGTAAATTTCCCTTGTCATCCCTGTAAATAATGTTCCGATCTTGAGTTTATTTAATCCGCATGACGTTGAAGTTACAGGAACAGTCACAACTGAACTTGTGAAGCAGTACAAAGTGGAGACTCCGACATCATCCATGCGTGCCCACAATGAGCAATGTTGCAGGGCAACCACATAACCGGTTTCATCGTGTACCGTGTATCGATGATTAAAGTTCTCAAGAAACGGATCATGAGTTCTCAAGAAACTTGAGGTTGGTGTGAGCGGGAGTGTATTGTTTGTGTGTGTGAAGGCCCGATCACATTACAGGCGGCATGCGCTGCGCTCACCGCTAGGTTGCTCTTGGTTGAGATAACGTTCTATGAGTTTTGTTGCTGTTACCGCTCCTATTTCTATGGTTACTGCTGGGCTCCGCGCAAAAGACCATTCACTTACAGCGCGCCACGGTCAAAGTTCAACATATTTCAACTTTGACCGCGGTACGCGCAACAGCGGCAAAACGACAAAATGCCGCCGGCGCTGCACTTTGCTGAGCACAGCGGCAGACCCGTTTTTGCGCTCTCAACCCATTGAAATGAATGGGTTTCATAGCGCATGCCGCCTGTAATGTGATCGGGCCTTGAGAGAGAGTAACCAAATGACTCATCCTGCACTGGATCATCTTCCTGAATCTCAATATTCCGATCACAACAAGTCTGGGCAAATGACTAAATCAGTCAGAGGCTGCATTCATTGTTTTACCCTTGATGTCATCACATCAAGGGTAAAACAAAAGTAGGCTATTGGTTTTATCAAAACTGTTGCCAGTATTTTTAAACTTAAACTAAATAAAATACAACTGGCAAAATACGATTTTGAATTTTAAATACATGCATCAGAAATACTGCTCATCCCCGGACGCTGACTGCAGCAACTCGAGATAGGTAGTTATGATTTTTTTTATGAGTTTGTGTTTTGCGTTTATGTCAGTGTTGATCCAGTTTGACTGCTTTGCTATGTTGCCCACCCAAAAGTAGTCGTCTAGAACCGGTCCTGGACCACTGCACATTTTTCTGAGGTCATCCTACGGTTGCTGAGTGACATTCAAATGAGTTAACGGTCACATTCAAATGCGCAGTGATCTCTTCTTTTTGAATATGACCGTCAACTCAGTCAAATGTCACTCAGCCGTAGGAGGACATCAAATGTGCAGTGGTCTCTTCATTTTTTTCCAGAGCTGAACATATACTGTACATATACAAATGTATATCTGGGAGACTGGAAACACAGAGAGAAAGGAGCTGAAAGGAGAAATGAAAGAGAAAGAGAGATGGCAAAGATAGAAAGACTAATAGAGATTGTAATGAGTGAAAGAGAAATTGGCCTGTGGTGTTGCCCAACCCTGGTTCTCCCCACTGTGACTCACAGGCTGTAGAAGGGGGTGCCGTCTCCAAAGGGCATGTCTCCTGGGCCGTACGCGGCGGACAGAGGGGGCGACTCGAACACGTCGTCGGCCATGGAGTACATCTCCTCTCGAGCGTCAATCTGGGACAGGGGACAGCACAGTGAGCTCAGCAGCAACAACACATTTCTACTATATACTCAGTCATGGCTACGCAGACTAGCTACCAGCAGGTACTGGGAATATGTAACTTGAGAGAGGTGTGTAAAAGCGTTTTGTAAACCCTCTATAGTATAACCATTTATATCACCATTGATATACTTATTAATACTTAATATGACTTACAGTAATACTAACACACTCTATTTCTCTTCCCTTTCCCCTATACCTCACCTGTGAGGTAAACCATTACCAGCCATCAACCATCTCTGTGCCTGTCCCTCATCACACCTGAAGTCACATCCCTCTGACTGCCCTACCATCGCCATTGCCTTCGCCATCCCTATGACTGCCCTAACATCGCCTGCTGTGGTTCCCTGCCCGAATCTTTGGCCCTCGGATCCCAGCGACCCATCACCTTCCGAAATAACTAATGGATTACTAATGGACAATTTATTCCCTACACTGGACTATTTGAACTTTCATTGTCATTGTAACTTTCAAACTACAAATGACTGTACTGTAACTGACCCAAGGCAGATGGGTTGGGCCCTTGAGTCGTGGGTCTGTCTGAGGTTTCTTCCTATATGTATCTCCAATTCTAGGGAGTTTTTCCTTGCCCCTGTTACTCATGGGCTCTCTTTGAATGTCTAACACTCTGTAAAGCGCCTTGAGACATGTGTAATGTATTGGCGCTCTATAAGCGACATTAAAATTGAAAATTGTAACTTCTATGCTAACTCATTAGCCTGGCTCCCATCACTTGAATGGGTACATTTAGCTTCCTTTTACTCCGCTGTCATACAATGGGATACATCTCCTCTTGTGCATTCAACCAAAACAAGAGGGAAACTAAATGAGACACATACATCTCCCTTTTGTACACACATCCATAGAAACAGACAGAAGTTCCTTCCCAAGCCTTTCACAACTGGCCACATACTCTTCTGCAAACATATCAGTCTGAGTCTCATTATGGATTCTTTCTATCAATGATTCATTTGAGTTTTACAAAGAAGCGCATAAATCCTGGTACACGGCTCCTTCTCAAAGAGTGGTCCTGACACGCTAGTTCTAATGGGGGACTCTGTGAGCCAATAGGCCCACAGGAAAACCCATCACGGTGAATGGGAACCAGCTCATCCAGTCTGCCAGTGCAGGGGAACCAAAAATAACATCTGACATTTCGTTTTAATTATCCAGGCCGAGGCTGATTCAAAGCTGATGTGCAGTGGGTGAGTGATTTACCTGTACGGAAAAAAACCCCGGAGAGAGAGAGTAATAAACACAGGAAATGGGGAGACGATAAACACAGAAAAGGTTACAGTCACACACAGAGGGTGGAAACTTCCCTTATTAGTGAAAAGTCAACAGAAAAATAAGAAACCACTTTTTCTATCCATCCGAAACCAAGCACGCAAACTTTGAGTGAGATAAACACTTGAAAAGGCCTTTCAGCTACTTTGGATATGACAGATACTAGAGAGAGAGAGAGGAAATGTTCAGGAAGATAACTGTACATTGAACACTAAACATTTCAGAGAGACACAGAGGGCACAAAAGGACAGCAGGTTAAATGTTGGACAGAGGGACTCTCTCTCACTCTCACTCTCTTTTCTCTCACTCTCTCACTCTCGCTCACTCTCCCTCACTCTCTCTCTCTCAATCTCTCCCTCACTCTCTCTCACTCTCTCTCTCAATCTCTCCCTCACTCACTCTCACTCTCACCTTGCTGAAGAAGACGGAGTCGGAGGTGTCGGCCGTGTCCACCGTGTCCTCCTCCATCCAGCTGGGCCGGGCGAAGCTGCGGCGTGGGAACCCACGGCCGGTGCCGGTGACCGATCCCTGCAGCCCCGGACGACCCTGCGCAACACAAAACCCAGCGGTCACTCAGGCGGTCTCACTCGAAAAAACACTGAACAGAAACCAACAACAACAACAACAACAACAACACCTGGGCATTCCCCATTCAGTCATGAATGACATCACCATCTTTAACCAGCATAAAGCCTCCAAAAGTTTCCAAAAGCCACACAGGTTATTTTTGCACTTGTGTATGTTTATTTGGTTAGGAATGTTGCAAAATATACCAAATGCCTGAGCTAACGACTCCAATTACAGAAAAATAAACAGGAACATCAGTACAACCAGATGCAACACACTTTTTTTTCCAACACCAAAAAACTATAAATTGCACATTTACCACAATAACCACACTTTACTGCAGCAGACTAAACTAAGACGCTCCACAGTTCTCTGTGCCCTTAAATTTGATCTCCGTAACCTTTGCCCTTTGACCCCGGCGGCCTGACCTTGATGAGGTTGGAGGCGGCGCGGATGCTCATGCGGGCGACGGACTCCCTCTTGCGGCGCGGCATGCGGGCGTAGCCGGAGCGCTGGCTGGAGAAGGAGCTGAGCGAGGTGATGCGGGGCGTGAAGGGCGTCCGCGGCGGCCGCTCCGTCTCGCTCGGCTGACGAAAGGCCCGGCCACGGGCCAGAGGGTCCACAATCTGGAGGAGGAGAAGATGTATTAGTCCTTTAAGGGACAATTAGGGACAGGAAAACTTTACATTTACATCTACATTATTATCATTATCTACATTCATTATTTCAGGGTCCACAATCTGGAGGGGGAGGAGGAGAGATGAAGATGTGTTACAGGATAGTGCTTTAAGGGACAATTAGGGACAGGAAAACTCGTCATACATCTTCGTCTACATTTACGTCTACATTTTCATTATTTCATGTCCCTTCATTTTGTTCTCTTGCCACTTTTAGGCGGAGGACTGGCCTACAATACAGTCAGTGCTTGGCTTGTATAGCATCTTCATATCCTTCATAACCTCACAGATGTATCACAGCCTCTCCTCATAACAGAGCAATCAAAACAACATATCGTCATTCAGGAACGTAAGCGTGGGGACAACAGAGGGATTACTGCTACTAGGTCAAAGGTCAGAAGAACACACCTCGTCAGGACATCTGAGAGAGCAGACACGTGAGACACCCAATACACTAACTAACTAGCTGCATGACATGGCATGGCCCTCCAACAGCAGTGAATGTTGGCGAGGGACGAACAGGAGCATGCCAAACAGAGAAGAGGAGAGGAGAGGAGAGTGTGTGCTGATCAGAGGAGGCAGCAGCCAAACAGGAAGAAACTCTGAGAGAGTGACATAGTGAGAGAGAGATAGATAGATAGATAGATAGATAGATAGAGACATAGATAGAGACATAAATAGATAGAGAGGAAGAGAGACCGATAGATAGATAGATAGATACATAGATAGATAGATAACGAGGAAAAGAGACAGATAGATAGATAGATAGATAGAGAGAGAGAGAGAGAGAGAGAGAGAAGTGAGTGTCAGCTGCAGCTGAAGCAACCCTACTGCACTGTGCCATTATTTCCAGTATTATGGGGAGTAGTGATCTCCTGAGATCTTCTTCACCCTCAGTCATCACTCCCTCCTCCTCCTCCTCCTCCTTCTGATCTCACCCACCCAGCAGAACTTCCCCATGTCCCAACCAGGGCCTCATCCACCAGCTAAACTGTCTAGGGCTGCCTCCATTAACCAATTTTATTATTGACTATTAAATTAATCACTATTTTGATAATCAATTAATCGGTTCTTTAAGGAAAATACATCAACATTCTCTGATTGAAGCTTCTTAGGCTTGAATATTTCCTTTACAGCTTTACTGTATACTCCTCTATGACAGTGAACTAAATATCTTTTGTGTGTGGACAAAACAAGGCATGTGAAGACATAATCTTGGAAAATGACTATTTTCTGATATTCTAACGATCAAACAACGGATCGATTTATCAAGAAAGTAATCATCAGTTGCAGACCTTGCCTGTTCTGTGGTGTCTGTTACAGTCTGCATATCTTTTCAGGGAGCGGGCCATTTTGTTTTGTGTTTCTATGCAATGGCCGGAACATAACAACAGTTGTTCTCTCCCACCCAGGCTCATGTTCCAGCTCCTACAGCAGTGTTCCCCAGTAGGCCTCACACTCTGCCACTGCAGACAGCCAGAGAGAAACTCACATAACGCCCCCTAGTAAAGAACTCGTAAAACGCCACATAAAAACAAAACTACTGGGCAGGAGCAAGGTCCACTTTCTTTTCCGGGGCTTTCAGAAATGCAAACTATTTTGGCCCAGCACACAGGTCCCTCGGGGGGAGGGGAGGGGGGGCAGGGAGGGGTGTGTGTGTGTGTGTGTGGGGGGGGGGTGTGTTGGCAGGAGAGCTGGCTGGCACCCGGGTACCTTTGGCATCTTGAAGGTGGCGGGCGACTCGAGCTTCTCCATGCTGCTGCTCCCGTCGGGCGTGTCGCAGTACTGCGGCTTGAGCTTGCCGTAGCGCTGGCTGCAGTGGCGCAGGCTCTTGCGCTGCCACACCTGCTGCTTGCTCTCAAAGTCACTGCCCACGCCGAACCACTGCGCCGTGCCCCTGTGGTCAGGAGGGGGGGAGAGAGAGAGAAAGGGAGGGAGGGAGAGAGAGAGAGAGAGAGAGAAAGAAAGAAAGAAAGAAAGAAAGAAAGAAAGAAAGAGAGTGAGGGAAACAGAGAGAGAGTGAGAGAAAGGGAGGCGTGAGAAGTGTAAAAAAAGAACATGGGAAGAGTGGAGAAAGTAGGGGGAGGGACAGAGACATACAAAACTAAATGAGGAACCATTACAAGGAATTCACTAAAAAACAGAGACCAGACTATAGTGGATAATGCAGCTCAACTGAAAATTAGCTCAATGAACGAATCCACCTGTGCAGTTCGCAGCGCCAGCTGATCCAAAACCAAGACATATTTCTTGTGAGACATTTTTATTCTGCGCGACTACATGTGCCTCGAAAAGAATGCCAACGGGGGCAGTTTTCTGAACATGCTTCAGGAACAGAGAGGCGACTCAGTTCCTTCCAAGGCCGGCTAATTATCTTCCATTGAGGCTGGCTGGCACAGTGGCAGCGCTCCAGCCCTCTAAAGCAATCTAGACTAATGGCACGGGAGTGGAGTGCATTTTCATTAGGAAACAAGATTACGGCCCAATCCAGAAAATTGCGGCGCGGTGCGTCGAGGAATCCAATTCGATTCGATTTGGTTCAGTGTTATTTCCACGAAGCCATTAGAGTGCTCGGTCTGTGTGCGTTTCAAAAGAAAAAAAAAAAAATCTCCTCATGAGTGGAGTATGACAGTGAAGGATTCATTCAACATGCAGGTGAATGTGTGTGAGAGTGCAGATGTGAACACAGGAATGTTGTGAGTGTGTGTGTGTCTTGGCTGCCCGAGTGTTGGCATTGAGGTGTGTCGTCGGTGTATGATGTGTCAGCAGCGACATGTGAGCGTGTGTGGGCAGCAGCGTGTGAGCCAAACGTGGTGGGGAGGTGTGTGTGTGTGTGTGTGTGTGTGTGTGTGTGTGTGTGTGTGTGTGGAGCGATGGCTCACTTGCGGATGCTCTGCGAGAGCGAGGTCTGCCGGCGGAACTGGGCTCTCCTCCTGTCGGCCGAGGGCTCGGACAGGGCCTCGCTGGACTGCTGCATGCTCACGCTCTTCTTCAGCGACGGACGCAGGGGCTGGGGCTGGAGAGACACACACACACACAAACACACACACGCACACACAAGTTGGTTAAATTCCACATGAATCACTTTACCTTTCGAGAAACGTTTCACAGCAGAGAGGAAAGCAAGGGATTGTTCACATGATTGTTCAGTCAAGTTCTCCACATGATAAAGCACACAGACTCCTAGTGCTGACTGATCTCTCCACAGCACTGGAGAAGGTGCACTGTATGAATGTATGTATGTAATCTCCTTACAGGTCATCACTCATCAGTCCCTGGACATCTCTGAACATGGTGCAAAGACCAGCATGTGAGCTAGCAGCCTGCCAGCAGGTGGGGTACCAAGCTGCATTGTGTGTGTGTGTGTGTGTGTGTGGGTGGGTGTGTGGGTATGTTTTGATACATAGAGACAGAGTGAGAGAGAGATTGTTTGAGTATGTATGCGAGTGTTTTTCTGTGTGTGTGTGTGTGTGTGTGTGTGTGTGTGTGTCTGACTGAGTGTGTGTGTGTGTGTATGTGTGTATGTGTATGTGTGTTTAAGCTTGCACATTTCTGATGTTGAAAATGAGCTAAGAGCTTGTTAGACTGTGTGTGTGTGTGTGTGTGCACGTGTGTGTGTGTGTGGGTGTGTGTGTGTGTGTGTGTGTGTGTGGTCTATGATCTAAATGGCTGAGCGGAGGATGGCTCCCTGCACGCCCCACGCTGGCCTGATTGCCTGTGACAGGTAGTGCTGCTGTGGCACTCTCACGCCTGGCGGAGCACATGAGCTCCGCGCTAAAGCAGCCAGTTAGTGCGGCCCAGTGGCTCACAGCCAGACACACACACATCCTTACAGCAGGATCTGGGCCACTCGCCTCTTAAGCGTCGCACCACAGAGAGAGGGTGGAGACACACACCGAGTGGGGGAGAGGAGGACAGGGGTGACATGGAGAGGGAGAGAGAGAGAGAGAGACTGAGTGAGATAGCGATAGAAAGAGAGAGAGAGTGAGAAAGAGAGAGAGGAGAACAGGGGCGACAGAGAGGGAGAGAGAGAAAGAAAGAAAGAAAGAAAGAAAGAAAGATAGAGAAAGAGAGAGAGAGGGGAACAGGGGCGACGTCTTCACTATAAACCAGGGAGGAGTTGTGTGCCATCACCAGGCTAGTGCCATCCATCTCCAAGATCTGTCTGTAAAATATTCATTTCCTGAACATTATGGGTCATTAGCCACTTCCCACTCCCAGCCAGTGCAACAAAGGTGATATTAACAGTAACACAGAACAATGACAAGCACAAGGAAACATCACCCAGGACAAGCTCTGTCAAAATTGCACAAATTAAACCATACCATGTGATATATAGCACACAATATATAAACTATGTAGCAAATATGGTGTATTTTTTAACTCAACAAATATTTGTCCAAACACATTCAAGAAATGCATCCCAACTCCTTATTTCTTGGCTAATAAAGTCCAAAATATAAATAACTTGCATGCCATCATCACATTCCTGTGATATAGAAGGCATTCACAAGATTAAATACAGTCGCGCATTTTCGGTCTTGCAAGACTCAGTTATCACCATGCTGCATAACTGTCACACCAAACCCTCAGTGAATGCCAGTCACCAGCCATGTGCAGCTGTTTCCTTCTCTCTCTCTCTCTCTCTCTCTCCCTCTCTCTCTCTCTCTCTCTCTCTCTCTAGTTATGGCCACACCCAGTCTGTCCTCAAACACTGCGTGCACAGCTGAACTGGTCATGAGGTTTAACCACTGACCTACAAAAGCCATGAGACAACACCATTAGTATTAATAACAGCATGAGAGCCAAACAGAGATGATCACCAGCCAGAGGTATTTGTAGACCATTCAAATAAAATACCTTCTGATAACAAAGACTAACAATTAACTCCAAACGGGTCTGTCTGGTCACTAAACGTCTGTATTAGACATGAATGTAATCCAATTGGTGGTGCAACTGGCTGGGGCACCTGCACTGTACACTGGCGACCCGGGTTCGATTCCCGCCCCGTGGTCCTTTCCGGATCCCACCCCTGCTCTCTCTCCCATTCACTTCCTGTGACTCTTCCCCGTCACGTCATTAAAGGCACAAAAAGCCCAAAAAACATACTTTAAAATAAAGAAATATGGTATGTTAACTTACATTGAACTATTGAATTACAATAAAGATGATGTAAAGAGTGCTACAAAGCCTATATCAGTAAAAGGCAATAACAGACAATAAACCCTTGGTAGTGCGACTGGTGCCAGTGGTCAGTCAGTGATGATGGCATGTGGGGAAACAGGACCTCTCACTTCCCACTGGAGGTCATCTGCGTGTGATGTCACGGCTCTAAGAGTACCTGTTTGCTGGACTCGGAAGGTCCACTTTGTGCGACGTGAAGGTTCTGAGAAGGTTCTGACCTGTTTGCTGGACTCTGCTTCGGGCTCTTCCTGGGACGGAGGGATCGCGATGGTCAAGCTCGGAGGCTTCTTGCTCTTCAGGCGGCTGTCTGGTTGGCTGCCGCTGCCGTTCGTCTCTGCCCCCTCCTGGGCCGACATCCTGACGTCTCTTTCAGTTCCTGAAGGAGACAAGTTTCTTTCCTTTAGCATGAGGAGACAAGTAAATAGTGTTTCTTTCCTTTAGCATGAGGAGACAAGTAAATAGCATTAATTTCCTTTAGCATGAGGAGACAAGTAAATAAAGTTTCCTTCCTTTAGTATGAGGAGACAAGTAAATAGTGTTTCTTTCCTTTAGTATGAGGAGACAAGTAAATAGCATTTCTTTCCTTTAGCATGAGGAGACAAGTAAATAGCATTTCTTTCCTTTAGTATGAGTAGACAAGTAAAGAGCATATCTTTCCTTTAGTATGAGGAGACAAGTAAATGAAGTTTCTTTCCTTTAGTATGAGTAGACAAGTAAAGAGTGTTTCTTTCCTTTAGTATGAGTAGACAAGTAAAGAGCGTTTCTTTCCTTTAGTAAGACTCCAAACGAATTTCTACCATTACATCCTGGCCACAAATAAGGACATATTTATTGGTTAGGTCCCCAGTCCCAATGCAATACACTTTCTCTGATTTCTCAGACAAAGGAAGACTTTGACAAACAATTGTCTGAGAAATCACAAAAAATTCTCAGTCTGTCTGGTGTGTGTGTTCAACTCCAGTGGTCATACACAGTCCAGTAACAATGTGGACCAAGGAGGCCAGACGCTCCAGCCAATGAACATGTTGCCTCAGGAGCACGGAAGGATATCGTGCAATGTGATTGGCTGATAAGCTCAAAATATGAACAGCTTTCCACTAGAATCATGGACAGTACATTAACTGACCTGCAATGTGACGAAATATGCTAGTTCCAGTCACTGACCTGTGGCTATATATACGGAAGTTCCTCGTTACTTGTTCAGGCTCTCATACAAGCTGACCATTCTATTCTGTGGTGCAATGTCCCATGTGAATAAAAGGAAGGACGACCTGTGACTCGTGAACAATACAAGACTGTCTTCTTGACAGATGGCTGTGCTGAACTGTTGAATGAATTATGAAATGATTGGAGAGCAAAAATATTTGCTGATCATAGAATTCCGAGAAAAAGAAAAACAGTCTGTAGACGGTTGGCAAAGAGGTGGGCTAACAGCGCCATCATACAATAAGGGAAAAATAGGAAGAAGATCATATGAGATTATGTTTCGCAATCAAACAAATAAATAAATACAGGAAAGTAAAATAATTGTCAATTACTATCTTAAAAGCCCTTCATTCTTTCTTTCCTCTCATGTCGTACACGATTCTTGGTCGTGATGGATCACGAACACGCCATGTTAGCTCACAGACTTCCTGTCCACTCTGTTCCGATGAGAGTGAGAGTGAGCCGTTTCTAGATCATGCATGACCTGGTGGTGCTCACATCCCATCATCCCCACAGGAGGCTCTGCATGACATCACCAGGATAACACACACACACACACACACACACACACACACACACACACACACACACACACACACACACACACACACACACACACACACACACACACACACACACACACACACACACACACACACACACACACACACACACACACACACACACACACACACACACACACACACACGACCTGTGTGATATCACACTCCCATTTCCCCCCACGCCCCCCTCAGACCCAGGGGAGAGTGAACACAAAAACACCAACACCACACCACCCCACACCACACCACACCACACCACACCACACCACACCACACCACACCACACCAACACCGCTGATGAACAAACAGGATAATCCAACACCCTCTCCACCCTCAAACAGACTAGCGATGAAGTTGGTGATGGGAAGAGCTCATTCTAAACAAACAGAATCAGTGGGACTCTGAACCCTGCTGCTAAACTAACAGAGACGTTCCTCTCCCATGTAGATATGTTTATTTTTGTTCGTTGGTACACGCTTCTATCTATAATGAGTTACAAATGAGGTGTGTGCACACATCCAAAGTGTTATGAGATATCAAAGGCAGCGTATCCTTTGATGTAAAGTGCACCATCAACCTCAGAGTGCTCATGTTGGCTTGGCAGTGGCGGCGGTTATGAGCTAGACCATCACAGACAGAAACGCGATCCTTCCCTCGGGAGGGTTCAGCAGGCCCTTCCTTACAGCGCTGTGGAAGAAGCGGCACTCTTTGGAGCCGATCTCGACACAAAAGTAGATTTGATTCGGTCTAGACTGACAATGCGGCAAAAAAAGAAATCCATCTATACTGATGATATCAGTGAAGTGTCAAAAGTCACCAGTTGTGGCCCCTCCCACTGCCCATAAGGTCCACCCTCCGGTGAGTTATGACTTACAGAAGGCGCCTCGTCATGCTGACAGGGACCGCTTCATCATGTGTGAGGAAACGAATGGCTGGGCTCCCAGGCATGATCAAACGCACAGGAATAAAAGACGTCTGCGGATAAAGAGGGGCATTGATCGTTCCCTCGCTGTGCTCGACTCTCATGCCTGTGGGTGAAGTCCACTGCTCTGGACATCTGACTTTGGCCCTATATTTAGACTGTTCTCACACACACCACAAGGGACACACAGTGGGGGATTTCACTTTCACACGCGTGATATGCAACTTGCCACAAGCAAGTCACAGTATCATTAACAATTTACACACCTGTATGAGACCCCCTTAAGAGCAGTTCAGACACCCTTCATTTCAAATGAATTGGGTGGTAGTTAAGTCTTATTTACCCCTTTATCAGTAAACAAATATTAGTATTGATTATTACTTGGTAGGACACGTTGAATAATGAATACCCCATAAACTGTTTATATGAATTGACATATAGTCTTTTATGTATGCACCATAAACCACTGTGTGATTACAATTCCATAGACACACAACAATCCCTTAGGTTGGATTTCAACAAGAGAGAATGTGGGGTAATACACAAGCACAGCTTTTGTTTTGAGTCCGTTAAAGGGGGAGTCCACGATTCGGATTAAGTTTCCCTAAAGGAGGCTGATATATTTGAACTCAACAACCGATCAAATTACACCCCTCCCTTCTGTGCACACAGCATTAATTGTTTAGAGATTGTTGCTGAGATTGTTTATTCCGCTGTTCAAACCACTGCGATTGGTACCACTTCCAGAGGCAAGCTTGTGTCAAAAAACACCAAACACTGGACAAAGGGCTCTCGCAGATGAACTGAATTTCACCAGATCTGGGATCAGACTCACGGACTGCTGCACCTTCTTTGCTCAACCGCATAATAAACTCCCACTTGGAGGGGAGGAGTGAAAAATCGATGCCAGCAGAGCGTGCGTGCCACGAGCTGATTTGATTTCATGAATGTTGATGTTATGGCAAGCCAAGCCGCAGTCGTGAAAGAGCCATCAGCGTGAGCAGAGCACATCGGGTCGGCTCCGGTTTCAGGGCAGCCGGCGCTCGGGCTTCGGGGAGGCGTAAATGCACGGGATGCTCACTCCCAGACACCTTCCTGGAGCCAAGAGGACCTGAAGGGAGGGCAAGGGAGACCATCCCCCCCCCCCCCCCGTCATACGAATATCAACAGTGCAGACTCACTGTTTCGCCAGACCAATCAGCAAATTCATCACGTGTGATCGTATTTCACAGCAACATCATCTGCTGCCTCAAACAACAGCCGAGAAGCAAAGCAAGCGGACATCATCCGCTGCTGTGACGTTGCTGGTGGAGACACATAAGGTGTTGGCTCAATGTTTCTCTGTGCCTGGTGAAGCCAACTGAGGGCCGGGCCAGTGGTGTTTTCTGATACAAACCACTTCCTCCCCACCCATAGATATAAAAAACACACGAGACACGCGCCGGTCGCCATTAGCGACCACACCTGATGCAGTCGCCATGGATGTCTGAGCACCCCTTGGGACAGTGGAAGCCACTGTGGCGATCAATAACAAAGCTCCACTGCCTCCCCCTCCTTCCCCCTCTACCTCAATCCATCATTAGCCACTCAGATACGCTGGTGTGCGCAGCATGCCAACAACATGATGTGCACCATACATGGTGTGCAGCCACCATCAGTGTGTGTGGGAGGAGGAGGGAGGGAGTGCCAGTGAGTGCGAGTGAGTGTGAGGGCTTTGAATTGGATGGGGCTCTTGCTCACCTCCACAGCCATGGGACTCTGCTCTGCGCTTGTCCCCCCTCCTCCTCCTCCTCCTCCTCCTCCCCCTCCACTCAACGCTAATGAAAAACAACCACAGCGCCCGGGAAACTGCCAGCGCTCCCTCCCCTCTCTCCATCCCTCCCTCCCTCCCTCCCTCCTTCCCTCCCTCCCTCTCACCATCCCTCGTTCCCTAATGGAGTCTTTTACGGTGCTCCTGAAAGGCTGCGGCCATAATTCCCCTACTGTCCGCGGAGGCATTCACTCATGTTGGCAGACAGACAGACTGACTCTCCCCACAGCAGAGACAGGCTCAAGGAAATAAAGGCAGTTTAATTCTTCAATAGCGACCGAAGAATTGTGTCTTGGCAAAAGCTAGGGCGCTGCATTTGAGCAGTGAAGCGGCCCTCTTAAAAACAGCATTGTTTATTGTTTGTCTAGGTGCAAGGACTATAGCAGGGCACAAAAGAGGACTGCTGAGAACATGGTGGACATGGTGGACATTGGAATGCTCCCGGGACGCCGTGGCCACAGGTTGCATCAGTTTGTTTACGGGGGAAGTCCTCCTAATAAGCAGATTAAAACTCGTCATTTTGCATACCGGAAATGTGGGACTCCCACTAATCCACTCAAGGACTCTACAACTAGCTTGTAAGATTAAATGTAGGAGTTTCCCCGGGAGAAAACAAACAGGGTATGGCTATTTACAGAAAGCCTTTAAGGTAAGATCCTGTCACAAGTGTTTGTTGGTATGACTCAATCGACCACAAGTACACAAGCAGCAGCTGTTGTTGAGACACCTGAGCAACTAAGTATTTTGTGGTGTACTACTAAGAGGAAAACAGCGTTAACTTGGGATTAACCAGATTTCCTTTCTTTCCACAAGTTCTTGGAAGTTCTGGAAAAGGTGCGGTGGGACAGCTCTGATCATGTTCACACGAGACTGCATAACAAATCTCTCACAGATGAGCAGTCAGTCGTCCAGCCTTTTGCCTGATACCATTCTGCAAAACTAATTTCTTGAACCAACATACCCAGCACACTCATTCTAGCTCACGCACAGAACACACACACACACACACACACACACACACACACACACACACACACACACACTCACGGGCATTATGGAGTCAGGTCAGGCAAGGACCTGTTGACACACACACACACACACCCATAACGCCCACATCAGAGAGGGCTGACATTTCATCCCGGACACAAGACATTCCTGAGTGGCGACTCCACCGGGTGACTGATGCAAAGTCTTAAGACGCGCTGCTGCCCATGTGACTCATGCTGCTGATGAATGAACTTACCCGCGCGGGCGGGCGGGCGGGCTTTACTCCGACACGACAGGCCTGTGGCTCATTAGTGTGGTCTGGCAGTGAGGATCCTGCCCTTGAGTTTGGTGCCACCATGTGTCAATCAAGTTCATCAGCTGTCTTACACCTTCAGTTTAACACCTTCTCTCTCTCTCTTTCTCTCTCTCTCTCTCTCTTTAAATCAGATCAATTCAGGGTGCTTTATTGACATGTCCATTTCAGGGAAAATAGTGTTGCAACACTACACTCACTACAGCAGGCTGTCTCACAATCCATTTTCCAGTCTCTTTTTTCCCCTACAGAGCCTCTAATGTTTTGACTAGCATTCAAGAGTTTGATTGCAAAGAAAATCTAGTCTAAAAAAGAAACTTTTCAAAATGCCAGGGCTTTGGTTGAGCTCAGGAATGACTTAAACAAAAGCAGGCCCCTGGAGAGCCAGTTAGTCTGTGGGAACGGCATCCAATCTTTCCCAGACATTTTTAAACAAGTACCATTTTGCCACTCGGCTTGACAGACTTTTCCAGAAAAAAAAAGTATGTGATCTCTCAGACGTATCTGGACACCATCTGCCCTACGCATACACTTCGGCATCAAAACAAAATTAGAGAGCGAGGAATGCTCGGTCACATCGAAGGCAAAGGAGCAACACCAGGCACAGAGAGAATCTGGACACTGCAAACTCACCAGAGGAGTGCGTCTCCAGAACATGCCAAACTCATAATGCCGAACATGCCAAACTAATAATGCCGAACATGCCAAACTCCATAGGGTCTCCTTACAGGGCAAACAACAAGGTGCAATGGCCTCTAAAATGGGGTCACTCCAATACTCTCTCACACTTGAGAGAGATAGATAGGTAGTCAGATGATAAGGCCTGACTGGGAAGAAGTCATCTGACTGAGGCATGAGGCTAAACAAACATGACAGGAAGACTTGACAGAGCTGTCTGGATGGACCAACAGTAGGAGGGACTCGCCGGGTAGCGTTGGCTCATCTTAACCCATCCCCCCCCCCCCCCCCCCCCCCCACCAGGTCTCCCAAGCTGTCACCCTATGTGGTAGCCATGGAGACCAACCAGAACAAGCTCTCTTTGAATGTCAAGGCGAGTGCAGCTTAGACCTGACGGGTCTTGCCTAGCACCAGGCAAGTGGCGGGGACCGAACACAGAGGAGAGCAGCTATCGGGTCAGGTTTCATTTCCTGTTGCATTCCAGGCCATCTGTCGTGCCGTTTGTGCGTTCAACCTCTGCTCTCTATGATCTGCTCCATGCCTCCATGTCACTGCGGCCGCACAGACCAACCGTCCGTTAGCCAAGAGCAGCTCAGTTTGAGTACAACCGGAGGTTTTGGTGGAGAGCCACATGAACAGCAGTGTTCATTCTAAAAGGCCAGTGACTTCCACTTTAAACTAACGTTACTGCTGTCAGGGGTCCAAACACATTACACAGCTAGTTGGGATCAGAGACAGTCAAAACAAAGAAGATATATTTTAAAAATAAGATATACAGACCTGATGTTCATACACACAACACAACTGAGAACAGAAATATTTCAACAACTAGCTGTGAAAAAATACTTACAGTTTTCACAAGAAGGGTGTCACTTCTCGGGCGGATTTATCCTAACACTTTTGGCTCATCGAAAGAGGAACTCTCACTGGCCTCAGCCTCATATTGCGACACAAGTGGCCGTCTTTGTGAGGGCTTCAGTCCATCTGATTGGAAAAAAAGTGGTGGGGGTCAGTGTAAGAAAGGAGAAGACAGCACACACATACGGATACACACACACACACACACACACACACACACACACACACACACACACACACACACACACACACACACACACAATGGCAATGGCACAAATAACACACACATCACACTCATATAGCCTAATGCACACACACAATGTGGCTTTCCTCACCGCCTGTGGCTATAGAGACTAGAGAGGAGAGCATGTTGTGTATACGAGAGAAGGAGGAAGAGGAGGAAGAGGAAGAGGAGGGAGCTCAGAGTGCGCCCACTGGGACCACAGCTTCTCCTTCTACAGAGAATCAATAGTGTCAGGCAGAGCAAGCGTCTAAACATGTCACACTGCACAGCCGCTTATATCTTGTCTCAAACACCACATCGCCACCACAGCTTATGAATGTACAGTACTCGCACGTCACAGAGCACAGGAGCCACCGATTACATCTAGTCTCCCACGTCACATCGTCACCACAGCTTATGATGTACTCGCATGTCACGGAACACATGGGTCCAGTTCACTTGAAATGCAATGAAAAGACACTTTGAGAAACTTGACTTGGTTTATGCACTTGTGATGCTTGCTTGAATTGAAATCTAACACACAAGCCATTCCTGTAGATACACTTGAACTACAAAACAGTCATGTGCCATAATGACAAATGTCACTATTCAATAGAAATGACTGTCTGCTGTAATTATACAAGGGAATCAGGTTGTACAAGGTTTTTGTAATGGAAAGGCCTTCACGGAAATTCCTCCACAAGTACATGTCCAGACTTGAAAGGCATGGGAGTCTGAAATCAATCTATACCGGCAGAGCTATGTCTTCAGCCCTTCATCGACAGGAAGGCCAAGTAATCATTTGAGACATTGCAGAAGTTGGATTATGCTTATCATCACACAAATGTGTACAAACTAATTCACAAGTTGTTTCACAGCAGGAATGCAAAAAGGCCCGCTGTCTTTTTCTGATCACACCCTCTGATCACACAGGCCTGAAGTCATGGCAGAGCATTTGTAGTATATGAGCCTTTCAGTCAGACTTCTATACACTACCAGACACTGGGTGACACAAAAACATGGATGCATGACACTGCATGGGAATCATGGCTGACAGCACGGGTAGTGGGGTTTGACTCTGTTGCTAGGGAAGGCCTGAGGTCCTGTTCCCCACAGGGCATGTTGTAGCACAGCAAAGCAGTGTGGGACTGCAGTGAAGTCACTGACATGAAGGGGGGCGTGGGCCTCCGGGCTAATTGTGGAAAACACCATGACAGAGGTACGCAGAGGGACAGGGGCAGGTCAAGAAGCCTTCTCATCTCTACAGTGATATGCTGCCAAAACATTAACACTTGACCCACATACTTTAACAACCCAAAATGTCCGCCCCCATGCTATAGCTCATGTTATATTACAAGAACAAAGAACAGTTTTCCCTTTCGGTTCATATGCAGGGACAAAGTGACAAAATGCACTGCAACAACATTGCAGAAATGCAGTGAACTGAACATGAAACATACAACTACATAACAACTGCAAGTTTCTGTCCCGCAACAACAGTCATTTTTGTAAGAGATTTCGTCACCGTAGCAGACGACACATCTGTGTTCCTCTTTTGTAACTGCAAAATGCTACTATCTCCTTTGGGAATCCAGGTGTTGTGTGGTGTAACCGTATTTTCAGTAGGCCTCCCACGCAACAAGGGTGTTGCATTGGCTAAACAATCGACAAACCAGCAGCGGAGTTGGCCCACAACGCCAACTTAATGGCCAGCTGCCAACCAGGCTACCAATTTGGTTAAATGAGTGTGATGGGAGCAGGGTTGGGTCAGATTACTTTGAAATGTAATGGATTACTGACTACAGAATACATGGCAAATTTTGTAATCAGTAACGTAATCAGTTGGATTACCCAAAACATGTAACGTAATCTGATTCCTTTAGGATTACTTTTTTACACAACTTGTAGGCTACACAACATACACAATCTTATTTTCCACTGTCTTTAATTCATAGATGTGGCGAAGTATTGAATGTTTTTTCCCCGACTGGAACAGGTCTATTCCCAGATAGCAAGAGACTGGCGGACCACTGTCAGCCCACCGGGGGTAGACCTGGCAGTCCGCTGGCGTTTTGCTCATCGGTTCTCTGGCGGTTCACTAGCGAGTTGCCTCAATATTTTTTCACTATAACACTTAATGTATTTTCTTAATATTCATGATAAGTTAATTTCAAGAGATGGTGGTCCAACGGTGAACCACAAGTGGCACGCAACTAGCGGTGAACTATTTGCCAATCTGATTTTGCTATCTGGGTTGGCTGACGTTGACGGTTCCTCCAAGAAACGACACAGGCAATTGGATGATAATGACATCTAGTGCAAACGAATGAGCTGTTTTTGTCAAATTAAAACACTAGCTAGGCTATCATTAAAAAAGTTGAATTGTTTGCATGATGAAATGTAATCAGGTAATCCCCAACAATGTAACTGTATTCTGATTACACATTTTTGTATTGTATTCTGGTCTGATTACAGTTACTTGTTTGTTGTACTCTGATTACGTAATCTAGATTACATGTATTCGATTACTACCCAACCCTGGATGGGAGGAACAAAGCATTGCGTGCTACACTGTTGTTCAAATTCTCCAATTCAAGCAGACAGCCAGTCCGATATGGTCCTCTCTTCACGCAAGCCACAACAGGCACTCGGCTTCACATACACACTCATCAGCCTGGTTAAAACGCAGCATAGTTGTATGGAATGGGGCAGGCCCTCATATTCGCTCAGTGTCGAAAGTTGCTGTGCGTAACCTTCACGGAGGAGACGGGGAGCCACTTGGCAATTTATAGAAGTTGGTCTGTTGCAAATTCTAACGAAACCCGAAATGTTGTGTCTCTCTAAAAAGTCTGTGCAGAAAACAAACAGCTTTGTTGATTCAGCTGATAGTGGGTATGCTACATTTGAATCAATCCAAAGAGATTTGGCGTCTAGTCGACGTTCAGAGCCCTCATCCAGTCTTCGGTAAAGAATAAATGAACGGATGAACTTCAATTTGAGATTAAAGCGGAAGTTCTTGGCAGTTTTATTGTGAGAAGAATGCGATAAGTAGGCTGATTACTACCAGTGTGCTCGGGCAACCGTAGCCCATAAAGCGCGTTTACACAAAAGTACACCGGGCAACGCTATACATAATCAGCCAACTGAATACAGTTCTGAATACGCTTCTGTTTAAAAATCAAACAACGTAACCTAAACAAATAGTCTATAGCCTCGTGTCTCCTTCCATAAAGTAGTCTAGTATTATTAGCGCTCTACACTTTTCGTTGTATGGAGTCTGTTTGGATACCATACATTGCCAACATGTGGAGCATATGCTATAGTCACTCTCTACTCACATAAAAGGACAGACTCAACGAAGTCTTACCTGAAATTTGTCCAGAACTTGGAGGTATTTGGCGTTGAGCTTAATGTAAATTCACTGAGAATACTGCTGTATCACCAAAAATTATGGTGGTGTTTCAAAGACAACCTATCTCCTCTTCCCAAGACAATTTACACTCGGGAGAGGAAAAGTGGGAGGGCTTATTTGGGCCAGTCTTGACAGAGTGTATCAGCTATGGCATTAATTGAGCGAGTCTGCAAAGATGAGAAACCAAGTAAAAATTGTGCTATTTATAGACGTTTACTATGCAAGTGTCTATTTAGAAAGTGTTTAGGCTACGTTCTGTCTGACATTCCAATCGTTAGGCTATTCCAACGCCTAGATAATCTACCCTGTGCCTACACAAAGGGAACCAAAGAAACGTATATAAAACAAAAGAAATCTGATAGTGTTCTATGACTGGAAAGCAAGAATTGGACCCTGGCACTGCGTTCCACTTGTGTAGGCTACCATTTCCGCACGCATTCAACTGATAATGCGGCTGGTGTTTCGCAAGAGAAGACATAACATTCACACTTTTACGCGCCACAGTAGTTTCAGTTTGACAGCTATGACTACATAAAATGAAGCTATAACGTTACAATACATTTACATTTGTATCATATTTATTCAATGCCAGACAAGGGTTAGAATGATTGTGCCAATTGCGCCCTTGCACTAAGACAGCCACAGACTGCAGAAAGTTCCGGGTCATAACATTTTTATGTCATAAATTGACATAGGTTCATGCTTCATAAAACACAGATGAGATTAGATTTTAACACCTACATGTAGTTTACTTTCCTTCTTTATTTACATGTCGTCACATAATAAAGTAAACACTGACATCTAGCGAACACAGTTGAATATGAACATGCACATACTTGACATAAGGTCAGTGCTCACTGCCAGCATAGACAGAACACTAGAATTTCAGGTATTCATTTTAATACTTCTACATTTTAACTTACAAGGCATTTGAGATTGTGATCTGATACGACCACCACAGAGTACTATATATACCAGACATATTGAACTGATCAAAACATAAAAAAAAAAATGGAAAATGAAACCAAACTGCTATTCCATTGGTTTACGGACATAACTCCACTACAAGTAGTAGAATATAATTCAGTTAAGGCATACATTTGCACTACATTACTCAAATAAGCTCAAATAAAAATGATTTATCCATGTAAATCCAATTAACCATTATAACTCATCAGACACAGCTGTGTGGTCAATAAAAAATGTCAAGTGACATGTATAAACCTTTACAGAGGCTGTTAGAAAACTATAAATTTATTTACATCTTTCAAATATTACAGATTTATTTTCCCAATGATTACAATACAATATTTAAAAAAAAAAGAAAGAAAGAAAGAAAGAAAGTGTCTCTATCAGTGGAAGCATAGGATTCACATTCATTTTTGTTGTACTTTAACGGTGGTCCTAAGTCATTTCTTTACCTTGATGAAAGGACAAATCAAGGAGCAGCACTAACATGCCCCTGAATTGACACTGCAAAACCACCTTCAGGAAAACCATTATGATTGCATTCCTTTGAGAGCATGTTTCCATTGCCTTGATTCCATTAAACATATGATATTCTTGATATTCAATTAACTTTGTTTTGTATTCTACTGAACTGGTTAAAGTTCATAGCCTTGAAACATGCAGAGTTTAGTGAAAATATTGAGAGGGCATTGGTTCACATTCTCAATCATGCCTGACACATCCAACTCTCTTCTTTTCTACAGAAAGTTCCCTACCACTTTACCGATCGTGTATGTAACTTACCTAACTTACCTCATGAAATCTATCTTTCAGGAGTAACAATCATCTTGGCAAACGACTTTATGCGTATATACTTTTGACAATAGATTTGTCAACCCGCCAAGCCAATTTATCATGCTTTACACCATATTAAAGATCTAAAAGGTCTTATTTGTATATCTAAAGCATGTTGATTAAAATTTCAATTATTTTTTCCCAAAAAGGTTAGATAAACTGATGTAAGTACCAGTGATGATTGAAGTTAGTGTATAGTGTACTGTAGCTTGTGACCGCTTACGTGCTCTCCCTAGCAGCACTTCTAGCTATGGGTCTAGACCCCACTGTCCCTTAGCTACCAGACTATATTAGAAATTATATGACCAAGGCCCTGCGCCTGTTTGATTGAGTGCAGACTCCCCTTTCTCAGGAGAGAAATGTTTCACCTCCATCTTGGGGTTGGTGGTGCTGACTGTGTAAGTGAGTGGCCCGGTGAAGTCCTCCACACACACACACACACATACATACATACGTGCACACAAACACGCGCACGCACACACACACACACACACAGGCACACAGCTCACAGTTTGGACTGCAGAGGCTTCAGATACTTGTGGTAGGACTGGTGCACCTGGAGAGGGGAAGAACACAGATGACATTGACAAAAATACACAGAAAGTTGTGAACTATTCGGAAGCAATTGCCTTTTGCATTCTGGTACGAGTCTGTGCTAAAATTCTTTTTTGATTGCAATACTGAATAGCCAAAAGCCATGACTGAAGACAACAATACTTTGTTATACTTTGCATTTACAAAGAGCCACGCAATGATGGTTCACTCTATAGTTCCCCCAGCTAATGATGGTTCACTCCATAGTTCCCCAGCTAATGATGGTTTACTCCATAGTTCCCCAGCTAATGATGGTTCACTCCATAGTTCCCCAGCTAATGATGGTTCACTTCACTGTTCCCCAGCTAATGATGGTTTACTCCATAGTTCCCCAGCTAATGATGGTTCACTCCATAGTTCCCCAGCTAATGATGGTTCACTTCACTCTATAGTTCCCCAGCTAATGATGGTTCACTCTATAGTTCCCCAGCTAATGATGGTTCACTCTACAGTTCCCCAGCTAATGATGGTTCACTCTACAGTTCCCCAGCTAATGATGGTTCACTCTACAGTTCCCCAGCTAATGATGGTTCACTCTACAGTTCCCCAGCTAATGATGGTTCACTCTACAGTTCCCCAGCTACCTCTGTGCGGTTGAGTGGAGACTTGCGGGCCCAGTCGAACATGTGCTCGTAGACGTTGCCGTCGTAGCGACCCAGCACGGAGTTGAGCATCTCGTCGCAGTAGTCGAAGGCGTCCACCAGCGCCACGGCGTTGGGCCGCACCTGGGCCAGGATGTCCTTCAGGCGCTGGGAGACGCTGGACAGCTGAGGGATGGTCAGCAGACCAGCCTGCAGGGGCAGCAGAGGAGAGAGGAGCTCAGGAGGGGCAGTAGAGAGGGGACAGAACCCACAGGGTCAGGGCAGTAGAGGGGGGGTAGAACCCACAGGGTCAGGGTAATAGAGAGGGGGTAGCACCACAGGGTCAGGGCAATAGAGGGGGGGTAGCACCACAGGGTCAGGGCAGTAGAGGGGGGGGGGGGTAGCACCACAGGGTCAGGGCAGTAGAGGGGGGGGGGGTAGTACCCACAGAGTCAGGGCAATAGAGGGGGGGGTAGCACCACAGGGTCAGGGCAATAGAGGGGGGGTAGCACCACAGGGTCAGGGCAATAGAGGGGGGGTAGCACCACAGGGTCAGGGCAGTAGAGGGGGGGTAGCACCACAGGGTCAGGGCAGTAGAGGGGGGGTAGAACCCACAGGGTCAGGGTAATAGAGAGGGGGTAGCACCACAGGGTCAGGGCAATAGAGGGGGGGTAGCACCACAGGGTCAGGGCAGTAGAGGGGGGGGGTAGCACCACAGGGTCAGGGCAGTAGAGGGGGGGGGGGTAGTACCCACAGAGTCAGGGCAATAGAGGGGGGGGTAGCACCACAGGGTCAGGGCAATAGAGGGGGGGTAGCACCACAGGGTCAGGGCAATAGAGAGGGGGGGTAGTACCCACAGGGTCAGGGCAATAGAGGGGGGGTAGCACCACAGGGTCAGGGCAATAGAGAGGGGGGTAGTACCCACAGGGTCAGGGCAGTAGAGAGGGGGCAGTAGAGAGGGGGGTAGCACCCACAGAGTCAGGGCAATAGAGAGGGGTAGTACCCACAGGGTCCCAAATGCAAAGTGCCAGACAGCTTATGTGTACCCTCATGCCGAATCTGGTACATGAGCATATTTCCAAAGTTTTGTCACAAGGATTTGTAAAAACACACAGGTATGTGTGTGACAGTCCAGTCGATGGGACACTAGGGCATATTTTGAAAGCAGTGCAAGTGGAATCGGTACCTAAAACATACTGTTAGGACTTTCTATTCTTGGTGGATTGAAATAGCTATTTGTGAACTTCACTGCCACCAGGCCAATACTGTGAATGAAAAGCAGCTGTCTCAATATGGGAGAGAGAGTGCACACACCACCCCTGTGACGTGATGTCTGACTCCATTTAATTACAGAAGTCAATCATTTTACAATAACATTGCTACACGACGAGTGAGGAGACGGATGAATTAAATATTATTCTTGTTTTCTGGTGACTATATACACGACTATCTGAAGTGTGGAGAGACACACTACATTTGGATTCCTCCAACATTTCACAACAACAAAAACAGGAACAAAACTGTGGTAAACAGATGCAAGTAATCAAAAAACAGGAACATGACTCACACCCTTGGATCAGCTGAACAATAATAGTTATTCAGCTAAATTTAGATATTACACAACACAACATGGTTTTGATAAATACTAAATAGCCATTGCAATCAAACACTGAACCACATACTACTACATAATATCACAATGTAGACGCATACCAAGGCTTTGTTGAAAACTCATACTGGCTTGTGTGTGTGTGTGTGTGTGTGTGTGTGTGTGTGTGTGTGTGTGTGTGTGTGTGTGTGTGTGTGTGTGTGTGTGTGTGTCTTATTTTATAGTGTTGCAGAGCCAACCGGGTATTATCAGTGTGGGCCGCGGCGCTCTGCCCCTCTGTGACGGCCGGGGCCCACCTGTGCGGGAGCGTTACCTGCAGGAAGTCTCCGGAGTTCTGGGCGACGCCGTGCAGGGCGTAGAGCAGCGCCAGCGTGCTGAGGACCGAGTGCACCGCCGTGTCCCCCACCTCCGCCAGCTTGGCAGCGAACAGCTTCACCACCACGTAGTGGCAGTGGGCCTGGGGGGGTTACAGTATACACACTTATCAGTTATGTTAGTGGAGATCATGGCAGTTAAATCAAGCAGTTTATAGTTCACAGTGCAATCAATACGTTTGTGCAACAGTGCAATGGATCAATGTATTGTTTATAGTGCAGTGTCACCATTCAATATGGTCTCTCAATTCTATTTATTCTATAGATTCTAGATTCTAGACATAAATGTATTCTTCCATGTAGGCCTCAGCAGTTGTGTTTTCCTCTTCTCTGTTGTTTGCCATCACTTGTGAGATGCTGATTGCTGGGGCTCATTACACGTTAAGTCACCTGTACAGAACACATTAACAGTGTAGTAGTAATGGAGGCTGCGTACGTCAGAGGCGCGGACGAGGTCGATGGAGGAGTTGTTCCAGGCGTCCTCAGGGCTCTTGCTCTTCTGCAGCTCCCCCTGCAGGCTCTTGGCTGCAACTTCCACCAGCCTGTCACACGGAGCATGACAAAACCATATCAGGAACACATTACAGTATTACATTACAGTACAAACATTATTGAGAGCAGACAACCTCCTCTAGGCCCACTTGTTACAACACTTTCAGCTAATTCGAGTGAATTAGACATTAGAACATTGGACATAGTTCTTTCTGATCAAAAGTGAAAGGGTGGTATGAATTAATGATTAAGTGGCAGACTTCTGACTTCCTGTTTACCAACCCATACTTGTCATTAGTCACCATGGGAGCCACACTTCCTGCTGTCAGGGCCAGAGGGTACAGATAAGAACGGTCACTGTGGTCATTATACTGTGCGTACTTGGCAGCGCGTAGCTTGTAGGCCTCCACCAGGCTGGCCAGGTCGTTGATGTTGACCACGGTGGGGCGGGAGGACACGGACTGGGCCTGCAGACGCTGCTGCGCCTCGTTCAGGTAGGACACGATGCCCGTCAGCTGCTCACCTTTACTCGCCTGCCTGTAGCTCTTCACCAGGTACCTATGAGGGAGGGAGGGAGGGAGGGAGGGAGAGTTTGTCACCAGCACATTACCGAGCCATGGCAATAGGGGCATTCAAATTGATGTAGCCGTGATAGATTCTGAGATTCTGATGCGCTTTCAAACCGGATTTGTGCATACGCATTGGTTGAAAAACTTATCAAGATCTCAGATACGATCGCGCTATGCAGTCATCTTAAAACAGCTGCAGGCGACTACATCAAGTTGAATCCCCACTATTGCCATCCCAATGTGCTAGCATGAACGTGCTGTGATTGGTTAATGACGTTAATACATGATCTGCAATTGGTCACTGAATGTTTGAGAAACAGGCACCCGATGACACAGACTTGTGGTGCCTGACGTGAGCACTGATTGGAGTGTGTGCTGCACATGTGAGTGTGTGAGGTCAGCTGAGGGGGGCGGAGCTAGCCGGGGCTCTGACCTGGCCGTCTGCAGCATCATGACCGTGTTCTCGCCCTCGTACGTGCAGGTGGGCGTGAAGGTGACGTAGATGTCGGGCAGGCTGCTGCAGTGCGAGTAGCCGTGGCCGCCGCACGACATGCGGCACACCTCGATGCCCGAGTTGGCCACCCAGGTGGTGAAGGCCTTCAGGCCCGCAGAGAGGGCGTGCAGCTGTGGGGGACGAGGGCAAAGGGAGGGAACAGGGTGGTGGGGTTAGCCAAGTAAACACAAATAACAAATAACAAGGCTTCACAGGACCCTTTCCACAGGTGTATCAAATCAAGCACCTTGATTATCAATGTAGACTGCATGGTGCTTAATTAATACACCTGTGCAAAGGGACCTGATGAAACCCATGAATAGTATTTCAAGAGCAAAACAACAATATTTGGAACTCTACTCATTTAAACACCTTTATTTTAAACCATAAAACTATATGAAGATAAAATATGAATATCTGATTCATTATTGGTATCCATACATCACATTACAAACAAGAACCCTTAATAACTCTGAAGAATTGTGCCTTTCATCCATGACCAGATGATCACATGAGCCAGTGGCAATAAGCACGTAAGCCCAGGTCCCCGTGCCCACCTCAGGGAGCTCGCTGAAGTCGCCCTGGTTGATGTCCCCGGTGATGCGGTGGTAGGTCTCCCGCATGTACTGGCCCACGAAGTGGAAGGCGTAGGCCGTGGCCAGCAGGGGGAAGAGCTTGTACTGCTGCGTCTGGTAGTCCAGGATCTGAGGCTCCGGCTCACTGTTGGACACGGGCCACAATCAACAGGACCGTCACGACACACACACAGACACACACACAGAGACACACACACACAAACACACACAGAGACACCCACACACACAGACACACATACTGTACACACACAGAGACAAACACAGAGACACATACACACAAACACACACAGAGACACCCACACATGCACAGAGACACACAGTGCAACACTTGTGTGGGGGTGGGCACAATCATCCACAGAAAGGCCAAGTGAAGAATAATCAGGCCTTCAATCTAACACACACACAAACAAACAAACATACACACACCTATAACTACAAACACACCACGCCTACATCTACAAACACAGCACTGGGTTTCTGCCCAATGGAGCAACAATTCCACGAGTGATATGCTAGTGAGTTGTGAGTGAGTTGTTTGAAGTCTAATATCAGTTGATTAAAAACGAGCCGTGTCAGGTGAACACAGCTGGGCGCCTGGCTGGAACGAGAGACGCACGCGGACACACTGGGGCCCTTTGTGAGGGAGTGGCCACCGCACCGTCCAGTGGGCCGCCCTGCCGTCTGACCATCGCACGGGACAAAAGCGCCTCACAAGAGGGTGGCCTTGAGGCACACGGACTCAACGGAGGACGACAATGGACAGAGTGTCCAGTGACCAACCGAGCGAGCACATACAGTGTTGCGGTCAGCGTGGGCCTGGCTAGTTCTGCTTGCGGTTGGTGTGGAAGTGAAGGCCAGTGAAAGGAAGTGCTTTAGCGTCCGTGACAGCAGGCTGACTGGTGCCCTTTTGCACGTATGCACATTGCACACTCTGTGTGGAAATGTAGGCCAATGGATGTGACTCATTGGGAGTGAAAAATGTGTGCAAACAACGTCAACTGTTGTCATCAAAAGAACACTTCTGATGTCTGACTAAATGTCTTGTTGCAAAACTGAGTTTTATAAACGCACGTAATTATAAGTGTATGGGTGAGTGAGTATGTAGTGTATGTAACTACATTTTGCCTAAATACATTGTGTGTGTGTGTGTGTGTGTGTGTCATGTGCTGGTGAGAGTAAGTGTGGATGTTCATGAATGTACATGCATACAGAGTAAGTGTGTGTACTGTACATTTCTCTGTGCAGTTCACATCTACTGTACGCACACACTCTTCCAGTCTTCCAGAGAGTGTGCATGTGTGTGTGTGTGTGTGTGTGTGTGTGTCCACGTGGCCTCCACTCACCCGGGCCGTATCTCGGACTGGTGGCGGACGGAGCTGTAGCGGATGGCGATGGTGGAGGACTTGGCCAGCGCGCGGGACGACTCGCCCACGATCATGGAGCGGATGAACACCATGGTGCCGTACGTCAGCTTGGAGCTCGGGGGCTTGTGGTACGTCCCGTCCGGCTCCACCTGCAGGCCGGGGCAGGAACAAACACCGAACTCAGCAAAAGTCCAAACACACACACACGGTATCA
The DNA here is from genome assembly GCF_963854185.1 of Sardina pilchardus. Lineage (NCBI taxonomy): Eukaryota > Metazoa > Chordata > Actinopteri > Clupeiformes > Clupeidae > Sardina > Sardina pilchardus. The sequence continues at coordinate 46,068,638 of NC_084994.1, forward strand.
GTGCATCACGCTTGGCTCTCTCGCACTGGAATGTGTAATTACTGTACTGTCTGGGCCACAGGTGAAAAGAGTTCATTTTGAGTTTAAAGAGTTCATTAGTTTAGAGTTAATTTCTAGCTCCAGGGGCTTATGGGTAACGTGGTATGGGATTGCGCAATCTCAGCAGTTCATGTGGCCTCTCCACCTCTACTCACCTTGGCATACTTCATGAGCATGTTATCGCGAGGAATGCGCACGTTATCCATCTTCAGGTAACCGTTGTCGACCTCATCGAAACCAAACTTGGGCCCAATATCTCCCACCGTAATGCCTGCAGTGTCAAGCACGAGGAATTCAATCATTTGGACCTATCGATTTCTTTACAGTGTATGAATGGCTTTCTGTAGTCAAATATATAGGTTTACACTTTCATTTCTCAGTCACAAACAAACAAAAAAAAGACACACATATACATACATACAAATAAACAAACAAATAAACAAACACATACACACCTGGAAGAGGCTTGTGTGTGCTCATCGAACGGATGGGGACGATGAAGGCATGGAGGCCATGGCAGGTGCCTTGGGTGTACAGCTGAGCCAGGACTATGGCGTGGTTGGACGTCTTACCCACTGAGCATAGAGACAGACACACACACACACACACACACACACACACACACACACACACACACACACACACACACACACACACACACACACACACACACACACACACACACACACACACACACACACACACACACACACACACACACACACACACACACAAGCACACAAGCACACAAGCACAGACACACAAGCACAGTTGTCAATGCTTTGATATGCAGGTGAGGTGGATTCCTCCGCAGGGCTTTGGCAGCTCAGTCAGCAGCTACAACTGAGCGTATTTGTGATGCTTACCATAATCAGATTATAGCCACTCACTGTATTCACACTCACTGGAGTAAAGGGTGAAGAAACGCTACCAAGCCCAAGATTCTTTACAATCACAACTCCATCACAAATATGCTGCCGCGTCCGCCTGGTTTTAGCAGCTGTGGGGGAAGTCCCCGTCACCTAGCGTGACACCTTGTCAGTAGCATAAGGTAGGTCATAGGTCAAAATGTCAGAGGTGAGCACTCACATCCTCCAGGCCACCATTTGATGGAGCTGATGGTTGGGCTGTTCATGACAAATTCTTGCGTGGAGGGGTCGTAGGTCGCGGTGGTCTCCAACCCTCGGATGAAGGTTCCTGGTGAGGGTTAAGGGGCAGGCACAGGGGACCGCCACCAGAGCAGACAAAGAGCAGGGAAAGCACATCAGCTTACATTGACATCCACCTTAATAAATTGTACTGGATTTGTAATAATTGGAAACAACTGAGTGGGACCACAGCGCATTCAGGTTGCTTTTAAACAATAATGTTATTTAAATAATTAATATTTAATGATCTATTCACTAAAGCTGAACAATGAGAAAAATGTGGCTAATAATAAGTGATAAATGTTACTACACCTCTTGTAGATATTTGACAGCAAGTGACACACAAGTCTCATGATAGCTACCCCAGTGGCTGAAAAAGGTGTGGCGTGCTCTAATGTTGTGCCGTGTTAAAAACGCTAAAGGTCAGACATTCTGCTCTACAATAACAACTCAGTGAGTTCGGCTATAGCTGGAGCTTCAGAAGCCGACATGGAACAGTGAGTGATTCATGAGCAGGCATGCACAGTTGGCATGGCTGGCAGCCAAGCACTGCACATGCCGACCAGAACACATTCCACCGAGGCGGAGGAAAGGGTTGGGGGGATGGGGCCTCAGGTTATGGTTAATTGAGGTTAGGAGGGTGAAAGCCTATTTATCTTACATGTAACCCTTCTTTCTGCCAGGGAACAACTTTTGAATTAAAAGACTTCAAATGTTTCTTCTCAAGTTGATATGTGGACATTCCATGATTCCTGTGGTTAACTTAAACAGACGTCCTCTCAGAGCGCTAGCTCTCAAGGACAACAATAGCCTATATGTCCTTCATTTGAACTCTACTGGTCTGGCCATGGGCCTGGGCATGCAGCTCCACCGTGAGGCCCCGAGAGGACAGTGCAGGTCAGAGCTCTCTCTCTCTCTCTCTCTCTCAAGACAGGAGGCGTTACCGTGGCCCATCTCGGTCTGGGCGTAGGTGCCAATGATCTCCAGGTTCCAGGCGGGCATGAAGAAGGTCTCCTGCTGCTCAGGCGTGGCCTGGTTGAGCAGGGTGGGCAGAAACATCCCCAGGTGCAGGTCCAGGGGTCCTGGGCCCCCGCGGTGCACACAGCTAAGGGTGAGTCAGGTGGGGGGGGAGGGAGGGAGGTCAGGGGTCAGGGGTCAGGTGAGATATTTTAGGGGTTGTGGGGGGCACAGGTGGAGGAGAGAATGGGGGATTGAAGACCAGAACATTTGAATGGATGTGTGTGTAAAAGGTGGAAGTTAGGTGATGGATGGGAATGGTGGGATGCATGCATGGATGGATGGATGGATAAATGGATGGATAGATGGATGGATAGATGGATGGATGGATGGATGGATGACCCAGAAAGAAGAGAAGAGAAAAAAACAAAGACAGCTTATGAGCCAGTCATGCAAGTTGATTGCTGAGCGCCAATTTAATTTTCAATTTTCAAAAGCACTTGATGTTCTTGCAAAAAAAAATTGCTTAATGTTCTTGCATAGTCTTTTGCAAATATCTTTCAAATACACTCCATCACGCAGGATTCAAACAACAATGAGGGCGCTGTGAATTTTATGGTGGAAGCCTTGGATCTCAACAGCCATGTTAGCATTACTCTTCATCAAACGCAGCCTTCATTTATATTAGCTTCGTTAATTCAAAGAATTATTCGGTAGCAATTTTCCACATCTCACAGCTGAGCTTTGAAGTCAAAGCTCCTCATGAACCTTACCAGAGCAATAACACAGGCCAATTGATATCATTGAAGCAAGGAAAGCTTGCAAGGGAAACGTAAACAAGGCAGAAAAACAACAAAACAATGCTGTGTGAAAGCAGATCCATGTGAGACTGGTGTGGCTCACAGATTGGCCTACATTTCCCCCATTGTGCATCTCCTCTATTCTCAAAACACAAAAAGTTCCACTGAGAAAGTGAAACGGGTTTCACAAAGCTTGTGGCTTTTTCAGGGGTTTCAGCAGGGAAGGAAAAAAAACATGGAATAAAAAGGCAAAACTTGATTAGCTACATATCAGAGATTAAGATCAAGGCCGAGATTCATTGCCAGGTCGATTCTTCATAGAGAAGGAAGGGTTTTGGGGAAAGAGCAAGTTTGTCATTGATTTCAGACTGGGCAATGATGGCAGGGCAAGGCATAGTATGGGCTTAGAAGAGGGGCATGAGGGCTTAGCAATCAAAATGCACACCGGCTCTGATTTAGAGGCTACTGTAGGTCAACACAGACTACCAGAGCAGAAGGGGTGCGTGGGAGGAGAGAGAGAGAGAGAGAGAGAAGCCGTTAACTGACTGAACGCCGCCTCATCCGCGGCTAGGTTTAACCGGCCATTCCCCGGCTAGGTCAGTGAGGACAAGAGGCGAGATATTCCAAAGCCACCTCGGTGTAGGCGTAAACATAAGAACTGGGTGTGAAGTTGAACAGTGACGTACAACAACATAGGCGTCGAAGTCTCGTGACACTAGCCTACTGTCATTCTCAAAACAGCGGTGCAGCTCTCTGTCAAGTTCTCTGCTCATCCGTTTGATATTTCTAGATCTTCTGACTAAGTTTACTCTACTTATCCAAACTGACGACATCACCACTGTCACTAGATATAAAGCAAACATTGATTTTCACTCGGTGCTATTCACTGACCGTAAAAAAGTGTCATTAGTAGCCTATGCAGTATGCACCTGTTCTATACAGTCTGGTATGCACTGTTGTTTGTGGCTAGCTAGACTTGCTAGCTCGATGTGACACAATATTGTAGCGCGGCTCGGATATGCTTGTGTTACGTTCATGCAAGGGGGAAATGTAGCCTACGGCTAAGATGGTTAAGCAGCCTGTTGTCAAAAGATAGTTGACGGTTACGCATTATATAGGTGTACTGGACTAGTTAGCTGATGTGTTGTGGGATAAGGGGTTTATGTTACGGGATGCCACCCATGTTGTGGGATATAGCCACGGGGATCTTAAACAGGCCACTTCCATGTAATGTCATTCCTCATATTCATCTGGTAATAAACATTTCCTAACAGAGTAATTCTTGCCTCGTCACAATATCAACTCTCCACTCATTCCGCTTGGACTATGCATTATACATTTCACTGCCTCACGTCTGCCAGGTTCCAAACTGTCTTCCTAACAGTTACAATCAGTATTTTTGTGATAACAACAAAACAGCTCTGCAAAGTTTAAACCAACGATGCTAATCGCGACTAGCGATTAGCCATTTAAAATGCAGAGCCTACCCTCATAAGGAGACCTCTCCAATTCAGAAAAATGCATTAAACTAAAATTAGACAACGTTGTTATGTTTCTTAAACCTTAGGGTGGGTATGATATAGGCCTAGCCTACATGCTTTAACGAAATACGTTGTCAATGGTTATTTGAGCAAGCTAGCCAAGGTCTAGCTAATTTATCCTGGCTGTAGATAAAGCAGGATAGGCTATGTTTTCCCAATATGTTAGCAATTAATAAATAAATGCTGAGATGTTTGGCGATTTAATTGCCATTGACATTTGAAAGAACAGTGTGCTAGATGGACCACAAGGACCAGTGTTAATATGTGAACAGTATGATGATGGTCTGACAGCTGTGCTCAGCATACAGTCAGTCAGCTGTTTGCTGATTTTAAGTCTTTCAGCAGTGTGTGCACAACTCTCGTTGTTGACAGCTCCGCCCATGTCTCAGCTAGCCGCCGCATAGCCGGCTCGCGTGCTCACTGCAGTCGCCCCGGCGATATGTGTACCCTCAGGGGAGGACAATTGGCAGCGTAAATCACCTCGGCGATTAGCCGGCTATCAGTGAGTACAGTCGGGACTAGCCGCCTAAAAGCCCGTGCATCGCCGGCTAGCTGTGCAGTCAGTAAACGGCTAGTAAACGGCTAGAGAGAGGCCTGGCTGGAGGACTGGAAGAGCCAAATGAGACGAAAGACACTTTGGATTCGGCTTTGTCTCCTTCACAAGTCTCTCACTCACACAAATAGCCACACTGGGACCTACTGCAATTGAGCAGAGCTAAAGGGAGCAGGGGTTTTGGTTAGTGTCAATTTACACAGTACTGCGGGGGTTTCATGAGCTCTAATGCCAGTGACAGGGAGCTGTCAAGCATCTACAAGAGAAGCAAATCAGGTACTTTTTCAGTGTCTACTACTAGTTAACTAACTAACTAACAGGGACTTGCCAGTCCTTCGCCTGGAGATTTACATTTAAGTTGCGTAACAACTCCACCACAACAGTACACATCTGGGAAGCACCTGCAACGACAGATTTACAACCAGTTGTGCTCTGCTGAGGATTAGAGCCGTAGATCTCCGAGGAGAGGACCGACTGTGGAGGGGGGGAGGGGGGGAGGGGGGCACGGTGCAGCTCGTGTGTGCGCGCGTGTGGTCCAAAAACACTCCCCAGCGGTTTCCCCTAGCGGGACTGACCGTGACCCATCTCAGTCTGAGCGTAGGTGCCAATGGCCTTGAAGGACTCGGCCAGCGGGAGCCACTTCTTGCGCTGCTGCGCGTCACACTGGCTCTGCAGCGTGGGCACGAACATGGCGTAGTGAAGACCCACCGCCTCGTGGTGCTCCCCTCTGAACGTACTAGCACACGGACACACATAGAAAATAAAAACACAGACACACACAGACATACATACACAGAGGCGGACATGCCAGTTCCAGAAAGTAAAAGTCCGGCCATATATTTTTTTATACCTGTGCACTTAACACAGGTGATCTCATTCATTATCTGATCTACCTGGCTGCTAATCGGGATGAGCTGGTTTATTAAATGGTTGGATCAACTACTTGGCAGGACTTTTACTTTCTGAACCCGGGATGTCCGCCTCTGTACATACATACATACATACATACTGTACCTACATTCACAAAATAGTATACACACAGGTGAAGTGACCTAGCCCTCACTACTAGTACAATCTAACAGCAACAAGGTCCTGTGGGAGTGCTATCACTATAGCTCACAACACAAATACATTTGGTGCAACACACTTATTACCTGTTCAATGTCTCCATAGTATAATAGCTGCATATCAAAATCAAAAGAAGCATATGACTTTTTTTTGTATACAGGAGTTATTGATGATCATTAGCCTTTTGCTATTGTGTACACACACACACACACACACACACACACACACACACACACACACACACACACAAATGGTTGACCAAGTGAGGCCTTTGACACAGTTACTGTACTTTGCACTGTGTGTCCTGTGGTGACCTAGTGGCGGGACACGTAAGAGCCTGTGCAATTTGCTTACATGGAACAGTGCCAGCACTCCGTAGGAAACAGCCTAAAGGGGTCTAGTTTGCTACACCCATTCCCAACACTTATCTTCCATGCTTCCACCACAAAATTCACAGGTCGCTAGAAGTTCAAGAATGCAAACACTGAGGAAATGAGGCGTATTGATATTGGCTTTGGAACTAAGAGGTGGTGTGGCACGTCACAAAACCAAGATAAATATTGAATAGGTCAATAAATCAAAATTACAAGGGAAGGGCTCAATGCAATGACAGTGAGGCAAAATGTTTCCAATGACATACAGTACAACCATTTCTTATCAAAGACCATAATGTCATAAAACGGTTGTTGTACCTCTTGTAATTATAAATCTCTTCAGGATCGGAGATGCCATATTCTCGGAGTTTCATGATCATCTGAGCACTCTTCCTCACCGCTGCCTCATACCGCTCACTCCGAGACAGAAAGTTGGGGTCTTCCTGCTGGAAATCTGGATCACTGATAACCATTGCTTCTGTAACATGCATTTCAAACACAGGTTCAGCACGCCTGTTCCTCCTGGATCACAAGCCCATTTTAACGTTAGCCATTTGGTTAAGGGTGAACTGTAATTGGTACATAACAACAACAACAACAATAGACAACACCACGCTGAGGATGAGTAGACCAACAGTTAAGTCTCATTACAGATTATCCTCTTAGAACACACCGGTTGAGGAACATGTAGGGATCATGCGAAATGGAGTGGGCCCAATGTGTAACATTTGAACGGTTTGAAGTGACAGAATTGAAATCGCACGATAATATTAACGTTAGCCCATAGTTTATAATTCATCATTAACGTTAACAATTCTAGATAGTAGTTGATATTATTTGCTTTATTTGACAACATCGTTGTTGTTAACCAATCTAAACAAACTTCGTATAAGGCTTCTCTGAACTTGGGGAGACTTCAGGACTGACCTATTTCTCTCCTTCGTCTGGTCTTCTCTTGACCACCGTCCAAAATGTACGTGAGAAGGTCTGGGTTGAACGTCGCATTTTCACGTTCTCTCTGAATGTCTGGATTCATAACGGCGTTAAAATGTCTTGACTCCGTGCCAGAGAAGAAATAAACAAGCCGTCTTCTTTCGCCACTTATTTATCGCATCCCAGGCTAATGTGTTAGCGGCTTAGATGCACTCTGTTACTACCACTAGGTTTTGTAACAATCGCAACTTCCTCAGTTGTTCAGATCACATGTATGTGACGTCTGGTCATGTGATCACTTCCATGCTCCCTCTGTAAGAGAATCAGGATATGGACTGACTGAATGGATATTTTTCATCAAAATGTGCAACATCTACTAGCCTATGCACTGATCAATTTGTTTAACTACCAATTTTCTTAAGGAATGAAATGCTTCCTGCTACTGCGGTTTATCATTTTCCTTGGGAAATTCAACCTGGTGTCATTGCAGAAGGAACATCTGTACGAACTTTTGGAAGGTAGGCCTAACAACATTATAGCCCACTATTCAAGAAGTTAGTTATTCTCAGTCGCTTTGGTACAGTTCTCAGATCAGAATTGAAATTCTCAAAACTATCGATCTTTACATTATTGTGTCACTTGTGCATAATAAAAAAGCAGTTTGTCAATTCTTTGAACAAGTTGCAAATGTGTTTGTACATCCATGGAAAATATTATGCACCATTATAGTAGTCTCACCCCCACAACATTTAGGCATTAGTTCATAGCATAAGTCTTTACATGCCAAATGGTTGAACAAGTTGTCAAATGAGAATTTGTGGCCCAAAAGGCAGGAGGTGTAGGAAGACTGCACTGTAATTCCTACAGCACTGTACTTTCCCTCAGGAGTTTGTCCATAGTCACATTTCTACTTTTGTTCTTTTGTCCTTTGCACTGTGCAGTGCTGTCTTTTTCTTTCTGTATCACAATGATATGGTCTGTCAACAAATTACAGTAAAAACCAGTAAAAGCATAAATGTGAATCTTGTCCAGTCTCTTGCAATCAAACTCCCACATACAGTATGCTGTAGGTGTAACCTACAATTTCCAAAAAAATTCATCAACATTTTAGCCATAGTTTAGATCCTTACATCCTTTCACAGTTCACCGTTCTGACAACATGACTAAGCCATTTGTCTTATCCGTACACAATGATGCAAGGACTTGTCATTCTGATGACACTGACATGTTCATTGACACATATTTAGTTTTGAGAGAGGAAGTAAGGATTTCGAGCAAGAAGCTGGCTGAGGTAATCCATGGTGTTTTGCTATTTATACAAATAGTTTTGATAAATGCACTTACCGTTTTGCAAATCTCAAGGATGATTCGAGAAATGTACCAAAGCGACTGAAAAAAACTGTAATATTACTGTTGTTTTATTCTTTCCTAAGTTAACCTAACCAATTCTGTTGAAATCCAATACCACAACCATTCATTCACTTACTATTTATTCCTGAAGTGATGCCTTGTGGTTTTACCTAGGCCTATGTTGTATCATCAGGTTGACATGTTACCAACCAGAGGAGTCAAAAGCCATTCTGTCCTCACATCATTCATCTATGAAGTACCAAGTCAGCGTTCGGACGTCATATGTTGAGCCTTTCAACCCCATATGTGGAGCACTATATATTGTCTTGGGAGAAATTGAAAACACAGAAGGTAAAATGAGAAAGTATATGGTATGATTGTTTTTTTGTTTTTTTTAAGCAGACACTTTTTGGCGACTTGCAATTGCAGTATTACAGTAATAATATTGCATTAGCATTAAGTAAAGTGAAGTCATACTGTATAGCCTAATGACTAAATACAACTGTTAGTGATAGACCAAAAATATAACCAAATAACGATAACTAGAAAAGCCTTCAGAGAGGGCAAACCTCCGCCAAGCAAACACATAACCGCCTCCTGCATCCAGACAGTGTTACAGATCACTCCCAAAATGTAATCGTTTTTTCCTTGGGTCATTTTAGACCTTCACTGAAAATTTCATCGAAATCCATCCATAACTTTTTTAGTTATCTTGCGGAAAAAAAAAACCCAGACAGACAGACAGATAGATAGACAGACAGACAGACAAACAATCCCCCATGAAAACAACTTCCTTGCCGGAGGTAATAATCATATTCAAACCACAGGTCTAGAATTGATTAGTTAGATAGCCTACAAATAGCCTGTACAGGTAAGCAGACGACAGTAATAAAACTATCCCTAGAGTAAAGACCAGTAGGTAAACCAAACCACATAGTAATCACAGAAGGAACTTGACCGTGACCTTTTACCTGTGTTAATGGATGGAAGGCTGGGTGAGAGGGATTGTAGAGCGGTATCGTGGAATATGCGAGTATTCCATATATATTATGTGAAGATCCTTTATGTGTGTGTCAGACTCATTTTGACAACAGTTTTGGCACAGGTTAGATTATTACATGCACACTGTTGCTCACTGTTGGCAATTGTCCCATGCACGATTTACACTCATCATGAGCAGCAACAGTAAAGCACCATTCAGACACATCATTTGTCTCCCATATTTTGGAAAGAAGTACAGCCCTTCTCAACTGAGCATTTTCACCAGGGGTGCATGGCTGCATGTTAGATATACAGGAAAATTGAGCAGCTGAAGTCTAACTCACTACATGTATACAAAGTATCTCAATGTATAGACGAATAAAAATCTTTGTATCCTTGTACGACACATAGGTGGCCTAAGGGGAACAATTTGGATTATGTTATTTGCTAGTAAACCTTTCCATCAGTGCTTGTCCCCTTTGATTTAGAACTAACATTTCAGAAAATTTTTCATGGTAATGGTAGAACAAACGTTCTACACACTCTCAACACTCAACACTCTCCTATGTAGCTAAGTTCCATTTATGAAATTATCTATAATCTGGCGCTCGGAACGCCTGGCATTGCAATATGTAACATTGTTCTTGGGGTACAGTGGGATCATGATCCCTTTTTGTCACTTGTAGATGACTTGTGGGACCTTGAATTTCCCCTTGGGGATCAATAAAGTATCTACTGTATCTATCTATATACTGTATCTATCTATATCTATCTATCAATCTAATCTATCTATCTATCTATCTATCTATCTATCTAGATAGATAGATCCCCTAAATGCTAAATGAGTACTGGGTACGTTGTAAATTAATGAAAATGGGAATTCCTATACCGTGTTACTTTAGAGCTCTTAAGACCCTCTGGGGCACTCTTGGCTGTTCCTACAGAGGGAAGCGGTGTGATGCTGCAGGCCCGTGTGATGAACTGTGTGGATGGAGTGGACTTGGCCCTGTTGCAGAAGGCCATCAACGAGCAACGGAGCTTCCTCCAAGAGAGGGAGGATGACAAGGGAAGCACCTCAGGCTGACTCAAGACTCAAACCGAACAGAGAGATAGATAGTAAAGCACTGGCACAAACGTCACATTAGCCTGTGCTCTACGTGGCTGGATAACACAGTGGCTGTGTGACTTTTTATATATCATCAAACTGTAACAAAGGCTCTGGTATTGTGGATATTTACAGTATTTGGCATATTGGAAATATGTTGAACTACCCCTGTATCTAACAGTAGTAGTTACTTTTGATGAAAGCATTTTTTATGTAGGCCTAGCCTACCTTTTGTCTATCAAGGAGACAATGTTACATTAAAGTGAGCTCTGGCTGTTCCAGATGGACTGAATTGTACCGACTGTGTACAGTACACACTGTATCAAAACTAACATGAAGTTGGTCAAGACCGTATTCTTCAAGAAAGAGATGTGCACAGCTTCCAGTGGAACGAACATATAAAGGACTATTAAAAAGCAAGCTTCATGGCAGTGCCATTGTCATTTTCTCTCTTACTGTCATGGGAAGAGTTTACTGGTATTAAAACATTAAACATATGACAAGCTTCAAAGTTGACATTTTAATCAATGCATTTATTTTTCATACAATATCAAACAAAGTAATAACAGTATATCAGAGAAAGCCTTAAATTATATATGAAAGTATCGACATCCAAACCGTGATTGCACCAATGCCCATCATCCCAAATCTGGTAAATATTTTAAGGATAATGATCAGTAAGAATAAACTTCTCCTTCATAAATGAGTAAACACACATCTCAGCAGCAATATTTGTGACCCCTTACGTGAGCTGAATAATAATCCCTATTTTCCCTGAGTTATTTATAAACATTATATTTTATATAAACATTAATATTTGACATTTACAACTTGAGTTCCACTCGGAGTACTTCCCAATCTGAATGTAAACACATTTTATTCAAATTAATGGTTAGAAGATCGATGGCTAAAATATGCGGGGAAGGGGGAGGTAGGGGATGCATTTTTAGAGGATGCTGGTAACATTGGGAGACCTGTCCTTGGGTCAGTCTTGCAGCGATTCAGGGCCTGCTTATAGTTGATCTTCTCCTGTGTGATGGGATCTGTCAGCTCCTTGGGGTGGTTGGCCTCTTCCTGAAGCTCTCTCACCATGGTGCTGTCTACCATTTTAGAGCCTGCGGCCTCTACGATGTCAACACGTCCCGTTCGGTTGGGGTTCACTAGCCCCCCCGTCAGGAACTGGGCCTCCATGTAGCGCATGGCAGTGTCCTTGGGCATCCATCCCTTCTGGACAGCCTCTCCAATAGAGAGACGTTCCCTGGTGATGGGGTCCTCGACTCCAGTGTAGGCTTTCTGAGCATTGAGCAACCGCTGCAACTGGCTTGCTTCAATGAGACCCAGGTCTGCGGCCTTGTGCACAGAGTATCTTTCCTTGTTGTTGACGTCCACAATGCCCCCCGTGGCAGCCTGTGCCTCCAACAGCTTCTGGGCCGTGGTGGTGTCAAGCATCCTGTGCTTCATGGCGCTGCGTATTGACAGGCATGAGTCAGTGTGGGTGTCATAAATGCCACTGATGGGGAAGTCTCCCTCGATGAGGGAGTCGGTTGAGGCGGATGAGAGCCTGCTTGAGGCTGACGAGATGGAAGAACGTTTTTTATCTCCAGCAACAAGGAGAGCAAACTCTGAGATGGGCATTTTACCTTTCTTGTATTCATTCAGCTGTTCTGGGGTAACTCTGCCATCCCTTAAAGCATCTTTGATGGGGTACTGTTTGCCGCTTTTACGGTCCTGCAGTACAGAAGTCTCACCATGGGGTGTATTGGTGGTGACCTCCTCCCAGTCACATTCCAGCTCTTGCAGCTGCAGGTACTGTTTACGATCAATCATACCTCTCCGGTAAGCATCATATGGTGACATGTCCGTCCCTGTGTCAGGGTCTAGGATGGTGATTTTGGTGGAGAGGTTGGTCTCTTTGGTGCGTGACTCTTTGTTATTTTCTTCCTTCTTCAAGCTTTTCTGAAGTTCCCTTATTGTGTTATCACGCTTGTGGATCTTGTCTTTCTCATCCAAGATGTCCCTCTCTATACGCTGAACGTCCGTCTCCATCTTGATGCTCTTTTGCCTGCTCTTTTGGTTCTTCTCACTCATCAGTCGGGACTGCTGCTGGAACGAGGTTTTGATGTCTCGTTTCTCGGATTCCAGGGCTTTCAGCTCATCCTCGAGTTTCTCCTTCTCTTTTTCTAAGGCATCCTTTTTGCGGATCAGATTATTCTCCTCTTGAGAATTGCTAGTGCCTCGATTTTTGAGGCGATCCAACTTGTCAGTCAGTTTTTTGGCCTCATCTTCCAGGTCTCGTCGGGCATTTGTCTCCTTTAGCACCTTTTCCCTCAAATTGGACCTCTCAGCCTCTACTGCTTGGTCTTTTTCTACACGAATGACCTCTTTGTAAACCGTCTTCTCTCCACCCTTCTGCCGCTTCAATGCATCAAGCCTTGTATTAAGTTGTCTTACATCTCTTTGAAGGCGTATGATGTCATTGTTCTCTTTGTCCAAATCTGTGCGGAGTCCATTGCTCATTTTCTCCAGTTTTGGATCCCTCTCCACCTTCATAACTTCCTCAATCTCGATGCACTCCTCGATAGGTGGCGGCGCTGTCTCCAGGTCATGGATGCGTTTCTTGGTTTCTTTCAGCTCTTCATCCACTTTGGCTTTCTTCTGATGTTCATCACTTGACCGGATGTTCCTCTCCTTCTCCTCCACTTTGGCCTTCAGCTGCTGTACCTCAAGCTCCATTTGCCTGCGGGATGTGACTTCCTTATCCAAGTTTTTGCCAAGTCTCTCGTGGTCCACGATCTGTCTTGGATCTTTCTGGAGACGCACAACCTCCTGTACCACGACCTTCTCCTCCGGCTGCTGTCTCTCTAGCTGAATGTACTTGTTCTGAAGATCAAAGACCATTTCCTCAGTTGTGCGCCGCTTCTGTTGCTCCTCACGATAGTCTCTCCGCAGGCGGTCTGCCTCCTTCTCCAAGAGTGGGTCATCTACATACTTCACCACTTCTTTGTTCAGAAGTTGAGTCTCCACCTTTGACTTCTCTGCTTTGATTTCATCTCTCTCCTTTGTTAGACGCTTTATCTTGTCTTGAATATCATCGTAAGTGTTTCGCTGAAGGGACAGCTGGTCCGTGAGCTTTTTAATCTCCTTGTCGTCCTCAGGGGTCCGTTCCTCTTTCACGACTTCTTGGGTGACCTCTTTAAACTCAACCTCAGGAGGCTGTGATTTCAGGTCCGCTAGGTCAGCCCCCACTGTTGTGATTTCATACTCAATATCCGAAATGCGTTTTTTGGTATCCTTCTGTTCCTTCTTCAGACGGGCTATTTCCTCCTCTGTCTGTGGTAAGACCCTAAAAACCTCGTTTGTCACCTCTTTAACTTCCACTTTTGGTTTTAACTCTCTCAGTTGATTCATGCGCTTTTGTAGCACAGAAACTTCAATTTGGAGACCGGTGTTTTCCTTTCTTTCAACTTCCAAGAGTGATTTTAGCTTCTCAGCCTCCTTCAAGGCTTCAGGATCCTGTTCAACTTTCTTCACCTCTTTGGTAACAATCTTAGGCTCTAAGGTTGGAATCAGTCTCTCCAGTGTATTGATCTGACTTTGTGTTTGAAAGATCTCATTGCCAATGGATCTGCCCCTTTCACTTTCATCTGCTATCTCATTCTCAAATGTTCGGACGGCCTTCAACATCCCTGGGTCCTGCTCCACTTTCACCACTTCCTTCTGCACCACCTTCTGTTTGATGTTTGGCTTCTTCTGCTCTAAAATGGTAAGCTCTGTCTGCAGCTTCGCTGCCTCTTTATCATGTAACCGGATTTCGTCCTTCAGCTTTTTTATCTCATCGTTTAATTTGGCTGCATCAACATCGAGTTGGGGATCTCTCTCATAATTGGTTACTTCTCTGGTAACCAGCTTGGGCTCTACATTCTTGATTTCATTTTCCAGTTTTGCGACTTTTGAGCCAGTGACCTCGATTTCACTCTGAATGCCTGTTCGCTTCAGAGCTTCCTCGTGAGCTTTGTTCTCTAGGTCTTCCAGGTCGGCCTCCATCTTGGGGTCACGGTAATACTCCAGCACTTCCTTCTCTTCAACACGCTCCACACCCCTGCGACTCTTCAGGGACAACAATCTGCTCTTGTAGGTCTTGAGGTCATTCTCAGCATGGGTACGTCTAGATGCCTCCTCATCCAGCTCTTTCTTCAGGCCGTCAGTCTCGTCCAGAGATTTCTGAAGGTTCTGCTGCTGTGCTTGCTGCTGCTGCACCATGGTGACCTTCTCTTCATTCTGATCAAATAATAAAAAACACACATACAAATTCATATAAAATTATTATTAATAATATGTACTTGAGATAGAAGTGTTAATGCTATGACGGTTCAACACTATTTGTGAAGTGAATTGCCAAAATGTAAACATGAAAGTCAGTAAAATGAAAAACAGCGCTTGAATGAGTGTTTATATGTGCACCTGTCCCATGATGTTTTTGGCCAAGCCAAGTTGGTTCAGGCGCTGGTCATTCTCTGCAGTAGCTACAGCATATCGGTTCACCAATTCTTTTTCCTGTGAGAGAGCAACAACATAGCATAAACATTAATTGGTTGAAACATATTTTCACAGTAAACTGGAAAAGAAATTGAATTGTAGCATAGTAATATCCTGATATAGTTTGAATCATAACCAAAACTCATTCACCAACAAATAACAAGGGTGCTTTCAAATAATGTGCTATTGCTGGTTAGCACTTCTGCTACATTTTCCAGGCCCATACAATGTGTAAATTACAGAGGTATTTACAATGTGGTTTGCATTTCACTGCGTACCTTTTTCTGCACACTGTCTGCAAGGGCTGAAGTGTTTGGCTTTTTGGCATCTGTAGGTCCATCCTTCAGTGTGCCATTGTATGTGTCACAGTTGATCTCATATTCCTGCAGAAGGCAGTAGGATTATTGTATGTGTCACAGTTAATCTCATATTCCTGCAGTGTCACAGTTAATCTCATATTCCTGCAGGAGAAGGGAGTATTGTGTGTGCTTGCACATTGACTTTGGTGTTCCATCTATTCTGTTCAGTCAGTTATTCCACCATACCATGGTACTACATAATGGAACTACACACTGTATATGACAGGCTCTTCAATCAAAATAAAAATAAAAAGTCAACACAAAGAATGGTCACCTATCTAGGGTCTTACATTGAGGGCATCTTGCAAGTCAGCAGAGAGGTCGATAACTCTGTCAATGTCATCCCCCTTACGCTTGATGTCCTCTACCACTCTCTGTGAAGAAAACATGTGGAGTTTTGGTTGGCATATTTTAGAAAGTTTTGTCTTAAATTGCTTCTCACTCAAGAAATGTTAGAGAAAACAGTTAAAGAATGAAGTAAACTTGCCTCCTGAGAAGCTTGCTTTGCATTGACTTCTGCCAAGTCATCACTGGGGCTGGCGGCATTATTGGGCAGGTTTTCAAGGAAGGTGTCAAGGGATTGAGAGACATTCTGGAAGTCTTGATTTTTAATGGCAGCACCTTGCAATAATTTCTCCCTAAACAGACCATCATAACCCATCAATGCCATTCATTAGACAAAATGGTAAAAACTGAACACAAGTAATCGAAAGAAACGTGAACACGACGAATAAGCACACAGCAGTGCCTTGACTTGTCACCTCTCTTCCAGCTGATTGGACAGGCGAGCGTAGCGGCCCTGGAGGCGGGTGGTGTCCGTCCTCTGGCGCCCGATGTCGGGGCAGTACTCCTGGTAGCCCTGCTGGAGGGAGCTGCACAGCTTCTCCGTGGCCTCCAGGTCCTGACTGAGCTTCTGCACCTCTGGCTGAGCCTTGGCCACATCTTTCTTCAGGTCCTGGGGCCAGAGGGAGGGGAGGAAGAAACAAATTGTGTTATGTTTTAAGAGACTAGCTGAACTTCAGACCAGCCTCTCTGAGAAGCAAATGACAGATGAAGAATCCATAGGGAATCCTTTCTGTTATTGACAATATGGAGATTAATATAGAATGAAAGATCACAAGGGTAGCTCTACCATTGCCACAGTATACTACTCTGCTGGAGCATGCACAAATTATTACCTGGACCTCCTGCAAGCGAGTCGGAATGGCGTTGGGCTTATCTGGAATAACTCCATCTTCACACAGCTCCTTCTCTAACCCAGACACGATACCATCCACTTTCTTGATCTGGTTCTCCAAATCCAGAGAGGCATTAGCCCTGTTTTTGACACAGAGCCAGACATTATTGTACAGTTTGAAAATGCTCAGCTCATTTATTACTTATTTTGATTGAAGTGGGGAACATACATTAAATAATGAAGTATGTATAATTATATATCTTGGACATATCTTACTTTTTTGTGTATAAGTCAGACAGGGCAGCAAGGCTGTCTTGTTTGTTTTTGGTTGCGTTCAGTTTCTCTGGAAGTGAAGACAAAGTTGGCCCATTGGCTTTTTGGGCCAGGAGGGGCTCTAACTCTTTCTGCGTAGCTGCTTTCTGTTGGTCCAAAGCCTTCAGTGCGTCGGCAGCTTTCTGTAAGGGAAATGTAGACATGTACGGAATGATCATCTGCCCATGGCTCTGAGTCTGAGCTGTGGATCTGTGCCAATGGTGATGCAAATGGTGATAAGGATAGGCCTCGTCGAAGGAACTAATCACAGAACGGGGGGGACAGCAATGTAGACAATGTCTATGTAGCACTGCGACACACTTACAAGCTTGTATTTTGGTTAAGAACACACCTATCCCTACTGAAAAATGTCAAGCTCATTTATCAAATATAAATATGTCTGGACCTCATCTCAATCGACTGACTCTGTTGATTAAGTGGACAGTGTTTAAGAGCAACAGCTTTTCCCTGCCTTCAAGATATACCATAACCTGCAAACAGTCAAAAGATTACTGACATATTCTGATGTACTCAAAAAGTCACACCTGAACTTGTCAAGCCGTACAAAATGGAGACATTGTCAATGCATGCCCGGATTGAACAATGTTGCAACCACATATACCACATACCAGAATGCAACCACATAACCACATACCAGAATGACCCATGCAGTTTCATACATTTTTGTTGTCCTTGAAGTGCTAACCGTGACCTTGCATAGAAGTGTTAGCTAACTTTATAACCCGGGCGAGGCTAGATCTCACAGTTTCATGTCAGTGCTACATTGTTATGTACTGTAAGTGATCAAACTAGGACACTTGTTGTGAGTCCAACTCACCTCCTGCTCCTTCAGCCTATTAGCAAGGTCATTAGCAGCGTCAGTGCGGTCTAGAGGAGTTCTAAGACGGCTTAGGACGTCCTCTTCAGCTAGGGCCAGGTCTTTATCCAGCTCGTTGAGAGCTCCAGCCAGCTCCAGGGCCTTGGGGTTCTCTGGGGCGGCAGACACAGGAGCTGAAGAGAAGAGGAGTGTTACGTGGATTGTCATGGCATCATGCTTCAGAACTACAAGATGGCAGTGCTTTAGGGGCTTGCAGGACATTTTTATTTAAGAAGATTTAAGTGTGTCAAAGTCTTGTGGAGGTTCAGGCGTTACCTGCTCTCTGGGACTTTGAGGCGCTAGGGGCATTGTTCTTCAGGGACGCCTCCAAAGCGGCTCTCCTCTTTTTCAAATCTGCCAGCTCACCCCCAAGCCTACAAAGACAAACAATATCGAATTACATTTGACAATATATATTAATAAACCATAAGTAAGCCATACACTGATATTCCAAGCCGGAGATCTAGTTTGATCAATTTGATTTGATACATTCAGAAATTTGATTTGTGATATATTAATGTGCCATTCAAACTAGCAACAAGTTCGTTTTAATATCAACTGAGTTCCTTACAAGTCCACTTTATCGATGGCGTCTGTGTCTGGTGGGGGGATGAGGAAGCAGACTCCTGGGAAGCTTTTGGTGACTCCATCGTTGGACACCACCTCCCAGTTCTCATTGTCAGAGTTGGACTTCAGAGTGAAGATGTCCCCACGGTCCAGCGTGGCCTACCATTTTGAACGAGACATAAACGTTTTGAATGAGAATTCAATCTCCTGGAGAACCACATGCAGTCCAAAGACGCTGTTCTGCTAATATTCGAAAGAAATTATTTTTTATAAAATATAGAGTATCTGGGTAATAACATCATAAGGGAAAAACAATCAAGACCAAAGGCTCTTCGGCCAGGTGAAGGTCAACTGTTACCTTGGGCGTGCTCCAGTCGCACAGCGCTTCGATGGCCTTGGAGCGGCTGGGGTTGGAGCGGCGCAGTTTGAGTGGAGCGATGCTCGTGCTCCTCTTCCTGAGGTCGGCCAACTTCTGCTCACCGCGCTGCACTGCCCTCTCCTCTGCCTGAAGGGGCCGGTGAACATTTTCAGATTATAATCTTTCACTCAAGCCTAATTTCATCAGTGGTTCATTGCTCTGTAAATATCCCTGTAGCCTAATCTAGTTACAATATCAGAGGAAAGGGTAAAATGTGTGTTTTATCACACAGCATGCTCTGAGAAACTGAATAGTGGGGGAATAGAAGGAAATTGGTGGTTCAGATAACTGTCTGTAAGCACTGACCTGGAGCTGGAGTAAGATCTCAGGGTTGGTCTTGCCACTGAGGGCTTTGGGGTCCAGGGTGGAGCCAAGTCTGGTTAGAGACTCTGACAAGGTATCTGCATCAAGCTGATACTAAACACAAGCAACGCAGAACAAATGTAAGTGGCATTCTACACATGTTATGGAGACATACACACATGCATTAAAAATGAATTCACTTATATCATCATATCTTGCATTTTACAAGTTACATGGAAATAAAATGTATGATATTGATGCATAATATTGAATCTCCATTTATGTTGGATCGCCATTTAATTGTTTGCATGAGTATGACTTATTCCTGTCGTTTCAAATCACCTTCTTGTATTCCTCCACATTCTCCAGATGCACCTCTTGGCAGATGCACAGGTTGAGGAATTCCTGCCACTTGTTTCGCAGTTCATCCCTCTCGGCCTGAGGCACACATACAGACAACATTTTGTGAGCATTTACGCTGATGATCTCATTCTCCCTGGTTTCAAAAACGAAGGAGAGAACCAGCAGTAAAATCTCTCAGTAAGACCTTCATTTATCAGTGACCAGAGGTGGAAAAATCCAGTTTCAGAAAGTAAAAGTCCTACCACATTATCTGTGCCAACCATTCATTTAAACCAGCTGATTCTAATTAGCACAACTCTTCAGCTAGGTATAGCAGCTAACTGATGAGATCACCTGTTCTAAGTGCACAGGTAAGAACCAATACATGATTGAACCTTTACTCTCTGAAGCTGGAGTTTTTCCACCTCTGTCAGTGACAGAGATACTCCCATATGGGGGTAAACATGCATCAAGTTCCCATATGGGAGTAAACATGCATCTAGTTCCCCATGTGTAAGTGATCTCTCACAAAGTGGCTGAAGGAGCACTGCTTTGTTTTGTGTGAGACCAGAGCGTTCCTCACCTCCACTATGGAGCTGGCAGGGTGCTTCAGCTCGACGAGCCGGTCCCCATCGTCCTGCAGACGATTCACCTCAGCTTCGTGGGAGAGCAAGCTGTTGTTCTTGAAGTTCTGGTGAGACAAACAAAAACTGTCATTAACAGGCCTCTGTCTACAGGTTTGTGTATTCAATTCAGGTTTAAACAGTTGCCAGTCTAACTGCAGTCTGTTTCAAAGAAGAAAACACCATAATGAACAATGGCACCAAGTGGTCAACCCACATACTGTATGTTATGGTGCAATATATGGCAAGCAGTATATTGAAATATATGGCAGGCGGTATATTTGGTATAAACTGGTTTTAATGAGGAAAATAAACAGAGTCCATGTGTACAGTAGCTTCCTGACCTCGTATTCCCTGCGGACGTCTGGTGGGTCCACCATGCGGTCACTCCAGTCCTGATTGAGGATCTTGTCCAGCTCCTCGCCCAGGTACTTCTTCTCCTTCTTGCAGCCATGCATGTAGTCGTACAGGCTGCTCAGGTAATGCCGTCGCCATTTGGAGTTGTCCTTTGGAGACACATGAGACCATTTTCATCTGCTCATTTCCCCACACATACTACCATGCTCCACCAGATGGGGAGCTTTCCATTACTGACAAGATTGACATATTTCTAAGAAGCTCCTGGTCATGAAGTAGTAAATGAACTTACCAGCAGATTGGTGTACTGCTTCTTGATATCATTGTATTCCTCCTGAAATACAGAAGAGACACCCAGTTAGGTGATCACAATGGAAGGAGGTTGAAGTACAATAACTGCTCATATGCTATTGATTTCTACAAAGCACTGTAATAATTCAGTAAGCAAACATAATGACAAAAGCAGCCCTTTACCTTGGAGCTGGTGGTCCCCGGGCTCATCTGGGAATTGTAGGCCTCTATTTCTTTATGCAGGATGTTATGAGCTGCGATCTGTTTCTCCACATCAGTTAAGGTGGGTCCATACTCCTCCGTGTTAACCTGCCTCTGTCGGACACAACACACAGACAACCTTCACATTAATTTAAATTTTTTTTTTAGCAAATCTGGGTCAATTTAAAGATTAGGTCAGACTGTGCTTACAGGTACTTTTGAGTGCGCTGGGTAGGATTTCAATTTATTATTACCCAACCCGGCGTGGTCTCAGGTGTCAAATGTAGCCCTAGTTTTGGCTCAGTTGGAAACAATGGGCAGCTCTTTGATGTACAGTCGGGAGATGTCTTCACACGTGTATGTGTGTGTTTACCTGTTTCTCGTTGAGCACCGGGGCCCAGTTAATCCTGGGTACCAGCTCCACGTCATTTACAGGGTCGTACACGTCCTGATGAATGGAACAATCCTTCAGCCAGCGATCATGCAGGCGCAGGACACTGAGGGATTAAACGACAACATTAGTCAAAATTAGTCCTCAATATTTAAAAAACATTTATGGAATTACCATTTGTAGGGAATCAGCACGTTCATTATATTGTACAGTATATTTTGCACTGCAGAAAATAAGATCTAACCAAGAGTTATTAATCTTATATTAAGATTAAAAAAAAATGTTTTTAGTATAAAGATACTTGCCTAGCTCTCTC
Organism: Sardina pilchardus; assembly: GCF_963854185.1. Taxonomy (NCBI): domain Eukaryota; kingdom Metazoa; phylum Chordata; class Actinopteri; order Clupeiformes; family Clupeidae; genus Sardina; species Sardina pilchardus. The sequence continues at coordinate 46,090,557 of NC_084994.1, forward strand.
TCTATCTCAAGATCATTTTGACTTAATTTAATAAGAGGCATCTTATCAAGACAAATTTGCTGTACATGCTGGCCACCAAATTTGCTTGATTTCTTGACGAGACCTCTTCAAATGAGTCAAACTCTTATTGAATTGAATTAAGTCGAATGATTTTACTAGAAGGCAATACTTACTAGGTAAGTCTCTTTATACTAAAAACAATACCAAATAGATTTGTATAATATGAGTGTGTAGCCTAACACAGTATACACTAAAGAACCATGATCCACATACTCATTATCAATCTCGCCTGCCTGTGGGTGACCCAGCTTCTTAGCTTTGTCCACGTCCAGGAAAAGATCTTTCAGGAGCCCCTCGGCCTCCCCTAAACAGTCAGCCACTTCCTTCTGGTGCTTGAATGGCAGTTCTTTGTTTTTACTGTCATTATCCTGAGAGAGAGAGAGAGAGAGAGAGAGTGATAGAGAGTTATAGATCTGTTTTTGTACATGTTGTTGTTGTGAGTGTATGCTCATGTTTGTATTGTGCAGAATATTCAATATATTCAAAAAAATCTGCAGGCTAAATACATATACCTGATATAGGTATATGTACCTGAATTATTCAGTGCAGCATTGCTGTGCTGGCTGATTTTACTGAAATAGGTAAGTGTGTATTTGTGTGTTCTGAATTTCAGCAATGGATACGTTTCACACACAGTGAAACACATGTCCCCTGTGGGTGTTGGTGTACGTATGTCAGTGTGCAGGTGTGTGTGTGTGAGTGTGTGTGTGCAGGTGTGTGTGTGTGTGTGTGTGTGTGTGTGTGTGTGTGTGTGAGTGCATGTGTGTGTGCACAGCCTTGTCTCTTACCAGGACCATTAGATCCTCTGCGCGCAGCACATCTTTCTCCACCTGGTCGGCATTCTTTTGCATACGCGCCACCAGCAAGGCCAAGTTGGAGACCTGCTGCCTGTGAGGGAGGAGGAGGTCAGAGGTCAAGGTCAGAGCTTCAGCGCTAACACTCCAAAGCCGCCAGGTCAGGGTTCAGCGACAAGTACACAAGTACCACTGAAGTACTATTTGTTAAAACATCACCTGTAGCGGTGAGTGTTATGTGAGCTGTTGTTCTTTGGACATGGAGTACGGCAAGCAGGAATGTCAACACTGTGTCACTGCCACCAGAACTATGCTAGGAGTCCATTCATGAGGAAGGACCTTGGTGCGAACTGGAGGCATAATTATAGGCTTGGAAGGTGTAGTATAAGAGTGAGTGAAATTATCTTACGCAATAGTTAGTGGTTATTTAGTTGTGTGTCAGATGGTAAAGAGCACATACTCACTGCATACTAAAGTCTTGTTGATATACACTGTGCATGTGTACACAAGTATGAAGTACAGTATAATGTATACTACCCTCTACTCTATCAATCTAGTCTTGTTTGAAGATTTCAGGACGACATTTAGACTATGGAGGGGTTAGATATTCATCAGTTCCCTGATAGGTGTTACCTTGGACATGACGAGATTGACTCCGTCCTCCCTCTACAACATTCCCCACATGCTTTATGCTCCGTAAAACCACATGCCTGCCATTCCCATACTCAGACTGTGCATTGTTCTCTCTCTCTCTCTCTCTCTCTCTCTCATACACACACACACACACTTCTTCATTTTTTGTAACCGGTGTCGAAATCTTGTCGCTCGTTTGAAAACCATGCATATCTGTTCCCCTCCCTGCCTCAACAAAGACTGAAAGGAATTTGTGCTGACATGATAGTCGACTCTCCCTCTCTCACTCTCCCTCTCTCTCTCTCTCACACACACACACACACACACAAACACACACACACACACAACCACCACCTATGCTATGCACCTCTTTTCATCAGTGGAAGAGATCTACATGGGTTTTCTTTATCTTTAATACACCTGCACTGACAAGACACATTGTACTCCCAGACAAAGATGTCGTCTCATATCATACCATCACAGATAATCTATTATCCCGATCTCTCTGACACTGTTCATGCGATGCTCATTCTCCTCTATAGCTACCTGAGTAGGCTACACCAAATCCCTACTTAGAACATTGTATATAAAACAATACATAAAGACAAAGTTAATTTAGTAGTTGTCTACGTTTGGAGAAAAATAGCAAGAGTTATCTGTAAAAGTCAGGAATGTCAGTATGGAGTACAGTTGCTTTCCCTCTGGTCAGAGACTGCATTCTGTTAGTCATACCAAAGTCTATTCCCAGATACCTCTGGCAAAGACGTGGGTACACACCCAAATCTGATAGGATGGGTGAAATTATATCCTGTTAATGACCACAATTGTTGATGTAGGGCTGTTTACACACATATTACAATTCAATAAGAAATGCTTTATTTCCAATACTGGACCAACACCTCAGCATAGATACAAGACCTCACAGAAACACAACATTAGTGAACAAAGCCTGACAAGCTCATGTAAGGGATTAGGTCAAATCCAGTCCTATTAATGACCCTTCAAATGACCCATCAAACAAATCTTAAATGAATCCCTGATTGCAAACATTGAATACGACTCTTCTATACACTACAAAAGTCCCTGGAGGAGATCCAGTTATGTAAAAAGAACAGGTTTGCCTCCACCTCCATGGGCCACCTCAGCAGAACACTCTGCTGATCTCACTGCAAGATAAGCGTGGGTGTCACACGTTGGTGGCGGTGCCCTAACACCTGTGGAGACCGGCCCCCAGGGGCCTCAGCGGGCGTGGTGGAGGGAGACGGAGAGGAGAAGGGGCCCTAATCAGCCTCTTCCATCTGGCCCACGCTTATGGGAGACCATTCTCCTACATGGTGTCCTTTTAGCACCGGCCCCATGGTGCTTTTTCTCCCCCAGAGTTCCACTTTAGGAGAACCTTCTCAGGGAGATGGAGAATGCGTGTGCTGCGCCCCAGATCATTTGTATGGTAGGAGCAGGCTTCACTCAGTCTCTCTTATGTTTCTTTTTGAGAGTGCTTGGCCAAATGTAGGCCTATATGCTTACTCAGAAAAAGGAAAAAGGCCGCACTTTGCATACAAACGTGTTTTATTGCACAGGCGCATTTCGGCTTAGCGCCTTCCTCAGTGTGCTGCGCCCGTGTCAGATAGAGGAGAGGTGGATTTCTTTTTTTTTCTTTTGCTAACATTAGCATAGCGGAGCTCAGAGCTTTGCTCCTGCACCTGTAGAAGAGGTTCCACCGTCTGTATCAGCTTGATCAGCTGTTCCCTCCACAGGCATGCTGTGATCTTACAACCAGCAGCAGGCGGCTTTGCTGGCCTCCTTTCAATCTGTCGTCATATCACTCCATACTCTGCCTTTTAGCCCTAGGTTCCAGTTCGTCTTTTAAAGATGACGCTGATAACACGCCAGCTACACAAGGCTGTGCCAGTGGAATCCAAAACCACATGTTTTGCATCCATTTTTGGATTGAAATGTGATGTTGAGATGAGACCTGCGGTCCACACCCATGATGTGATGGCATGATAGGACTCCCAATCTTGATTATTCCCTCTGGGCCACTTACAGCCCTTGTTGCCGGGCAAAAGTCGTTCTGCCTAATGCTCCACCTCCTCTCCTTCTGTTTCAGAAGCCATTCTGCCTAATTAATGGTACACCTCTTACAACTGAGTAATTTCTCCACCTCCACCTGCTCCTGTATTTCTGGCTTCACCTGATGGCTCACACCCTGGATTAAGACTTCCGTAAGTCAGCTCTGTCGGACCAAGGGTAAAAAAAAACCCAGCAGTCACGTCAGTCAAACCAACGCCACCATGGGCGTTGTCACACGCCGGTGATGTACAGTAGAGATGATCCCATGTTTTTTGGACATCTCAATGAAAGACTTGGTTGTGACTGATGTCACATCCCATCATAGATTCATTACTTAGGCATACTCTCAGGCCAGAGGAAATGAAGATTTTGTGCACCACCTTTTAGATAATAAACTCAGATACTCATGACATCACTGATTCTTCTGAAGCTGTTTTTTGAGGTATCAACGGGGGAACCAGAGCTCCTAAAAGCCCGAGCCAGAATCTTCTAAACTGAACATTAAAACTTCAGTGTCAGGTAAAATACACACAGAGAGATTATGGTTGTCAGGGCATAAGCATATGCAGTTCATTCTAAGCTCAAGTTCATGAGGCTTACTATGAGCGTACATATTTGGAGAACACCACTTGTGTGCTTTCCTTTGAAGAACTCACGAAGCTACTCCGTGCATGGCTTATTGTTCACATGTCCCTAAGCTCCAAACAAACAATCAGGGTCAGAAGTCACCCTCACATCTGCTTAGCCCGTGTACCCTTAACCAATATTTACTAAGCAAAGCCAGCGCAGCACATACCCAAATACCAACAATGTTAAGGTAGGCCGAGGAAAAATATTGACAGAATACTTTCAGTCCTGGTTACATAACCAAAGGTATGGACTATTTGAGAATATCAAGCTGTTCACTGAGTGGAAACACAGTCTCTTGAAATGAAGCCATTTGACACAGATTTCAGCCCAGGAGGGTGGAGGTTTCGATCAAATTCATGGGACCGATCCCACCCAGTCCCTGAGACCCCTTCCTGAGACATCTCAGATAAATGAGCATAACAGCTCCAAACAAAACAAAACAAAAAAACACTAGTCAACTGTAACACCAAACAGACCTCAGGTCAGCTTACTGAGACTGGTGGAAAGTCAACACCACTTACTTGGACTTGCTGGAGCTCGAGCTCTTCAGGCTATCGGTCTTGGAGCCTTTGACCGTGTCCTTCTTCTTAAACATCCTGGATGTCTGTGAGAGTCAGGAGCCTCCTGCTCAAAGCTGAGTTGGGTTGAGTTGAGTTGAGCTGTGTTGTGTTGTGTTGTGTTGTGGTGGGTCTATGGGTGCTGCGCTGTATTCCGTGCCTGTGGGCCTGTGGGCTGTCTTGCGTCTCTCCGCGTCTGCTGTCGCGCACCCACACCTTCCCTCTCTTGTCCCCCCTTGCCGGTGAACGTCAGAGCCGTCCTCGAACGTAGAAACTGGTTTGTCACAAGTCTCCGCCCTGGTTGGGTCACCACCCAGACTCTTCTATCTTGTTCCTCAGGACCGGCCAGACCTGTTCCCAGGGCTCTCATTCTTCCCTGTCTTCACACACAAAACACACACACACACACACACACACACACACGCACACGACACAGAAGTCTTCCCTTCCCTGTCCCCTCCTCTGTTTCTGTTGTTCATCCAGTAGGAGTGTTCATCCCTTCCTCTACTCCCATTTCTAACAATGGTTGCCTAGGAGACCAATACTAATGCATACTGATAATAATAATAATAATAATAATAATAATAATAAAATGATGTATATAGCACTTTTATAGCACAGGGCACAAAATGCTTTATAGACAAACAAGCAGAACAAACAGTAATAATACTAATAACAAAAATAATAAAAAAAAGTGTAAACTTCCAAAGAGATAGGCTAGTTAAACTATACGCTAAAACTAACGTTATACTAACGTGTCTTAGACCAGATTTAACAAACTGCCACTGATGGAGCAGATTTAATTTTGTACGGGAGGCTGAGCTTGGGTTCTCTAAAAGCAAACGATCGGTCATCCCTAATTGAAACTTCCTGGAACAGTTAAAAGGCCCAGGTTGGTGGATCTGAAGGAACTACCTGGACAACAGGTAGTGGTTATTTAATGTATTTAATAATAATGTATATAGTCAGGTGTCAGTCCATGTAATGACTTATAGGTCATTAGGAGGACTTTAAGGTCTATGCTAAAACTCATAGGTGAATAAAGTCATCACTAAAGAAGCAAGAGAAGTTGGTTTATCATCTGAACAGCAAAAAGACCAATTTAGTAGGCCTGACAGAAACAATCGGGGGAAGTCTCACATCTTAAATGTGAAGTCAGCATCTGCTGTGAATACACTTGAGTAAGTCCATGGGTGAAGGAGGGCGACCTTGATGTTTACAACACTGTGAAAGTCGGAGAGGTGAGGAGAGCTTAGTCAAATTTGAGCACTTCAAACGGAAGTGTAATTGGTCATTTAGCTGAGAAGAATGCGTCCGAGCTGGACCTTCATGGACTCACTTAACCCACTTGCCCCAGGCAGGGGAGACTCCCAACAGGTAATTCAACCCTCAACAAAGTGCTCTTACTTCAGAACGAGAGAACATGTTGCAATACAGTTCATGACTGGGATCTCTGATACATTAAAACAGACACAGTCAGAGGGCTGGAACTCGCAGGAGAGGTGGCAGGCGGGAATGGAATGAAGCCGGGCCACTCTCCGTACAGGCTGCTGGGCTGGGGTAGAACGCCCACATTTCTGGAGGATTCCATCACAGAGGTTGGGTGCATCCGGAAACACACTGCCATTCCTGACTGATTGTGCGTACGGTCGACCTTGTCACCTCTAACCATATTTAGTGTTCAAACTGTGAATGGACAAAATTGTCTCTGCTATTGCCATCATCTCTATACTCAGGGAAAATCTCCTCAAATGGCCTCTCCCAATCACAGTTTTAAAGTATTTTAGCACAAATGGTTTATACAATCTACAATCTTCAGTGGAAGATGTGAAAATATCACAAAGTCATTACAACATTACTACAAATTAAAGTGAATCTATACCCGTTCATCACATCATTCCAAGCAGAAAAATCATTAGCTCGGAATACAGTAGATAAATAATCAGCAGATAATTGTCTGTCTGAAGCATGTGTTTATTTACGTACGGGGATCTCGAAGAGTGAGAGGATGCCAGTCGAGGGTGTGGGTGCTGATAGTTTCACATACCTCTCATCTCACACACACACACACTCTTCGTTGCCAACGCCGATGCCATCGCAATCACCTGATTCACCTAGACCCGAGATAACTTTAGCGCAGTGTGATCTGCAGTCGTAATTTTATGGGGCATCTCATACACACGGGACAAAATAGATATGACAAGAAGTGGTGAAGATGAGCGCAAGTGAAAGACTTGGGCCCATTCTCAACCTCTCTCCTCAATCCTCGGTCCTCCAGACTCGTTCCCACTAATGTATAACTGGATAGACTATCCCATTGTTGCTGCCCCATCCTTCTTTATCTAGAATCTAGATCATTGGGAATGAGGACGGAGGAAGGAAGGGAGGATGTATAAAAGACGAATGAGAGGCACCCCTGGACTCTAAACTGGGCCCTCATGTGCACTGGGCCAGTGGGATGTTCTTTGACCGTATAGAAATATAATGTGACATTGACAACCCTCACCCTAAAGGACAAACAGATGTCATAGCAGTGCTCTATGTAGGACCGGGCTCTTAGATGAGCACATTTGATATTAATGTTTGTTCTAAGGAGGAATGGGTGGGAATTACCACACGATTTTGACAAAGCAATCTATGAAAGACGAAACAGTGACTTTGATGCATCCTGACTAAATGACATGAAAGACTAGAGGTCGCAATATCCTGCAGTGTTGGCACAGGCAATAATTCGCTAACGTAATTAGAAAACTGACACCTACTGTACACCTACACAACACCACGCATACAAACAAAAATTCCGGTGGGCTGGGATGCACTTCCCCACGTCTTTTGACATTCCGTGTTGACAAGGCCATCAGTGGTGGCCAAGATAGTCATCAACAAAGGAATTCTAGGAGGGAGGCTACCAGAGTCTACACCCATGCATTGTCAGATGACGAACATTAAATCTCACACACACACACACACTCCTCAAAGTCAAAGCACGTCTGATTCAGCAAGGTAAAGATGCACGCCCAAAAACCTCTCCGCACACAAATATGTACACACAGGCCAACGCACAAATTTTCCCAAAAATAAGTTTTGGACAACAGTGGCCAAGACTGTCATCAGGCAGGTAGTCCACAAAGCCCAAGAGACATGCATACTTTAGCTCTGCATTGATGAGGACACCCATTGGCTGGCTATGAAACGCTTCTTTTCGCCCCAGGACTCAAAAGCTTAGATAGGACACCTTCAGGTCAATTGATTTGAATTCCACCAGTTATCTTTGAATATATCGTTCTTTATTTACTTGACTTACTTCATGACCACCTCACATCATTCATTCAGCACTGGGCAATATGTCCCCGAACAGCTCAGAAGACAGGACAATGAGACAAACACCAAAGAGTTAGGTGTGGTGCAAACAACTGTTCTTTAATTTCGTAACAGGCTGTGGCAACCTAAATGACAATTATCTCTGCTATACATTGGTCTTCATCTCTTTTCACCCACATGTCACTGGATTAACAAAAAAAGAAAGGTTCCGCAATTCTGCCCTGATCCGTTCCCTATCTGGTGATCAAAACAGTCTGAGCAAAAGACACCTTCAAAAGAAACGTTAAAAATGCAAATAAAAAGGAAAGGTTAGTTGGGGTACAACAAGCCCAAATGTGACTATCTGTCAAAACAAAAAGGTCAGTCATGGGTTTGAGGCGAAATTAAACGCTGCAGGGAGCCTGCCGTGTAACTTTCCCTGATACAATTCCTGCTGACTCCTACAAGCAAACAAAAAAAAGCACTTTGGTTCTTGCGAAGAGATCGTATGGGGCGCGATCTGCTAGATCCTACTCGCTCACCTAAAAAATCCTCTCCGAAAACAGTCGAACGCGCATCAGTCCACACCTACAGGGTCCTACACTGACAAAAAAAAAGCTCAAAGATGGTACGATTCCAAAAAAAGGGGGAAGAAAGTTCTCCTTTGCGTTCTTCTGTTATTCTTCCTGAACGATGGTTCACATTCACAGAAGTCGTTGATCCTCTCCGTAACAATAACAGCGTGGCATGTCTCGTCACTGAACTGTCACTACTGATCCTCTCCGTAACAATGATAACAGCGTGGCATGTAGAGTCACTGGACTGTCACTATTGCTATGGTTGGTGTATCGTCAGAGGTGACATCGGCTAAGTGATTGCCGTCTGCAACAGGTCCTTGCAGTAGCTCGACTAAACTGCTTTCCATGCAGGAGTTACAGAGGGAGGAAGACGTGCAAGACAAAGACAGATGGCGAAAAGAGACATGCTCCTTGACAAGCATAGGAGTCTGTTCCAGTTGATGGCGATGCTAGTTTCTACTGTCCGTAAAAAGCACTGTGTGAAATTCATGGCTTTATCGTGTAGATCACCCTGTGTCCTTAAATGAGTGTTCATGAAATGCTTGAGACTGATCCTGCACGGAGACTCCCATTTTATTCAATTGACGATGACTGGTGATCAGTGTTGCTTGTTGTACACTGACATCAAGAGTAGGTACATGAAGGCGCTTCATAAGACTTTGATTAAAAAAAAGAAATTGAACTCAATCAAACAAGATAAATTAGGTGGGGGTTCTCTCAGAGAAGAGAAAGAGAGAGAGAAGAATAAAGAAATTAAGAGAGCAAGAGGGAACATTTATATGCATCTCTGTGTGTATATGTGTATGTGTGTGTGTGTGTGTGTGTATGCAAGTTTGTGTGAGGGAGGTGTCTGGGTGTGCTGCATGAGCAAAAATGAACACCAGGCACGGAAGTCTCTAGAATCTGAGATGTACGTGGCGGAACTCCGACGGAACTCTGCCGGAACTCAGAGACTGGAGGAAGCCGGTGCTCGGGGCGACTCACGCAGCCCAGCGCTGGCGAGACCACCAGAGAGGCCTGCGCCCCACACTTAGCTGCCGAAGCCAAAGATGCCCTTGATGTACCCGGTCAGGCCGCCCTTGCCCTTCTGCTCCACCTTGTCGTCCAGGGGCGGGAAGGCCACGTGGTTGAGCGCCAGGTCGAAGAAGAGGGGCTTGCAGGGGATTGGCTGGAAGTCGGGGGGAAACTCCACCAGATTGGGCTGCTTGCTGACGAGGGTGGGATCCAGGCGGAAGGTTTCCAATCGGTCGGAGAGGGGCTGCAGGGAGAGGGAGAATGAAGAGGATCATAAGTGAAATTAACAAAATGACCTACTAATATTATGTAATGCCACAAGTAAAGGGGGGAGGGGTAATTATACTGTATCTACCCACTGGGACGAAATCAAGCACTTGCAGTAAACTCTACATTGCACAGGATGAGAATTTACTTGGTGCATTTTGTTGCTTTAGTGTATAAATTTACGCTGGTTATTAAATAATCCCACATGCTTCCCGCTGGTTCTCACCTTTTTGTCTTTCACATGGGGCAGAGTGGGTGTTTCCGCTACATCTTCTTTGTCTAAAATACAAACAAGCCCACAGATGCACTTTGTGAGTCCTGTCATGCAGAACACCTCACATAATCACTCACATGGGAGATCTGAATGTCACAGTGGAGACTGCTATTTAACACATAAACATGAGGTAATGTCTGTCACTCGGACACTGAAAAACAAAATGGCTGGTGACGTATGCAACCCACCCAAGATGGCCGCCGCCTGGAGAGAATATTTTTCCGCATTGACCTCAGCGATAAGCTCTTGGACATCCGGAAGGTCCTGTGAGAATCCGAAAGAGAAAGTGAGATCTCACAACAGACATCAGCACCGTATGACAGAAAAGTACCGGTACACATTTTTCATGAGACCTCGATCTCACGGTTGTTGTTAGGACAGCTCTACCTTGAGGCTGTTGTTCAGGCTCTTGGCCTTGGACTGGACCTCTCTGGCGTACTTCAGAACTCGTTCATACAGAACCAGGGCCTCGCTCCACTTCTTCACCAGCACATACGACTGGGCTATGAAGAAACACCTGCAACACAAGGACAACAGGGGGGACATGAGGCACCAATGACGATGAAGACAGGAACCGTGGAGACCTGGACCAAGATGGAGGACCTAGAACCTCAGCCGCGCACACATACCTGTAGGCCTTGTAGACCAGGGTCTTCAGGCCCACCTCCTTCTGGAAGGTGTGGTCCTCCTCCATTCCCTGAAGGCCAGCCAGTTCCGCCAGACTCTACAGACGGGGAGAGCGACACAGTCCATCACACACGGACCTCAACTCCCCCTCCTTATCTGTTTGCACTCACCACCAGCACAGCGGAACAGTTCACCCCTGTGTGGCTGTGACTCAAACAAAACAAAAACTAACACATGCCCTGATAAACTGCTGGCAGAACATGAAGAACTGTGTTCTCAAGCGGAACACTAATGACAATTTTGAGAGTAGGCGGATTGGATCAGAGTCAAGAAAGAGGTCACAACTCCAAACTTGATCCAAAATGCTGTGGGAACGCCAATGCTTGTCCACTTTATGATACAGTTTATCTGACAACTGCACTGACCGGTCCAGAGGCTACAATTGGGTAAAGTGACCAAAGCAGTGGAGTAAAAATCACGCCACGATTTGTGGCAGCATGCAGTGCCATGCATGTGCTGTTCCCAAGCCATCCAGCATTCCAACATATCATTCTACTGAAATGCATACTCAGGAAACATCAAAAAACAAAGTTGGTCACACATTTGTTGTATGTTGTATACAAAACAATGCAAAGTGTTATTCACACAAATAAAAGAAACAGTTCCAAATGAACATGAGAACAGAAGTTGAAATGCCTCATCAGCTTGGGCGGGGACGAACTTGCTGAGAACCAATCGTCTTCGTTCAGGGCCCATATTTACGTCTGGCCATCTGAGACCGTATGAGGAGTGTGTGAGCCGCCTCGGGTCAGAACAGAACTCGTCCAAGACTGAGGAGCACGTTTGTGAGCGTCACCCCGTTTGAGGGCTGGCTGGAAAAACCATGGCGAGGCGTTCACGTGGAGCTAATGTCACACCATGTGCTTACTCATGCACTCTTGCCTCAAGGCTGCTGTCAGAAGCTAATCGTCTGCTTTGTCATGTTTCGGCGATAACTTCTCATGACTCAAGATCTCTACTACTCCATCATTTTAAAGGAACGTTTTGCACGTTCTGCAACATTTTGATCATTCTGGAACATTCTTTACTACTTCTACTATGTCTGTATTTATGTTTATGGATTTTAGTAGACGCGGTTGTCCAAAGCAATTTACAGTGACATCAACAAACACTACATTAACAGTGAGCCTGTTAACTTTGTTATAATCTCATGTCTGTCTTTTAGGGGGCGGCATTTAGCAGGTAGGTGTACCTCATCAGCCTAATTGCTCGGCTGGAGGTATTCATGGGTTCATCAGTTCCCTTTCCACAGGTGTATGAAATCAAGCTCAATGAAAGACTCCTATTTCATTCCTAACAATACTGGCACAAGACCCAAACTGCTTCAATATGACTAACGACAAGGTGAGGTTTGGCGAGACTACAACTGCTATCCATCCCTACAACCTAATTTGCTTGAAACATTCCTTCAAGTACGACCAACAGAACAGCCCAATTCCACTCCCAGGTGGTGGCCAGGGCACCAGGTGAGGCGAGGCGAGGCGTGGTGAGCGTGGTACCTGCAGGATGATGTCGTAGAGGCGGATGAGGTCCTGGGGCCGCGGCCCCCGCTTGCTCTCGTCCGTCTGCGGCTCCTTGAGCTTGGCCTGCAGCGTGTGGGCCATGCTCTCGTTACGCTTCACCACCGTCCACAGCTTGATGTAGGTCAGGTAGCTGAGGTGGACAGGGGCAAATAAATACCCAGAGAGTTAGGAGGGGTAGCTGAGGTGGACAAGGGCAAATAAATACCCAGAGAGTTAGGAGGGGTAGCTGAGGTGGACAAGGGCAAATAAATACCCAGAGAGTTAGGAGGGGTAGCTGAGATGGACAGGGGCAAATAAATACCCGGAGAGTTAGGAGGGGTAGCTGAGGGGGGCAGGGGCAAATAAATACCCAGAGAGTTAGGAGGGGTAGCTGAGGGGGGCAGGGGCAGTAGGACACCTTTACAAAAAATGAAATGTTTGCGGCAAACTTGTGGGTGATTTGTGGGAAACAAATGAGCTCACTAGTAAATATTGCCACAAGTTTGCCGATGTTGCCTGCTAGAGGCAAACCTTCAGCAAAGTTCTGGCAACAATGAAGTTTGCCACTGGTGGCAAATGTGTTCACCAGTGATTTGCCACCACACTTAGCCAATAATGGCAAACTTCCAGAGAACTTCTGAGGACAAACCTAATTTGCATATGACATTGCTGCAAATTTGCTGTAACACTGCCAAAAGTTAACCACAACCGCAAATTTTAAGCAACTGTTCGCCAGAAACCTGACATGACTGTATTGGCATTTAAAAGGGTGTGGCAGGTGGCTAAGGTGATCAGGGGCAAAAGAACACTCATTAGGGTAAGACAGGAGTTAGAGGTGGACAGAGGCAAAAGAACACTCATAGGGGTAAGACAGGAGTTAGAGGTGGACAGGGGCAAAAGAACACTCATAGGGGTCAGGAGGTAGAGGTGGACAGGGGCAAAAGGACACTCATAGGGGTAAGACAGGTGGCAGAGGTGGACAGGGGCAAAAGGACACTCAAGGTAAGAGAGGTGCCTGAGGACAAGGTCTTGAGGTGACACACATCACATCAGTAGATACATATTTAAGCACCGACAGAGGCAGGGGCATCACACACCTGTGCAGGTACTGCAGGTTAGAGACCTTGCCTCCCTCTGAGTCCGAAGCCCTCTCTCTGGTTTTCTGTAAAACAACATCAACACCACGGTCACTTTCAGACAACAGATCCCTCATCATCTGGCCGGTCCATGGCAGGCCTGTGAAGGATCCAGAGCCCCAGCATGTGATTGTCCTCCACGGAGGAGAGGCGCCCCTGTGCTCACCACGTCCATCCTGATCTCCTCTCGCACCGCCTGGATGGTGTCTCTGCACTCCGCCAGCAGGGTCTCGTAGAGCCGCTCCTTGGTCTCCTCATTGGCCGCCTGACGGGCCAAAAAAACGAGAAACGTCAGCGGATTAGAGATGAACATGTCCTTTCCATCTTCACTAGAATTGAATGGAAATGAGAGAAACTCTACACAACAAAATCAGAGGCATTAAGAGAAAGGACTCGGCCATGAGGTTCAAGCACGAGGTTCAAGTTACTCCTGAAAATGCACCTCAGGTTATTGTCTAGGAACAAGCAACACAGACACAACCTACATAAATGCTTAAAATTCCAGATCGGATGTATACACAATTCCCAGATACCGGACAGGAACTGTACAGGTAGAGGTGTACACAATGAAGAGCAAGCTTTGGGCTTTAAACCCTTGTGGAATGTTTACACAGTAAGAGGGGAGAGCCTCCATTGGCATGAATGGACAATGTGCATTATGAGTCTCATTCTACACACTCTGGCTTAAGTTGGATTTCACCAGGGATATGTGGGCGTAGTAAACCCCGCACTAATGACAGATGTGTGACTGCTGGTGAATGGAAGCTATGCGACTGGGCAGGTTTCATATGCATACCTGTGACTGTAGAAATGCTACAGTTAATTCACTGAGACTGTTTCATCTAGTACTGACAGACACACACACACACACACACACATTTTTTCACTTACAATATGTTAGTGTAAAAAGTGTACAAGCCACAAATACGCTGAAAGATAAACAATGAGCTGTCTTGTAGTCATAAAAAAGGACAACACTGATTAACATGTTAGGAGCCTTGATTTTAAGATAACTCTGTCATAAGACAGAATAAGATAGCTCTCATTCCATCTATAGTGCATAGACATATGCAAGACATTGCCCTCTAGCCATTTGCTACTTGTGTGTAGAGTGAATCAACATGGATGCTTTGATATCTGCTGCCAGCAGTCTTCTCTTTAAGAGTATCAATCAAAAAGATGCAGCTCCAAAAACAAAGGTAGTCCAAAAAATGCAGACGTGGTCGTTAATGGGCTGTTTGTGATGGCACAGTGAAACTGCCTGGGCTTGGCACAGTCTCAGCCAAGTCATCATGGCAACGCCTAACATGACTGAGATGTACCGGAGGAACCGGTTCCCTTGCAGCGAGAGTGACCGACCGAGAGAGGGGGAGGATGAGGATGAGGAAGGAATAAAGCTACTAGCAGGTAAAAAATGCACACATTTAAAAAAAATAAAAAATATATAAAAAAAGAACACTGTTGGTCAGAATTTTAAAACACCAGACCAGTATTACAGAGCTACTAGGATCAGCAGATCGCATTGCACATTGATACTTCTACTGTGTGTGTGTGTGTGTGTGTGTGTGTGTGTGTGCTGGGCCGACATCGCGGCACCAGGCCTGCCATCATGGGACGGAGGAGAATGCAGCCCGGAGGAGTCACATGCCACTGGCCTGAGCTGTCTGCCCGAGCTGCCTGGGGAGGGTGTGTCAGGGTGGGGCCGCTCCCTGCAGCATCTCACACTCGCAAGGGCCGTGCCCTCTCGCTGACTCACACTCCGCGTACGTGTGTGTGGTGTGTGTGTGTGTGTGTGTTTTTGTCTGGTCCTATAGGGTAAAATAGCTCCACCTAGTGGAGTAAAGTAGAACAACACCATTATCGCATCTAATCCAACTGCAGCAGGGACTGTCTAGACAGTGTTGGGGAGAAGAAGAAAAAAGATTGCGCTGAAAAGAAAACAGCAAGGGCGTGTGCCTGATAGGCAGGTCCATTAGCTGTAATTACCACCTGTGTGAGACAGAATGGTTATGAGCAGGGCTGTGCACAAACACTCAGCACATCCATGGAGACTCGCTCTGTGTATACACAACGACGATGATGTGTTTTTCTAGAGCAAAGACCATGACAACAGAGCGCCACAGCTCCACAACAATCGAGGAGGAACGCAAACGTCTTCTTCTCTTTAATTAGTCTAGCTGAAGATTTAGAGGATGGTTTTAGAGAATGATTGGAGTAAACATGGGGTAGGGCCAGCACCTTTGCACACTGGGTGTGGCTGCAACACAGACCTGTCCACAGCATGAGTGCATTCATTTTATTTTTTTTGTAATTTTTTTTGGCTGTTTTATGCCTTTATTGATATAGACAGTGGAGAATGACAGGAAGCGAATGGGAGAGAAAGCGGGGATGGGATCTGAATAGTGCGGGAATCGAACCCGGGTCGCCGGCGTGCAGTGCAGGTGCCCCAGCCAGTTGTGCCACAGCAGATGTGGCATGAGAGCATTTTTTTGTTTTAAAAAGACTAATGTTTTCCTCATTCAGATTTGTCTGGGTGGATAATGACACTTTTTTCCCCCTTTTCTAAGGCAAATAAAACCCCCCGTGTGCCAGCGACATACTGGGGTCGTGAAAGTGATGAGGGACATCTCTTCACTGCTACAGAGCGGCGGGCGCCGAAAGACTCACCTGAGCGATGGCTGCCTCGTTGTCGGCCAGCCCCAGCAGGAAGATGCGCACCTTGTCGATCTTGACGGGCACGGTGCGGCCTCGCCACTCCACCTCGCTCATGGTGGCGGCCTGCTTGGCCCTCGTCTGGGTGATCAGTGTCTGCCACACACAACACACACACACACACAACCCTGATATGAGAACAGCATTCTAGCAAATTCCATTAGATAGATAGATAGATAGATAGATAGATAGATAGATAGATACTTTATTGATCCCCAAGGGGAAATTCAAATTCAATTCATTATGCAGTGACTCAACGATGAGTGTAGCTTATTGTTGTTGTATAATGAACTAGTTTAGATGTTTTTGCAGGACTTTGCAGGATACTGAATGCTTAAAAAACTGAACATCTTACACAACATACATATTTATCTTAAGGGAGACTTTAAAAAGAAGACCATATATAATCCCTGAGGTTGAAAGTGTGCTCATACTGTATGTAGTTATCATATAATATAATACGTGACTACACTATTATGCGCATGCTTATGATTCGATAAGAACCAGACGAGTTGTATCTGCATAGAGGTGCAGAAAACCAGAAAAACAAATATCCATGATAAAACTCCTATAGGATGAACACTGGTGTAATTGTCTAGGCATGTGTGATGAGTCTCTGACCTCCAGCTTCTCGGCCATCATGCCCCCACTGCCTCCTGCACTCAGTCTCATCTGCATCAGGTCATTGATGGCGTTCTGGTCACCTGAGGTGGAGAGAGACAGAGAGGTATTTTGATTAAATAATAATTTCACATTTTCACGTTTTAAAGTAAAAACCTTGCCTTCAAAATGTGATTTGGAAAGGGTTGGTATTGTATGTTGCCCTAGGAGCCAATGTTTCTTGTTTGCCATTCAAATAAGCGTTCTTATATGGCTTTTCGGAATGTTCTGATATTTCTGAAAAATTACCACTACAAATATAAAACGAGTGACTTCTGTCAATAACAATGCTTCTGATTCACCTCTTTTATGTCATTCCACAATTAGTCTGCTCACTTATCAGACTGATTTATATCATATTGAAAATAAATGTCATTGTCAGCGAGTAATGTGTTCCTGTGCAACGGAAACTTTCAAGTTCTATTTGAATGGTTAGCTATTTGTTTCTCATTTAAAGCCACAAAATGGTGACAAATACATTATAAAAGACATCATTTAGACATATTCTTTGAAGATCCACAAGCTTCCCGCAACCAAACATGATTCCCTACATAATAACCAGGCCTAAAACATTTCACTATGCTACAATGTCTGTGTTGTGGGTGTGTGTGTGGGCATGACCAGCTCCAGCGTTCTCACCGATGTTGTAAGCGCAGTAGCGGAGGTTGGGAGAGATCTCCTCCACTCTCTGGTAGTAGAGCCCCGCCTGCTCGTCAGTGAAGGCACTGGCCAGCTTCTCATAGATGGTTCTGCAGGGGAACACAGCGGGCACCGTTACTCATCACAAACACACGCTGCACTCCTTTAGGAATAGATACTCACTCTGGAGCTACAGCATGCAGACCTGACAACCTTGACGTTTGAGTAGCACCTCCTCGAGCCGAGGAAAAAATAAATCCTCATGTCAGCCCTTCACTCATTCAAATGTCTGCCAAAAACAGACGCAAGATACAGTTTGGATAGCGACGCATCTTTATTGTTGGATATAGATCTACATTTGATCCAATGTGTTCCTGAAAGTGCAAACTGCAATCTTTGACAGTTGCTCTACAATGTTGATACTATTTTATTTGGGTGCGCAATCTCCACCTGGAAACCTATTTGTTCTCACTTATTTCCATGCTAATAATCAAGAAGAATGATCTATGCTCCAAAGAAACAGAACACTCCTCACTGAGCATCTCAAAATATTATGCCTACTGTAGGTCCACTTTCAGACTCCTTAATGTCTGCATTTGGTGAAAGGTCTGCGCTCCCTGAGCGCCTTGTAGTTATGAAAGCTTTAACCATAAGCAACACATGGAAAGTATAATGTTAGCTGAAATAAATGAACCAGTAAAAACTTTCCAAGCCAACATCATACTGTGAGGCCTAGGTGAATTCACAATAGTGCTCACTGCTCAGTGGAAGTTTTGCAAAGCTGGGGAAACACGAATTTGTCAAGACTTTGATTTAACCCACCGTTGGCTGAGGGAAAAAAATATCATAAAGGAAAGCCACTATGCTATGCTGGTCATTCTCACTTGTCACTTTCTCACTATCTCACCCTCGCATGAAATAGATTTGCAGGACATTAGTGTGCTCCAGGGAGCTTTCCAGAGAAGTTGGATGTCTGCTTGTTTTTGTGTAGTTTTAAATTAAAAATCACACCAGCGTACCTTGATTTGAAAATGCGTGGATGCTTGCTATGCAAAACGAGTAAAGGTTGGCAAGTCTGAGTATGTGTGCATTCCACTAGGCTGCGCTAAATTAATCAAAACAACCAATACAAAAACATTCCCCCCTACGGGCCACCGCTTATCTTAACACAGCAATCCAGCACATCACACACTACTGTACAAGTCAACCATCACTTCCGAGACTCACTTGCACTTATTGAAGGCCTCCATCGCAGATTTCCACTCCTGCAGCTCAAACTGGACCATTCCTGTCAGGTATGCGGTGTAGGCCTACAAGAACCCAAACCCACCATTTAAAATGAGTCAACACTTATCAACAGACCTCAACGTACTTACAACAAACTCTCAAGACCAGGGGGGTATTCCAAGTACATGGTTTAGTGATAAACTTAGGTAAGTTAAGTCAGAGTAAGTGGTAAACCTCCTACAACAAGAGCCCCATGGCATTGTTTTGTAAGGAGAATGAAGCCATACAGCTTCTATTAAGAGGTTTTCCACTTACTCCGAGTTAACTTACCCAGGTTCGTTACGAAACCACGTACTTGGAATCTCCCCCAAGATCCATGTGGCCCCCAATCAACATATGTGACACGAGCACCAGAGCCCCCCCCTCTCCCCGCTCACCTGGGCCTCCAGCTTGGTCTTGGCGTCCACGCGTGGGCTCTCGCACAGCCGCTCCAGGTGCTCGCTGTGCTTGGCGGCCTTGCGCAGGCGGGCCAGCAGGTGGAAGCGCTTGCGCGGCTCCGTGTTGGCCTCCTGCTTCAGCTGCATGGCGTAGCTCCACGCCCGCTCCGCCTCCATCAGCACCACCAGCAGGTACCTGAGGGGACGCACCATCCCATGCCAGGTTACACTCAACCACTCACTCAAGACTCAGCCCCACACACAACTGGGCTAAGACTGGGCGTCACTCATTTGCACATTACAGCACTGCACATGAGGATTCATTTTCCAGAGTGCGCTTAAGCCTGTGTATCAAAAATAAATCTTTATAGTCAGCCCATTTTACAAGATGTCGCTACTGTGTAAACCAACATCCTCTGGAGGAACAGCACAGACCACAGGAAAGGGAGAAACAGGAGGACATTTCACCCTGCCAATTAAAGCATCATTACATTCAGTGAGGTCGGACACTTGGACACTGCGAAATGGGCTTATTGAGGAGTTGCTGTACGAGCAAACCTACTTTCTCTTGTTGCGCAGGCACAACCCACTGCAGATATGAATCTAGTATACACTGAAATGGTCTTCAGTATAACTACTGTATTGACAGTATTACCTGCTGTCAGACAGCATCTCCACAGTCACTTTCTTCCCGGTGAACTTGTGTCGGTTGCCCAGTCTGAAACCAAGAGTTTTCCGCAGGCGACGCATGCGGCGCGAGCAGTAGCCTCTGTGAAATAAAGACACTTGTGCATTTCATAGCTGAAAGATCACTGGAGACGACCAAAGCCATGTTTCTATATGGCCCTAAAAGCAACCATATGGTTTATCAACCCAATAACATGTTGATATCAACCGCTCATTCACAACTTGTAGAATTTTTACTGCTGACGTTCTTACCTGTATCGCTGATAATCTCCATGTCTCAACCCATGTTGTTGCTGTGATTCCTTGATGATCTGAAGAACTGGTATTAGTGTTAAGGGCAACAGGGGTTGTTGATGTGACAGCCTTAGAACCGTTGGCTGTAATCTCAACGTTGTTCATATGACTTTGATACCAAAACTATTTAATCACATCGCTACCACCAAATAACCTACATATTTCAATGCTTTCATGGTTTAACCAGCATGATTTTCATCCATCTGTTAAGTTTTCATGTTTGGAACATTACCAAAGTCATTATGAATGGGTACGTACAGTGTTTTAATGCCAACATCCATATTACAAAAGAGTGATGCAACATTATTTTAGCTGATATATTAAATATATTGTCGGCTGCTAGCTATTTAGTGACACGTAGGCTTAAGATAAAGCAAACTCCCAGCTAGCTAGCAAAGCTTTGCTACACCGGCTAGCTTGCTATCTACCAACACATGACAGACCATAGCTATTACTGCCACTTGGAACATACAGAATGAAATGTATTTTAAAGTCATGCACTACTCAATAAGGATACTCTCCAGTCCAAGGCCTGCATCCACAGAGTTCTCCTTATTTTCATCCATCTTCGATGTTTTAATCTCACTTTGCTTGTCTGCGGCCATTTTCGTGCTAACACGTATTGCGAGGATGTAGTGATGGTAACCCCGGAAGTACTTCTAAGGTCACAGTCAAAATGCGCAAGAGCCTGTCAAGCTCTGTTCAAATCGTCAAATCCCCCTTTTTTTCACTGGGAAAATGCATAAGTTTTACATGGGATAGTTGCAAAAGTTATTCTATTTCAAGACCAAAAAATATCCAGAGAATTACCTTTTTTTTTTACCTTCTTTATTCCATTTATTCATATTCATCTTATTTTCATGTTGCATGTAGATACAGTAGTAGGCTATATATATATGTTATGAAAAAACATATAGATTGTACAAGTATAACACTGTATAAAAATTTTTATCGATTTTTACTCTGCGTTGGATGCAAAATATAAATCTGAACGGACCAAAATATGTCTTCTCAAATATGTATTACACTACATCACTCCATTCAATACTGTTCTTTTGAGGTAGGATATGTTTTCTATGACAATATGATGACAATCAAACAGAGTAACTTTGCATGGAGCCAAAACAGACTTAAAATTAATTAAGACTTAACATTAATGTCAAGATATTCTGCCTTCTTCACCATCAACTCAGATGTTATCAGCTGCACTGATGTATTTCTGGAGGTATGCCTTGACTTCAGAGATGTGCATGGTCTCCGTGATGGTGGTGTCTCGGCTGCGCACCAGTAGCAGGCCATTCTCCAGTGTGCCCTCACTGATCATCACTGTGAAGAGCACACCCATCTCATCATACCTGCAGACACCCATCAAAGACAGTCAAAAGAAGGCCTCCAGAAGGGTCACATGGAGTGAAATGGTACAGGGCTGTAACCAGTAAATTTGATAAACAACGATACAAAAGCTTAAACTAGTTACTTGCTGTGCAGCTGCTCCAACGATTGAGGCATAGTCTCAAGGTACCCTGGCCAAACAGAGATGTCTGCGTCAAGGAATTCTGTGAGCAAACCCTCACAAACCTACAGAAAAAAAAATAACAGAGCACAAACTCTGATTTAAAAAATGTAGATTATCACTTCATTTTGATAGTAATTTCCAACAAAGGCAAATAGCAACTGTGAAAGGAAGTAAATAGCAACATTTGTGTCTTACTAAAATACTCCCCAGACAGTGGACCCTGAGCAGTGGAGCTGGTCATCACTGTGTATGTGCGGGCTCAATGGTGTTTTTTGCCCCCACCGGCACCTTCCAGGCAGCACAGCCTAAAAGGCACTACCGTTACCCTATTCCTAACCCTAACCCCCTCAACCCTCATCCTACCCCTAAACTGAGGGGAATAGTGCCTTGAAGGCAGTGCTGCCTGGAAGGCACCATTGAGGGCAAATAATACCAAAGACCGTATGTGTGGGGGAGGGGAGGCATCTGCAAGGTGTAGTAAGAGGCCAATATACCTGTCTCCGTTCCACAGTAGCCCCTCTTCCCATGTCTAGAGCTACTTTTATTGGCGCCAGGGTGGGATGGAGCTTCAGTACCTGTTGATCAAGCCCAGGCAGTCTTTAGAAAACCATACAACCCCAAAAGCTGTTTTCTTTTTTGAGTCACGTATTTTTGGTAAGCGGAGTAGAGAAAGAAATATGGGGATCTATTCAAAAATGAGTCAACAAATAGAGTCAACAAATGTGTTCCAGTACAGTGCTTCATGCACACTTAGTTAATAAACTCAGTTAGTTATACAGTAAGACCACTAACAAACCTTTCTTTGGTGAAGCCTCTGCTTCCCGCTCACTTTTTTCTTTTCCAACTGTAGAGAGTTGAAGAGGTACGCTAGCAGACCTCGGTCCATGTTTCCATTCACAGCTACGACATGCGGCACGACTAACTTCCGCCCGTCTTTGCACTGCAGGAGGAAACACAAGACATTGAATATGTTTCCCTCCCATTTTTTCACAGTCATTAGGGGGAGTCGTCTGCAAACGTGATCTATTTCTGAGATTCTGATACGTTGCAAACGTCATGGTTGAAAATGAAAACGTATCAGAATCTCATAAATAATCACGTTTGCAGTTGTCTTAAGATGGCTACATCAAGTCAAATCCCCCTATTGGTCTTTACCATCTAGTTGCTAATGGTTACGGACACACCTGCAGCTTGGCTCTGTCGTTCCCGTGCGTCTTCAGCAGCTCAGACTCGCCCAGGTTCCACAGGGTTTCCAAGGGCTCCGATCCCCAAGGGAACCTGTACATCACTTGGACCCCGCGGGATGCTCCGTCTGGCAGCTCTGCTTCCACAACACCACTGGAGCTGAAGTCGGACGGACTCAAGGCAAACTGAGGCAAAGCACATTAACTATAAGCAACCGGTCATGGAGTAAATGCAACTGTCCAAACCAAAATGAAAACAAAGATAAATCTAAAATGTACAAAAAAAATGCACAAATTAAGATAAGACAAAGACAGATTTCTGTAATGTGAATGCATGCAAAAACTTCTGCCACAGTTTGCCCTTACCTTTCTCCACCACTTTAGCCGCTGCTGTGTCCAGTGATCCAGCCACTGCAGAGAGGTGCGTGGGGAACAGAACCATGCCAGGGAGGCTTCAGTCAGCTCAGACGAGCTGGGAAACAACAGCGTCCAGTTTAGACTACACGATAGTGGCAACACCACTAGTCATTCAGACATGATGACAATTCAGAGATCTGATGACAATTGCATGCGAAGAAGACATGATTGCACTGTTAAAAGGCTTTTACATTTAAAATACTGTGTAAAACCATTTTGAGAATAACCTTAAACTTGATCAAAAATATCTGGTTATGGTACTATGTCAATGAAGATGAAGAACTCAAAGACATGGACAGAAGACAAATCTGTATGTGAAATCTTGTGTCCTCCTCACCAACCAATAGCAGCTTTGTTTTGATCCAAGACTTGGTGGCAGGTACCAGTTTCAGCCAGGCCAAAGGGTAGCTTCCTTTTAACCAGCTCCATGGAAGGCAGACACTGCTCCAGAGCACCTTCAAGGCAACACAGACCACAAGCATCACTACGGGTGCATCTCAACATCCCTCCTCGATCCTCGGTCCTTTAGGCTCGTTCTCACTGATCTACAAACACAACTGGATGGACTACCCCATTGTTGCCGCCCCATCATTCTTTGTCTAGATCAGTGGGAGCGAGGACCGGGGAAGGAAGGGATGATAAATAAAAGACATTGCAGGCCCATGTTATAAACTCATAATCACCTTGGAGCAGGTTTGTACGAACTGGTGAACTATTCTGAAGCAGCTGATGCAGCCTATCAACTACTTGGTTTTTGGTCAAGTCCTTGTCGTTAATGATTTGTCCAATAGCAGAAGCATCCACCAGCTTCAAACTCCCCGCGTCATTGCGGACATGTTGCAATGTGTCAATCCCAAACACCTGCGCTTTTGATCTAGTGATAGAGTTCCACCACTGGTCTAAAATGTTCTTTTTGAGGTCCTTCCCCAGAGGCCCATAACCACAGGCGTTTCCACGTCTGAGAGCCCGAGTAGGAGCCTCGCCAGGCGCTATGAAAGAGCGATCTTCACAGAGTTTCAGGAGAGTGGTAGTCAGGTCAGACTCAGACTCAAGCTCTTGGGTAGAATGCGCTCTGTTCAGCTGTAACGCACATCGGTTACAGTAATGGCTACTTTGGAGACACATTTGCAATGCACGTCTCCTTACACAATAAGTAAACATCTTCATGTGAGCACTGATATGATCTGAAGAGAAACGATGCTACTGTAGAATAGAACAGCAGTGTCAAACTTCTCCTACATTAATGACACAAGCGCTTTGTGGCTCTCCAAAAGTTAACGTTAAATGGTGATGTTTCGCGGCGCTGTCGAGTCGTCTGCTGTTGGGGTAGTTGGAATTGGTTTGTAGTCTTGACTAGTTCTCCAGTGGCCTATCAGCAAAATTCATATACTGCAACATCAGAATCTTCATTTACAGACCACACGTGGACCAACACCACAGTCCTGAGCATAGGTCTTGAGCGATGGGGAGCGGACGGTTATGTTTTCGCAAACACTTTCCGGGTGGAGTTGGAGTTCCGGATGGAGGTGTCTCCGACTTTACAGAATATATTTGAACTACTTCACGACATTTAAATGCCGACTGTTAGTTTATTGTGCTATCTCCACTACAACTCTGGTGGAAGAAAGACATGTGAACATTTCTATACATGTACTTCCTATTACCACGAGGGACGCTGGCAGTCCAACCACAAAAAGCGGTGTGGTGAATCATGTCAGCTATCACTAACAGTTCCTCTTGTAATAAAGTAGCCTACTGTAGATCCGTCAAAGGAGCTGTATAGATAGCTGTATACACTAATCCAGCGCGAACTTTATGGGCGCTGCCATCTTGAATATCGCCATTACTGCGTGCCTGCGAGTGTGACGAGTGACACTTGTCTGTGCTTTTCAATGAAAGCATCCTGTCAAAGAATGTCTAACGAGAGGACTGCTAATGAATGAAAATGTCAGGTGAAAGGGAACATTGGATCAATGATGTCAGACTGTACCAAAACTTACCAATGAAGGTAATTTATTAACACCATAAGGTATTAAGACGTGTATTAATGACAGCTAACTTCTGCAACAGCCGCCTATGGAACCAACGAGCTAATTTCTTAGCAGCCAGGCACGCAGTAATGGCGGTTTTGTGTTACTTCCGTGTTTCGCTGGATTAGTGTATAGATAGCTTACTGTGAAAACTTTTAATATTTAATGCTGACATTTTCAGATTTGTTTGTGTTTTGTTGTGGACCTCATTTAGGAAATAATGGACATGATTCATCCGATTAAAAGCAGATTCTCGACAGCATAGATGTTGCATCGTAAAAAGAACACATTCTACAAAAAAATCATGTTCTTGAATGTGACGTCACATTCACGCTTTGGTTTTGTAGCCTAGGCTACTACAACTGAGATGCTCTCTGTGTGGCAGGCAAGAGGACTCAAGCTTGTCTGACAGCAGCTTGCTATTTTCCCCACTAACAATAACGGACAAATGGACAGCTGTGAGTATAGTTGTTGTGATTTATTGGGACTTGCAGACTAGCCAAATCCAAGTTTAGCAAAATTATAGGCTACTAAGATATGTAAATGTCATGTCATGTCATGTCAAGTAGCCTAGCCTAATAAGTCAAATAAAGAAGTAGGCCTACGGAGCAGCAGACTACATGAAACACTGATTTTCATTCATTTTCTTTAGGCACTCAGACTGATGAGCTTGATCTTCAAGGTGAGGAAATGCCCTAGATCGTACCTACACAAATTAAATTGTATTTGTCACATACAATACAAGTGCAATTATGTACATATTTACATGTTTTGTTTACTGACTCCATCCTATGACTGCAAGTGTGCAATAATGAAAAGATGTAAAATAAGAGTGATATAGGCCTACAAGATAAATATAGTAATGGGATATTTACACAGTCTTAGTTAAAACAAATGTTTTAAAACCAACTTGCATTGTTTTTAACACATCTCTGTGTCCATATAGGCCTAGGCATCACACAGTTTGTGTTGTTTCCAACACATTGCTTTTGTTATTTGTTACACAGTAGGCAATGTGTTAGAATTGTTTTATCATTATTATATATATATATTTCTTTTTATCTGAGTCCAGATAGGGACAAAACTGTTTGCGTTGTTTCCAACACATTTATTTTAAGTGAGAGTGCCTGTTTACAGAATGTCAGTATATGTTTGTATACAATATGAGCAGATGAAGATGTAAAGTGAATGCAATGTCATGTGCCCCTGGTACAGTCCTCAATTCAGTATACACGTAGACTTGTGTATAAAAGCTTTTCCCCAGTCTCTCATTATTACTGGCCTCAAGACTGCAGTAACATTTCCCTGACCTTACCACGTGAGAGGACGTTATTCATTTGGATAACTGTTATCACTGATGGGTTTTGTTGGCTCTGGAACGACACCCAATAATATGTCAATCTTTTTCTGTTGTTATGTCCACCACTGACGGTCATTTAAATCATCTTCAGACTGTGAGGTAAGACACATAATAATGAATGAATGAATGAATGAGCGACAAAAGATTATATATCGGTACAAAAACAAGCTTTCTTATTGTGTAAAAACATTGAAACATTGATGTTACTGACTGACACTTTTATCCCCATGCTTTTACAAAGTACCTCAACACTGAAGATGATGAATTTGAGTCACAGGCTGAGGCTTCTCTCACAGTGCCCTTGTCAGATGGTGAAAGTCCGCCAGCATGTAGCACGCCAGTCCCGGTCAGACCCAAGAGCCCATGGGGAGCACATGACCCCTATCTGTCCATGGAGGTCAGAAGCCGAAGTCCTTACATGGTTTTCCAATCACATTTGCTGTAGTAACTTGAAATGTCTGGCAGCCTAACTCCTTCTCCTCATATTTCCCACAGGAGCTAGGGAAGTCCTTTGTGGGCTTTGCCTCTTTACCTCACCAAATTCACAGGAAGAACGTGAAAAAAGGCTTTGAGTTCACGCTGATGGTTGCAGGTAGGGAAATGGCATGTGTGTGTTATGGACGAGACAAGGCTGTGGGGCCCCATTCAGTTCTACTGTACAGCACTTTGTGGTGAAGAGACTGGAGAACACAGACTGACTCACTCTCTTGCTCTCCTTTGGTTACTCAGGGGAATCTGGCCTGGGGAAGTCCACCCTGATCAACAGCCTGTTTCTCACAGATCTTTACAGTGACAGGATCATACCCAAAGCCTCAGGTACATCTGCTGGACTGTCTACATCTAATGTCTAATTCATCTAAGGGCATTGATCATGATCAAACACGCCTTGCACAGTAAAGTGTAATAATTAGGTGGAGTCAGGGTGTCTAATTGAAGGCTTGCTTTGACTTACAATATGAAAGTGCTTGATTGTCTTTGGTTTATCCCTTTGTAGAGATGTTAAAAAGAACAGTTGCTATAAACAAGAAGACATTAGACATTCAGGAGAAGGGAGTCAGGCTGAAGCTGACCATTGTGGACACACCAGGATTTGGGGATGCCTTGGACAGCACAAAGAGGTGCTAGAGGTGTTAAGAGCGTTAAAGCTATGACAAGACAAGCACTTCATGCACATTTCTGTCAGGAATGCCGTAGACATGTTTGTACAGAATCATAGGGCAAAAACAAATTCCTTGCTACAGGCTTTAAAAACAGGGGCCGGTGTCTCTATTAAATTAGGTTTGATATTAAGGTCGTCTTTGACATCAACAGTTCCGTTGAGGCATGATGATCCTGTGATTCCTTTGTAGCTATGATCCTATACTGGACTACCTCGATCAGCAGTTTGAGAAGTACCGTGTGGATGAGATGGGCACGCATCGCACGCAAATCAAAGACAACCGCGTCCACTGCTGTCTCTACTTCATCTCCCCCTTTGGCCATGGGTAGGAACACTGTGTCTGCCCTTGTGTTGACCATAGAGTTAGGTTGCCAAGTGATTACAACATCATTGCCAATTGTATTTCAAAGCACAGGTAATGCTTTAGAGAGGGATTGTGTTGTTGACCTTAAGCTTGATAGACAGTTCCTAATGTTTCTCCTCTCAGTCTGAGGCCCATAGATGTGGAATTCATGAAGGACCTGCAGGGGAAGGTGAATATTGTTCCTGTAATAGCCAAAGCCGACTGCCTCACCCAAGCCGAACTGCTGCATAAGAAAGAAACGGTACATTAAAGTTTAGTGTATTGATTTGAATGGAACTCAAACACGTATCACTTAAACACACCTTGCACCACAATTATAAATTCACCTATAAACTAATGTCACAACATTGCGCTAAACAATATGATGCTTTATTACAGATACGGATGGAGATTGACCTTCATAAGATCAAGATCTTCCAGTTTGCAGATTGTGACTCTGATGATGACATAGAATGGACCAGGCAGGATTATGCGATGAAGGTACATACATACCATCTTAAGCAGCACCCACTGGTCTTGTTAGGAAGGTGACCTCACTGTAGCATAAAATAAACGGCAATTGTTGATGCTTGTTTTCACATTAAACTAGTACATATACTCTGAGCATGTGTTAACCTGCGGTTTGGTCTTGTGACGACAGAACAGCATCCCTTTTGCTGTGGTCGGGAGCAATATGGTGTTGAGGACCCAGGGGAGAATTGTGAGAGTGCGGGGGTACCCGTGGGGAGTGGTGGAAGGTACTCGTCCTCATCTCCACATTTCAGTAGATTATTCAGAGCCTTTATGATGTATTGTGTATTAATGATTTAATTAATATATTAATAGTGGAATTGGTTATGACTTTTAGTAGCAGAAATGACAGACTATTTTACTTCTCCACAGAATGCACTTATTGTTACTTGAGATATCGTATTACTATTATTTAATATAGCATTACATTTAGTTTACTCAAACAACAATTGTACCTTCTTAAAATAGTTCTATTTAATGAATTACTACCATGTAGTCAATTATCTTCCTCTTTGTGTTGTCCAAGTTGAGAACCCCGCCCACAGCGACCTGGTCCACTTGAGGACTATGCTGGTGCGCACGCACATGCAGGACCTGAAGGAGAAGACCCAGGAGAGCCTGTACGAGCAGTACCGCATCGGTCGCATGCAGACGCGCACGCCCAGCGCAGTGTTCCAGTAGGCAGGCAAGAGACACACGTTCCCCCACACAACACCGCATAGCCATCCGGTGATTTGTGTGCCGTCTGTGGCCTCACATTCATTCTTTTTTTTGTTGTTGATTTAGGAATCCAACTGTCGGACATCAATGCAATAAATTCCAGTGTGCAATTAAGCAGTGTTCCTTCCAAAGGTGTCATTTCTCGTAATGTATTGTATTTGAATGAGTTTTCTGAATTATAACATTATTTAACCTCTAAAGGTATTATAACATATTACAAAACATTCATTCCTTGAGATCACTGCTTAGTTGGGATAACAATACACCACCTAGTGGAGAGAAGTTGTCATTACACTGATCTAGTCCTGAACATAAGCTGTATCATTCAGTCAACTCCCCACAATCAGAACTCGCCCGAGTCCCCTATATTTTACCTTCATGAACAAGAATAAAACACAGGAAAGAGATCGTTTTCCTTTTATTTTTATTTAAAGGTCCAAGCCTGGCCTTCCGATCAAGATTTAAACATACCACTTTAAACATACACTAAATCATGAAAATGTGCATTATCTAGTAAAAATAAATTATCGAGGAATGTAACAAATAAAAATGGTAAAGAACGTGCAACTGATTAGCTGCACTAGAGATCACTTGGACTTTAGGTACTTTTAGACTGCTGGAAAAAAAAAAAAAAAAAAAAAAACTTCAACCCTGCTGGAGGCAAATAAAACAAATAGTACAAAGTATAGTAATAATAAGATTCTTCTTCCTTAAACATAAAACGACTTCAAGGGCTTGTGCGCTCAAGTTTAGGTGTATACGAGTGTGTCTGTATCAATGTGTGTGAGTATCACTGTGTGTGTGTGTGTATGTATGCGAGTGTGTGTGTGTGTATGTGATTTTACTGAGGGAACGTGGGGGGCATGGGGTAGGGCACCATGGGCTGTGGGGGCTGTTGAGGGGGCGCCTGTGGGGTGAAGGGGAACGGCGGGTGGCTCATGCCGTTCTGGCCTGCCGCCTGGTTCCCGCCAAACGGCTGGGCCTGGAAGTTCTGGTTCTGAAAGGCGGCGACCGGGTTGCCGGCGCCACCGTAACTGTTGGCCTGTCCGTTGTTGTAACCGTTGCTGTAGTTACTGGTGTTGCTGCCGCCCTTGTCATAGCTGTTGGCCCCGCCATAGCCACCGTTCTGTGTCTTTGGTCCGCTACCGTAGCCCCTATCGTTATCCCTATCCCTATAGTTACCAAAATCCCTTCTCCCCCCAGAATACCTATCACGGCGGTCGTCCTTATAGCCACCTCGGCCCCCTCGAGAGCGACCTGCAGAGACAAAAACAAAACAAACCAGAGAACAAAGGCAATTTAGAATTAACACCAACAAAACTGGAGGAGTTGAAGATAACACAATGAAGACTTCATGGTTTATCAATAAGAATTTGTATCGTTACCATTATCAATTTTTAATAATACATTTATAACTAATAAAAAAAATCTATAGAGCACTTCAAGACAACACTATTAACAGCTTATCACACAGACATCATGCATTAATGGGCACGAACCTCCTCTGTCTTCCGCCATCTGGAGCAGCTTGGGGTTGATGGCCTGGTTGGCCTCGCGGAGGACAGAGATCAGGTCGTTGGCCTGCCTCATATTGTTGGGCGTAAAGAACGTGTAGGCCGTGCCCGTCTTTTGACTACGGGCCGTTCTGCCGATGCGATGGATGTAGTCCTCGGATGAGTTAGGGTAGTCATAATTGATGACAAATTTCACATCCTCCACATCTGGAAAGTGTTGCAGTGTGGCAAAAGAATGCAGCGGAATGCACAGGATTTTGCACACCACAACAGCCAGACCAAAAACACAAGTTAGCAAAGACTAGGAAACACTCAAGAAGGGGGACAAGACTGGACGCTACAAAAGGGCAGACCTGAAAAGAAGGGCTGGGAGTGGGGGGTGGGGGGTGGGTTATGAACACTGAGAAAGAGGACAATTAAAACAGGCATTTAAACAAAGTTACTACTCCAAGGGAATACTACTGTGGGAAGAGAGGAACAATGCACACTCCATTTTGCTTACGGGAAAAAAAAAGAAAAAAAGTACGACACTAAACGCTTTTTTTTTTACACCGTCTTTTTTTTAAAAAAGATTGCTTAAAAATTAAAACTCAAATACAGGGTTACAAATAAACTGGGTTCGAAGCCTTACCATTTTTAAGGAGTATGCATTCACTAGTCCTTTCCCAATGCAGCCAACTTTCCCCACAAATTGTCAAGTGACATCCAGGTGCTTCTACGCAGTAGGGCCACTATGCGCACTGGTGCCTCCTCATGTGCCGATATGAGGACGCTTCAGTGGGTTTTGGGGTCTGAAGGCCCTTTGCTTAGCGCTCTTCAGCACACTCATCAGAAGCATGCTAATAAAGGCCACACTGCTCGTCTTGCCCAGACCCAACAGACCAGTACTAACTTTTAGACGGGCGGGGGGACCTCAAAACCAGTCGATTCCGGAGAAACAACAAAAACAAAAAATTTTGAAAAACAAAAACAAAAAAAAAAAACAAAAGAACAACTTGACGCGTACAGAACTTAGCCACCCCTTTCGCCTTCGAACAGTTTATACGGGCCCCCCGGCTCATCAGTCTCGTCTAGGCAAGATTTTCCAGAAGCCAAGTGTTCACTTGAGAAAATGTCTCTCGCTGGCAGGTCTCGACATGACTTTTTACAAAAAAACACAGGTGAGGGAGGAACTTCGGCTTGGAATTTTTTTTTTTTTTTTTTTTTTTCTCTTTGTCACTGATTGAGCTTTGCTTGCTCATTTTACAAACACTCGCTCCTTTGTTCTAGAGGTTTCCGCAGCCCCTTAACACATGTGCCAGTTTGTCACCAATTTGTGAAATGAGATGAAATTAATACCAAAGGTGGTAACTGCTCTCTCCATTTTCCAAGAACACCAGCACTTTTTGTAGGAAACAAAAAAATTGAAAAATAGAAAGAAAATAAGACGTAAAGCCCTACATGTTTGCAAACACCCATGCTTTGACAAAGCTCCGCGGACGCTGTCAATCAGTCACTACCAAATCTATAAAACAACCACTTGCCATACAGTGCTTGACAAAATGCATGCAAGGCAACCAAAAAATTATAACAGCAATAAAGCTTAGTTGTGTTTGCTTTGGTTTTGAACTTTGACTTGGAACAAGGGCTGGATGAACTGCATTTAAAACGCAACCAAAAAAATATATAAATATAAGTGTATGTATATATAAATATATAATAAGGAGACCCATGGAAAGAGAACAGGTTATATCAAGTAGTTATATCAGAACAAGGCTTTAGCCACACTGCCTTTGGAGGATTACTGGCACACAGGAGCTTGAGCTCGGGACTTTTTCACCTCTCTAAGCGACTGGGTGGCAGCCAGTCGCTTCACTTCCAATAGTCCTCCTTCCCCCTCTGCAGACCTGGGACTTGTCATGCCTAGGCCCTGCCACAAAGACTGCACCTTTAGGTGAGAAAAACTCAGAAAATGCATAGAGAAGTTAAAGAAAGCAATAACACTTTCTTTAAAGTGAAAACATTTTGTTGCTTTTTTTTGTCTGACGTTGGGGATTTCTCATCTTTTGTGAAGAGGACGACACAAAGTGTGGAAAGAGACAAACAGTTCATCTACAGACATACTGACCTAGACCGCGGGAGGCGACGTCTGTGGCGATGAGGATGCATGCCTTGCCATATTTGAACTCTATAACAAATAAGCATAAAAAAAATGAAATTATCTTACATGTTAGCAAATACCCATACTCTGCTTGTTAACAGTCACTTCCAAATATGTTTTTTTTTTATTTTTTTTTTAAATGTGTTTTAAATTAGTGTTTTATTTCACAAAATAGAGGCACAGCAATTAAAAAATGGCCACAGCAACATAGCAAAGCTGTGTTTTTGTTTTGTGGTTCTGAAATTTTATTTGGAACAGCTCAGCTGTCACGCAGAGTAGAATGACATTTCTGTGTGTGCGCATGTGTATCTCTGCGGGGCTTACCGTTAAGCACCCAGTCTCGCTCCTGCTGACTCTTGTCTCCATGAATGCCCATTGCTGGCCAGCTGTAGAACAAGAGATGCAAAACCATTAGATTCCAGAACATTCCACACCAAACACATAAACACTATTCTGAAGGTGTTTGGTGTGTGCCCTAACAGTCTGGTAGCATTTCTTACCCATCTCGCCTCATTCTCCTGGTCAGCTCGTCACAACGCCTCTTGGTCTCGACAAAGATGATGGTCTTGTTCTCCTTCTCGCTCATAATCTCCTCCAGAAGCCTCAGGAGTCTGTGGAGAAGAAAAACTCCACTGTTATCCCACTGGGATCCGCATAACAAGCAAAAGCTTCTATTTCATCAGCAGCGAAGCGTATGCTTTGGGACCAGCGGCTCCCAAGGTGGACAAACGAGCATAGACTCACTTGTCATCCTTCTCGCCGTCGTTGCACACATCCACTATCTGCAGGATGTTGTGGTTGGCGCTCAGCTGCAGGGCGCCCACGTTGATCTGTACGTACTCCTTCAGGAAGTCCTCTGCCAGCTGACGCACCTCTTTGGGCCAAGTGGCGCTCCACATCAGAGTCTGTCTGTCGGGCTAAGATGAGAGCACAGCAATGTCAAGGGTTTGCTCCCATCACACGGAGGTTCTCGCATGGTATAGAAGGGCCTTAAAGCAACACGTCACCATTTTTTCATATTAACCCATTAAGGCCTAAAACACCTGGAAAAACAGGAATAACATTGGGAGCACTTAGCGCAGTAATATCCTCACTCCAAAGTGAAACTGATAGTGCAAGAGTGAGGATATTACTGCGCCACACAATATAGTTATCCCTCTTACCTGCTTAGAAATGCACCACGTTTTATTTTGTCTCACCATACTTGGTCGTGTGACTACTGGTATAACTGTATTTTAATGGAAAACATGTAAGTGTTTGGTTGCTTCCAACCTCATCTCTGTTCGGATCCTAGTGAATGCATTGGGCTAGCTAAGTGCCATCACCGTAGCGCCGCGCAACAGAGCCAGTGAGTGCACGGCACGCATTGAAACGTGAGAGGCATGTATCAACTCGTCTTAGTTAAGGGAATAACATAGTTTAATATGAAAAAACGGTGAAGTGTTCCTTTAACGTTCAATAACTTACTCGGATTTGGTCCACAATCTTGCGGATCTGGGGCTCGAAGCCCATGTCCAGCATACGGTCAGCCTCGTCCAGAACCAAGTAAGTGCAGCGACGCAGGTTGGTCTTTCCGACCTCCAGGAAGTCAATGAGACGTCCAGGAGTGGCAATACAAATCTCCACACCTAAAAAGTGGGTGTCAGCAATGTAAGTATGTGTGCCTTGCAAACACTTAATTCAGCCAGTCATGCATCTGATTAGTTTGACGTGAACACGAGCGGAACCAGAGCGCCGCCTCACCTCTTTCCAGGTCGCGGATCTGTGGTCCCTTGGGAGCGCCGCCGTAGATGCAGGTGGTCTTCAGCCGTGAGGCTCGGCCGTACTCAGCAGCCACCTGCTGGACCTGCTGGGCCAGTTCACGCGTCGGCGCCAGGACCAGACACTGTGGAGGAAGCAACAGATGAGCCAAATACCTCGTCACGGAGGAGAACGTCATGATGACAGAGAGAGGGCAACATCATGACATGGTGAGAACGAAAGGTGCAATAAACGTCTGTACTTACGATCGGGCCATCGCCATGTTCAAGGAATGGCTGGTGATTGATGTGGACGATGGCTGGCAGCAGGTACTATCAACAGACAGGATAACAGAGAGATTAGAGACGGAGTTTCCACAGACACGGCTAAACGAGCAGGTGAGAGCCCAGCGTTGCTGCCCTCATAAAAACGTACAGCGAGTGTCTTTCCGGAGCCGGTCTGGGCGATGCCAACCATGTCTTTCCCACTGAGGGCCAGAGGCCAACCCTGAGCCTGAATGGGGGTCGGCTCTGTCCAGGTTTGTTTGCCAATCACATCCATCACATAGTCTGAGGGAAGACAACAAAAATGCAGTCACCACCCGTCACCATGCGTGAGGTCAAAGTGGAGGGAATAGATTATGCAATAGCAAGAGATATAATGCTGATAAACACTTACTGGGAAAACTGGCTTCATGGAACTTCATGATTGGTTTGGGACATTCCCTGCCCTTAACAGTCACCTCTTTAGTCCTCCTGTACATCTCAACCTCTTGCTGTAATAACAACAGGAACATATTAAACCACAAGAGTCATGATTAAAGCCTTCTAGTGGCTTGCACTGAAGATTCAAGGACTAACTTTGTGGAATGTGGAGGCTTACCACTGATTTCCTTGTGACTTCAGGGTGTTCCTTGTAGAAGTTCTTCTCGAACTTCGGGAGTTCGTCCAGGTTCCAGTGCTTCTTACGCAGTCTCTCGCCGGGGTTGCCAAACTTGCCCTGAGGCGGTCCATTTCGACTACCACCGAACCGGGGAGCGCCACCATAACTGTTGTTGGGCAAAGATCGACAATATTAGAAAGAACATTGCGTAAACACGTCCACCTACCACGTGTGATCCTGTCTACTCGTCCCCCTTCATGCAGGAACAATGCATTCATGTCATGGCCAAACATCACGAAACATTGACATCTTTAATTACTCAGAAAACTACCAAAACGTGACCGAGGGTGGAAGCTACACGCATTTATTTCTGCGTCACAATTTAGTCTCCTGCCATTTTATTTCTGGCCGGTAGAGGAACAAAGGAGATAGAAGAGGCCGGCATTTTGAAATACCATCCATTTTTGCCACATGGTGACCTTAAAACATGCAATTGGACAGTCTAAGGCCAGTGACAAAATGAACCAATTCAATAACGTGTAATGTGGTGTCACCAATTGAAACACTTCAGCCCATCAACTCGCATTACACATCACTTCTATCTACGACATAGACAGCACTGCTAGCATGTGATTGACCTAGCAATGGCTAGCTTACGTTAGCCTGCAGGCAAGCAGTTCCCTCTCGAGTAAACTTAGCCACCCAAGGCACCTAACGTTAGCTAATAAGATACCATGTGAGCAACCTTACGTTAAGTTTACCGGGTGTATGTAGTTTACTCTAGCAAACGAAAAAATCCTTTTTATTCTGACTAGCAGTAAGATC
Organism: Sardina pilchardus; assembly: GCF_963854185.1. Taxonomy (NCBI): domain Eukaryota; kingdom Metazoa; phylum Chordata; class Actinopteri; order Clupeiformes; family Clupeidae; genus Sardina; species Sardina pilchardus. The sequence continues at coordinate 46,127,076 of NC_084994.1, forward strand.
CAACATCAAGGTTAGCCTCAACGTTATAAAATGAAAATGCGCTTAGCTAACATTAGCTGTCTTCCGTGATAAACCAGGGACGAGGCTAACTAAATTGTTATATCACGCTACATGATGAATACATTTTCGACTTACCCCCTATCTCTACCACGGTCTCTGTCATTATATCCAGGCATTTTAAATTAAATAAAAAGGGATAAACAAAAGAACAAACGTATTTCCGAGACCAATTCTACTTTGCGTCGTCCAACCAGATAGAAAATGGCTACGAAAAAATGCCGGTAGAAAAAAAATGTGACGAACTGGATATAAAGGTCGCTTCACCCTAACACAGAGACAATGTATAAGTACGCCAAGTGAATGCACTACTTGTTTTCCTTATTAGGAAGCGGAAGTTAGTATTCAGATGAGACTTTCTTCTGCTTTCTTCTACTGTCATGCTTGGACCTAAGGGATGGATCAGCCTAAATAAAATTCCAAAATAATACATAAAAAGTAAAGCCGTTTACTCTGTCATTCCGAGAAAAATATTTGCCATATATTTGCAAAAATGTAAACAAAAAATGTAGGTGACCTATGCAGCCTACATTATTGGATTTATCAAGGCCCATTCAGAACATGATCTTTTACTGTCTTTTTCTGGATTTTTGAATTACTGGTGCAGTGACCATGCCATTCCTGTAGAAAGCCTAGCATATGTAGACCTGCTTTAAAAATGATAGGAACGCCACTGCTGTAGTTGCAGTGTCTTTACACCCAGGAGACTTGTAGCCATTTGTAGAGAAGTGAAATATTACATTACAGCTGCACAAGTTGGGGAAGATATTGTGACAGCTTCTGTCCATTAATCAAAATTTCACGTTAAGTTTGACCACTTAATTCTGCTTGATGAGCATGCCATGGCGCATGAGAAGTAGCAGTCCTGCATGAGCCGTACTGTCTGCCACAGAGAGAAGATGAAATGAATAATCTATATAAATCTAGACAAGACTAGGCTAATCACTGAGTCGTGATCTGCACAATTAATTGCAACCTTGGCAATGAGTTGCATTTGTTAAAATTAAAATACACGGATCGTGTAATGGTCCGTAACGCTTATAATCAGTTCAATTTTCTATCCAAAACTTAAAAATCGGAAATTGGAACATGTATTTCAATTTCCTAATACTGTGTGTGTGTGGGGGGGGGGGGGGGGGGGGGGGCATATGTGTTGAGCTTGATGGAAAATTGTATAATATAAAAAAATAAAAGATCGGAAAGTTTTTGTATCTGCATGCGCATCTAGGCTGCTTAGTCAGCAGGCCAACATCAGGGAATGTGCTTAAAAAAATACTTTTGATGGCATTTTTTGTTAAAAGTTGGCAACCATGTTATAGTTATTAGAGGGCTCTGAGGTTCCAGAATCCAGTGGTTGCCAAAATCATATTCATAATTTAAGGTCAGATTTGAAGGTCAAAAGGTCAAAAACAATAGATTTTATGGTTTGTCTTTTTGGGGGGCTCTGTTTTCATGGCATTCTTTGATAATAGTTGGCAACCATGCTAGAAGTTATTAGTAGGGTCTGAGGTTCCAGAATCCAGTGGTTGCCAAAATCATATTCATAATTTAAGGGCAAATTTGAAGGTCAAAAGGTCAAAAATAATAGATTTCATGGTTCGTCTTTTCGGGGGGCTCTATTTTCATGGCATTCTTTTTAAAAAGTTTGCAACCATGCTAGAAGTTATTAGTAGGGTCTGAGGTTCCAGAATCCAGTACTCCTTTATGGTTCGAATAACACAAGAACGCATGTCAATAGATTGCTCCTTTATTTCAAGGCAAAAAAATATATAGATAGACAAATTAACTTGAGTTGATAAATTTGAGGCTTGCATAGGCCTACTTAAAAGTAAAACTGTACCTTTCAGGTGCTGTATGTATGCACAGCACAGTAGTGTTATATATTTGTTGAAAAAATGCCAATAAATGTGCTTGTGTTGGCCTTCAATGATGTCTGTATTTGTCACATGACAGTTTGGCATTAGGCCTACATGTCTGTCTAAAAAAAGTGTGAAACCATTATCAAACATGATGTGAGCAACTAATACTTAATGCACAATAGCATGCAGTTTAATCAACATAAAGCACTACTGTGTTTTGCATACACTGGCTGTATTTATTTCAAACACAAGACAAATGTAACACAACCTGCCCGACTGTCCAACTAGTATGTCTGTCTGAAGGCTTTTTCAGCTCTCTTTATTTAAAGCAGCAGAACACAAACACACAACAAAGGTCTATAAGTGTCATGCTTGACTGTAATATATATATATATTTTTTTTTTCAGGCTCATCAGTTTTGGGATTAAAACTGTAACAATAAAACTGAGAGATTGACACATCCTTGTCATACTGTACATTTAAACTGAGTGCACACTGAGTGTCATTCATCAGGAAAATGACAAGAGGGGAAGCATTGTTACTTTCTCCTCTAGCTTCAGGATCATCCGTTTTGGGCTTATTTGTTACTGACCATCATTACCATTTGTTACTGACCATCATTACCATCATTGCCAAGAGTTTGGGAAAGCTTTTTTCACGTTCACACAGTGATTCTGTTAGACAATGCCGATTCAAGGACATGTTTCATCATTCACCGGGACATAATGACATTCCATAAGAGGGAGTAATCTCACAAGGGTCCCATTCTTATGACTATTTTTTATGACTATTTACCACCATCAGCTACCTCCACGGGCCAATAGGAACCAAGAGGAGGCAGCAATTTGGAATGTCTGTCTGTCATTCGCATGTACAGTATATCAAACCATTCCTCCAATTGCTTTCAAACTAGTGTCTTGATATGGGCACGAGTAAGTGCAATGGCAAGTTTGGCATCGTTTGCTAGGCGGGGGCCCCTCCGGTTCAAGCGGCTTGGACTGAGTCTCTGGAGTATTTCATTTTTCTCTGTGACCCATGGCGCACCAAGGAATAAATAAATAAGTCTTGGCCCTGGAGCGTTTGCTGGTCTGGACCTCCTGGGGGACTTCCGCTGCCTCACAGCCTGCCTGGACCACAGGACTTCCCTACTCAGGCCAAACCTCCAGGGCCAGACCGCCAGGCCTACCCCGGCCAGAGGGATCGGCCCACACCGCCCTGGACCTCGCCATGCCCAACTCTGGACAGCTAGCACCCTTAACCACCGGTCACCGTGCCCACCTCGAGCTAACCTGTGTTCTCCAGCTTTCACAGTCCGTATCCATACTGAAAATCAAGATCAAGCGAGCTTTTGCCCTTCTGCTCCATGGGAGGTTTCTGCCCTCAGGAGTTTGCCTTAGGACACCTGCGTTACAGTTTGACAGGTATACTGGGCCAGCCAAACTCCCCACCTGCCACTGTCCCCGGAGCGGGTCGCGACAGTTCGCGCACCGTGTGACATCAGAAGCGAGAGCCCGTCAGGGGCTCGCCTCCCCACCTCACTGAAACAATAAGTGGTATTTCACCGACTGTCCAGAAGGGCCTTAGCCTAGAAATCTAGACGCCCCTAGCGGCAGCAAATGTAATTTGGCTGGCGGGGCAGTCTAGGCACGATCCATTGAGCCAGGGAGCTGAGAACCCCCAGCACCAGCGGGCCAATCACAGGGCTTAACATAATGGTGACTGACATGCGACCAGAAGTTGCGACGGTAACGCATCCTGCTATTTGAAAACAAGAAGATGATTTGTCTAGCGTTATCCTATTGCGTGGAGAGGGAAGGTTACGCATACTGCTACTTGAAAACAAGAAGATGATTCGTTTAGCGTTATCCTATTGCGGGGAGGGAATTTGAAAGACAACTGTTTATCCTACCCCTCCGATTGAGCCCTGTCTACGGTGAGTGTCCAGACCCTACATCTTGATTAGGGGTGGGAATTGGCAAAAAAATTAAGATTCGATACTATTGCGATATTTGGGCCACAATTCGATAATATCGCGATTCTTAACATATTGCGATACACCAAGTATTGCAATTCGATTTTGCGATATATTGCTATTCATATCTCTCATATTATTCTAAGTCATTACAAAAAATTAACACTGTTCAACTCACTTTGCAATGGCATGGTGCATGTCAAGGTCCTTACTATTCACTTTTTGTTGAAAACCAAAATACACCCACCTTTTTCGATGTGAAAGTAGTGTAGAGTGTCGTGTATAACCGGTTGTGATTGTGAAGCCATTTTCATTTATTATTGCTGTTGAATGCACAATGAAACACCACAACACGTGCCCCCCTTATAAGCGTAATAAGCTAATTTAATGTGATCAGAGTAAACCCTGAGTAAACTCGACTCAAATAAAAGTAAAATGGATAATTAAATTATATAATTAAGTATTGCGATACTTTGAGCTACAAGTATCGATTTAATTGTGTGCACAAAATATCGCGATACTGAACAGAATCGATTTTTTCCCCCACCACTAATCTTGATGTGGGTCTGGCTCGTCAGGCTAGAAGAGCCTCCCACTCATTCTACAGCCCTCATTAATGAGAAAGGCCCTCGGTTGCCTTCCATAGGCCATGCATGTTGAGACGCGGCGGGTGTGTACGCTCCATGTTAGCGACACTGGCAGGGGACTCGCTGTGGAACAAACAGGTTCACTCGGGGCTTCCCACAGTTTGGCCCATAAACACCGTCTACAGGTGCTATATGGTGGTGGACACCATTTTTCTCCACTTTGCTCAGACCGATATTGAGGGTTATATTTGAAGGGCTAGCACCTCTGGGCACACCTACCAAGCCCTGTTTCTTAGGCCACTCAGGCATACGAGGCAAAACCGTTACAGGGACCCATTCCTCCTTCTGGTGCTGTAGTATTAGCAATCACCGCAACGAACCTTCACACTACCGTTAGACTTCGCATCGCGGGCAGAGGAATTGCTTTTAACTGCAGCAACTTTATATATACGCTATTGGAGCTGGAATTACCACGGCTGCTGGCTCCAGACTTGCCCTCCAATGGGTCCTCACCCATGGGTTTAGGATACGCTCATTCCAATTACAGGGGCTCGAAAGAGACCTGTATTGTTATTTTTCGTCACTACCTCACTGTGTCAGAAATCGGTAATTTGCGCGCCTGCTGCCTTCCTTGGATGTGATAGCCATTTCTCAGGCTCCCTGTCCGGAATCGAACCCTGATTCCTTGTTACCCGTGGTCACCATAGGCGCTGAAAGTACCATCGAAAGTTGATAGGGCAGATATTCGAAAGACAAATCGTCACCACCGAGGGCGCGCGAGCGGCCCGGGGTTATCTAGAGTCACCAAAGCACGAGGCCCCCGGATGGGTTTTTGGATCTGATAAATGCACGCATCCGCAGGCCCCCTTGAAGGGGCCAAGTCAGCGCTCGTTTGCATGTATTAGCTCTGGAATTGCCACAGTTATCCAAGTACGGGTGGGAGCGATCAAAGGAACCATATCTGATTTAATGAGCCATCGCAGTTTCACTGTAGGCCTACCGGCCCTGTGCACTTAGACCTGCATGTCTTAATCTTTGAGACAAGCATGTGTTACTGGCAGGATCAACCAGGCAGCTGCTGGATAGCTGGCCCATCCCCGGCGCGCGCTGGGGCCTTCGTTGCCTTTGGGTTGGCCTCCGGGGAGGTTGCCCCATGTGGATGCGCGCAGCGTGGGTAGCTGGTGCCACACGTCCGTGTGTGTGGACCTTGAGGACCGGGGGATCCCCTCAGTATTTTGTGATAACGCCTATTCAATGTGCATTCCACGGTCTTCAGTTTCTTAAAGTAATTTCGGGCTTTTCAATGTATTAGGCTACTTATTAATTCAAACAAACAAAGAAAAGAGCTTTGCTGTTCAAGACTCTCCAAAGGACCTATATCTTTTCTTCATCGTCGCAAGGCAAAATGGAAGTAGTTCGGCTCTCTGACGTCATCAAAATATTTTATTGAACGCTGAACTTTTATGCTATATTTGCGGTGTTGCATTCAACTGTGAAAACAACCGCATTCGTTGTTTTTGTGATCAAACTGAATACATTTACGTTTCAGTTGCATCAACATCTAACGTTACAGAATTTTCTTTTTGAGTACAGTATTTCCGGAAGTAGCGTTTCAATGTCTTGGCCAATCAGTGATCTACCTTGTTTTAAACGTCTCAGCAGTAATCGTACAAACGATGTGAGGGAAAGACAGCAGACACAGCCACCTTCTGGTGAAATTTTATCATTGTCTGGCTGACCTTAGATGTCGCGGACTGGGGCAACTTAGACAAGAAGTAGTAACTTAAAGAAGGATTTTGAGTAACTGTCGTGTTGTTTACGAACTAGCCAGTCGTGTGGCTAACTGGCTCAACACATTCATGGGAACCGAGGAGCGAGGTTAGTGGTTGTACGTAAATGGAAGTCCAGTCATAACGCTACGTAGCAGTGCTTAGCCAGTCTGATGGCTAACGTTAGCTATATGTTTTACTTCTGGTGCACATATTAACGTTACTACTAGTCCTACCTCTGATGTGAAAGCTTCGTTTGCTTTTCTCAGTGGCATTAGTAGAGACGATGTGCACTGCTAGGTCAATTAAACAATGTTGTTCTTTAAATCTAGTCTAATGATTCTGTTGCTAGCTCGGTGACCAAAACCGGCTTGCTATGCTAACGTTACTTAACGCTAGTTAACGTTACTTTCCCTCGGCGGTCCAGTTAATGTTAACGTCAGCTATATTTAACAAGTCTAGTATGTTAATGTCCGTCTAATGTTTCTGTTTCAAGATGTTGTAAAGTTTGATGGTGGAAAATAATACAGTTGCTATATGTTTACAGCCTCTAACGTGAATGTGAAAGTTCATCTGTTGTTGGTGAGCTAGGCTAATAATCTAGTTAGCAAGTTGACTGATGCGTTGTCTTGTTCGCAGGCTTTTGCTGGCTTGCCAATGTTGTAAGCTAACGTCAACTAAAGAAGTGGCGTCAGTAGCCATGGCCACTAAGTTAGCTGAGCGATTTAGTTTAATTTCCTCAATGCCACACTGAACATGTCTTCATGTCAAATTTGGTACAGGGTTGTATATCAGTTGGCGCACTTCTACTGACTATGATGTTTTGCCGGTCGTCAAGTATACATTTGGGAAGTGGTAAGGTTTGACTTAATGTAAATAGACATAACTCACAGTGCCCTGAACAAATATAACGTTAACATTAGTAGCAAAGCGTAGCATTTATCATAACCAGTTTGCAGACTATTTGATTAGCATTCATGCAAATAATGTTCTTTGTGTCGGTAGCAGACATTTGTTTGCAAAAGTGTCTGTTAGTTGTGCATACCAACATACACGCTCAGCTGATTTTGTTTGGCTGGAATGTTTGGCCAAGTTCGTAATCATCTCCTACGTTTACTTGCTAGTCCACTTGGCTAGCCAAGGTTAGTCGCGGTTAGTCGTTGTAACCACAGGTGAGGGCTAGCATTGCTAAAAATAGATAGGTCGTTGGTGAAGTCAGTTAGCTCAAGGTTTGGCTCGTAACCCTAGAAACGGCATCAACTACTTTTTCAGGACACCCCGTCCCGCCATTGGCAGAAATGTTGGCGCTTGTGTACTGATAAGCCGCACAAACTACTTGTGGTTGTCCTGTATGTTGTTGGGTACATGCAGTGATGCTACTTCAAGTAGACTATTAACCCGCCTACTCAAAGAACTGCACTTGTTATTTGTGTTTGCATGCCTATTATAGATATCGTTAATTGAATCTGAAACAATTGTTTTATTCTACAGATTGGGTGGAAGTAGCCAATGATCTCCTCTATAAGTGCCACGTAAATTTGCGACTCAAAAGACTGACGGACTGTGACGCCAATGTTTTCGTCGCGCTGTATGAAGCCATCTTGAGTGACAAAGTTCCAGGTAAATCTTTGATTCCTTTGAAGTTGTGTCACTGCATTTCAGCACTGCCTCTGCAGCCCTTTATACAACAACCACCGTTTGCTGTGGGAAGAGTGTTTGTTTGATTGCACATTTGCTCTTGGCGTAGACACGCCATGCTCCAAGGCAGTCTCAGAATGTGAGGAATGTGACTAAGGAGGAATCAGACCTGTCAAAACAAGGCTCTCCTTGTGTAAAGCCTGAACAGGTGATCATCACCCTGGGCCAGTGTTGTAAAACAACCCCCCCTTTTCCTTCCTCTGTTGTTGTGGCCTTCAGATTACATAGCTGTCCCAAGAAGCCAAGAAGATGACATCCACAATGTGCAGTCGGTGATCGACTCGCTGGCCTTGGACTACCTCCACATCAGTCTGTCCCACATCACTGGTGAGAGAAACAGTCACCCGATTCATCACACACCAGCACACGCTCACAGCATATCTTTTGCTGCCTCTAAGATGACGATCAAGTGATCTTGCATCGGGGTTTTCCCTGGTGGGGGGAAAAGCCTGGTGGTTGTGTGAAATCAGACGCTCTCTCCTCATAAGATGGGAACACAGGTCCTTTTGTGCTGCAAATTGTTTGGAGCGAGCTGTGACGAATCGGTTGTCCGATTGGCGTGCCAATTTGGCAGCAGGTAGCGGCCAAGTCTCTCTTGTTGCGTCTGGTCTTATTGAGCCTCTTTTTTGTTTTTCTGTCTCTAGGTGAGAACGTTGTTCGAGGAGACGGGGAATCTGTGCGGAACCTGCTGGAAATCTTTGACGGGCTGCTGGAGTACCTGACAGAGCAGCTGAGCGAAGATGAGGAACTGCAAAATGGAGGTAACCGCTGCTTCTCATTTTCATTTTCACGCCTTAAAGTGCACATGGGAGAGCTGTAGTAGCTGTTGGTAGTGTCGTCAGTGGTTAAGCTGGGCTAGCTGGCAGTGGCCAGAAAGTTGTGGGTTCAATTCCTCTCTTCCACCATTGTGCCCTTGAGCAAGGCACTTTAACCCACAGTTGCTCCGGAGACAATGGCCCTATATTGTAATATAGTTGACATGTGAGTCACTTTGGATAGAAGCGTCTGCTAAATGATTAGATGTAAACGACTATGTAAATGTGAGAGAGCTCGTGATCACGTGGGCCTAACCGCTGTTAAGTGGCTGTCCCATATGACCCGCTGGAGTATAAGAGGACTTGGCGTGTAACTGATGAAGGCCTGGGCCTCATTTACTTCTGTCACACAGAGGCCACTCTTCTCACGCATCAGGCCTTAAGCCATCAGGAGACTGCTGCTGCTGCTGCTTAACACAAGGGTGCAGGATGTCCATCAATTATCAATCCATACTCTGTGCACCACTCAGGGAGGGGGGGAAGTGAGTGAGCGCGGGCCTCTGAGTATGGGGTGGGGGATGGATGCTGCTGCCTCTACACACAAGCGAGCCCTTCAACTGGCATGTCCTGGAGGGTGTTTTGCTCTGTCTGTTCCACGGAGCACGTGGGGGGGGGGGGGGGGGGTCGAGCTTGTGTTGAGCACCGTGGTGGTTCAGAGGCACACACTATGGCCTCACTCTCCCTGTTGTCAGAATGCGCTCCAGGACATGGCTGATCTTCACGTCTGAGATGTTATTGTCTCGCTGGTGCTGGCGTGTGGTGCTGTGCCTGAGTCGTAGGGAACAGATTGACAGAAGTTGGACTCTTTCGCTCTGTCTCTGTCTCTCTTTGTTGGACTCTTTCCCTATGCCTTTGTCTCCTGTCTCTGTCTGTCTCGGTCTTTCTGTCTCTGTCTCTGTTTTGGAGTGAGCTCTTCAGCTCATTGCACATGGCACCATTTCCAAACATGGCCGACAGAACAGAACAGGACGGAATTTGCTGGTACGCCTGGCAGTGCCTTGCCTGCTCGGTGTCTTGATCAGCATTAAAGCTTTATTCTCACACGCCTCCTGCCTGGTCACTGTTTGAGCTGCTGGCCAACGCTTGCATTGGCACTACAGACAAAGGTCATCACCGTGCTCATCACCGAGGGCGCACATGGAACCCTTCCAGCATTAGATCACGTTCAAAGGCACGGTCAGGACACAGCTCTCCCTTTAGAGTGACCAGTGACGTTGGCAGGCCTGTTTGTGCCAATGGAGTAGTGTTGATTATAGCAACTTGCAACCACGCTGTGATTCGTGGAAATTTGTCTTTCTTTGAAAAACTTTTCGCCGTGTGCCATTTCTCATGCGTCAGTGGGATGTACAGAGTGTTCAGCTGTAGTTGTTTTCATTTCGGTCAGCTGTCTGTTTTGTTGGCTCGGTCCGTATGAGTGAGAGCGCTGCCAACGCTTGCCCTTGCATCATTCCCCCCTTATCGTGTGTGTGTGTGTGTGTGTGTGTGTGTGTGTGTGTGTGTGTGTGTGTGTGTGTGTGTGTGTGTGTGTGTGTGTGTGTGTGTGTGTGTGTGTGTGTGTGTGTGTGTGTGTGTGTGTGTGTGTGTGTGTGTGTGTGTGTGTGTGTGTGTGTGTAGGATTACATCAGAGCTCTGGCTGGAGAAGAGACCGTGGAGGTGGCTCTTTGTTTTTATTGTTGTTGTTGTTGTTTGTGTTGTGAGTGAAAGTGTGAGTCATGTTTTCCCCTCTCTGTTGTGTGCCCCCTCTCAGCAGCGCTGCAGCCCAATGGAGAGCTCCACAGGACGGGTCCTCAGGCAGCGCGGCCAGGAGAGCGAGAGCGCGAGGACATGTCCCAGGCCTCCAGTGCACAGTACGTGTGTGTGTGTGTGTGCGCGCTCTGTAATTCCATCACTGACTTTCACTTTCTTCCTTTCACTTTGTTTTCGCTGTCCATCATTTTCTTGCCTGTTCTCCTTCTGCCTCTTCGCTTCTGTCTCTTGGCCTTGCCATTGTCTTGCCCCTTTCTCATGTGCAGTCTATACACATTTGTCATTCGTTCATTCTTTATTTCTATCTCCTTTTCACTTTTTTCTCTCTTTCTTTCTCCCTTTCTCTCTCTCCCTGACTGACTCATGTATACATTCTCTCACACACACACTCACACACACACACACACACACACACACACTTACACACACTCACACACACACAACCTCCCTCCCTCTCTCTGTCGTCCCCTCAGTATGACCTTCCTCTCTCCCATCAATTGTTCCAAATGACTTCCTCCTCCGCGTCTCCCTCCTTTCCTGGCATTTGATCCGGGCCGGCTCGTTGAGGAGGTGAAAGTGGCGCGCGGGGAGCCCTGTCAGGTGGGGTGAGGTTTCCTGCCGGGCAGCGCTTAACGCTAAATGCTCCGGCCATCCGGCGGGCGCGTGGGCCCCTGAAGGGGCACCCAGAGGAAGGGTCAGCAGGGGCAGAGGATGCCATGCAGCGTGGACACGTATGGGCCATATGGCCTCTTGTGCTGTACAGTAAGGCCACGGTCAGGAAGGGCCACAGCTGCCACCGCAGGGCTGTTACCTACAGGCTGTTAGTATGAGCCTCCTGTTCAGTGACCGTGTCCAGTTTTTTCTTGTGTCTTTGATAGAACCGTTAGAATAAGAAATAGGCCGGTCAGTTTGTTACGAAGCCACATGTTGGGCTTAGAATAAGAAATAGGCCGGTCAGTTTGTTACGAAGCCACATGTTGGGCTTAGAATAAGACATGGGCCGGTCAGCAGAGGTGGACATCCCGGGTTCAGAGAGTAAAAGTCCTGCCAAGTATTTGATCCAACCGTTTAGTAAACCAGCTCATCCTCAGTAGCAAACAGGTAGATCAGATGATTAGTGATATCACCTGTGTTAAGTGCACAGGTAGAAAGAATATATAGCAGGACTTTTACTTTCTGGAACCGGGATGCCTGCCTCTGCCTGTCAGTGTGTTACTCAGCCACATGTTGGGCTGTGATCATGTTGGCCTTTGCCCATCTGTAGACGCATTCCTCCTGGCCTGAACTTACCAGTGGTTGAGTCGTCATCGTCGCGTGTGTCTGTCCTGTTTACACAATGGTGAGTCACAAGACAGCGTGTGTTTGTTTGCGCGCGTGTGTGTGTTTGGTGAGCTAAGCGCTCCACTCGTCCAAAGGGAGCGTCTCTCTGGAGTGGCCTGGCCTCTTGTTTTGAGTGGCTGTCGCGCGGCTGGACACTTGTGTCACTCCCAAACTGCACGGTCAGCACGCCCGAGGAGCCCGCCGCTCCTGCAGTGTCTGTGGTCATAAAGCAATCAACATGTACTCGCTGGACAGAGGCTCCTCTCAGGGCAAGACCATGAGTCAGCAAATTGCACAACTGCCCGTGGCCTCTTAATGCACATAAAGTGCACACGTAATCATTACTCGGGTTTAAAGTGTACAGACTGAATGCTTTTGTTAGCCAGCCGTTGGTATGTATAGAAGTTTTTGAAAAGGAAAAAAATGTGGAGGGTTTACTTTTTTAAGTTGGCTGCTAAGCCAGTCCAATCAGATAGGGAGATTAACAGGACTTTGGAACAGACTGTCTGTGTGTGTGTGTGTGTGTGTGTGTGTGTGGGGGTGGTGGTTTGGAAACACAAGAGTTGTTGTCACTCTCCAGCTCTAGGAAGACAAGTGGTGGAGAAGGAGAAGCGAAACTCAAACGCACCCCCTCTCCTCTCCGTTCCTCACTTCTCCTCTCCTCTTCTCTCTCCTCCCTTCCTCACCTCTCCTCTTTTCTCTCCTCTCCTCACCTCTCCCCTCCCTTCCTCACCTCTCATCTTTTCTCTGCCCTTCCTCACCTCTCCTCTCTTCTCTCCCTCCCCTCCCCTCGTGACTCCGTGCTCTTCCATATGACACACTATCTCCACATCCTCGTGTGTGCGCTCCAACGTCCTCCTGGCCGGGTGAGTCCACATTGACTCATAACTCACGAGGAGGAGGAAGCCCAAACACGTCCTGTGCGCTCTGTTCTAAAGAACCCGCGCGGCCCAGACACATCAGAGTGGCCCCAGACGTGACCGCGCCGCCGTGATGATGATGACCACCATCATCGCCTCCGCCAGTCCAGCGGACGGAGCGAGACGCGTGCTTAGAATGCCAGCAGCGTGAGGTCATGAGTGCTGATAGGGCTGCCCTTGCCAGAAACAATGTAGCCGAGCAAACACAACCAGCTGCTGCAGCCACACAGGGGGATTGGAGAGGGAGAGGGGGGATCTTTTCATCATTATAATTGCTCTGTGTGTGTGTGTGTGTGTTCTTTGCAGGTCAGTCATCCAGTCCAGCAAGCACTCGGTCCACTCCTGGAACGGGGATGAGTCCGAGTCCACCGCCGAACTCATCCGTCTAGGAGACTCGGCCCGCACGTTCACCAAGAAGGAAGGTCAGTCTGGACTCTCTTTCACCGTCCAAACCCCCCAAAGCTCAGCAGGTCTCTGTGTAGCAGGAGGTCTCCGTGTGTGTGTGTGTGTGTGTGTCTGTGTCTGATTGGAGTTGAGGCCTCACTCTCACCTTTGAGAACTCCGGAGGGTGTTGAAGAACACTGGCTTATTGGAAAAGTTTCTCACGGGAGCGGAATTCCTGACCTGCCACCTTCCCTTTCACCCCCTCCTTTCCCCTCCTCAAAGCCTTGTCACATTCCACGTAATGACAAATCCTGTTTTTCCGGTTTTCCCCTGAAACCTTATTCCTCCCTCAACCACTTTGGAATTGTTTTCGGAGAGCATAGATTTCTGTGTTACTGCGCGGTCATATTGTACTTGTGTATCTCTCTCGCTCTTTCTCTCTTTCTCTCTTTCTCCTTTTCTCTTTCCATGGAAGATTTATAAATATAAATATCACTATTAAGTCACCTTTTCCTCCATTCGGAATCCATCGTTTCCATGTGTTCCCACACGCAAAATATTCTCCGGGTGGCAGTTCCCACCGAATGCCCTTGCCCTCGCGGAAACTTGGGCAGAGCCCTTTTCCATTGCAACGGACGATTTGAGCAGATTTGTTGTCAACAGTTAATTTGATCACTTGGCCCATGAAACCGCCGTTTCCCTGCAGTCTCCCAAATTGCCCAGTTGAAGGTGCTGCAGTTTGATCATTGAGCCGTGTTTTGTATGAGGGAGTCACGCACACCCACACAATACACACACAATACACACACAGACTGAGGTGACCTCGAGCTGGTCATCTGTCCAATCAGAAATGGGGCATTGTTATTACCTGGACTTAGGTAGAACTGTTAAAAGTTTAGAAACGGATAGAAATGTATTGCAACTTAAAGTCTAGCAAAGCCATATATGTTATGAGTGACCTTGATGAACCCTTGGTGGTGTTGAATGTTATGCGGGTAAACTGGCAGAGCGAGTTTCTAACACTTGTTTTTGTTTTTGTTTTGTTTTCGGTTGTGCAGTAGTGCCTCCTGCACCCGGTGCCCCCTCTCAGGGTCCAGATGCCCTCTTCGGTGCCCAGGCCGTCCCTGCGGGCGCCCCTCTCGCCACCGCCACCACCGGTGGCACGCAGGCCACCTTACTCCGGGAGCCGCTGCGCTCGGCCATCCCGCTGCAGCCGCCCTTCCAGACCACGCCGCAGAGGTCCGGCACCATCGCCGCCGCCGCTGCCCTCTCGCTCTCCCCGCGCTCCGCCACCCTCTCCCCGGCCAGCGGCTCAGCCAGCCTGAGGGCACCGGAGCGGCTGCAGCAGCAGCAGCAGGAGCCAGGTGTGGCTACAGCTCTACAGGTGAGTGGAGCCTGCTGGACGTCTGCTCAGTGAAGCTGGGTTTTGTTTATGTTGCTTGTCGTCATGTGCCCTGAAGGACTGTAGCATCTGAGTGCAACCTGTGAGTGCGTGGAATCCTCTGCAGCAGTGGCGTGAGTGGGAACGCAAGGGCAACACCATTGAGCATAGGACACTTACAAGGACTTTTTGATAGATTGTCTGATAGGAGATGAGGACGGAATGATGAATGTGCATTTTGAATTCAATGTCAACAGTGTGATCATGGAGGGGGGTGGGGGTGCATGACATTAATACCAACACTGTCTTAACCTGCTCCACCACTTCACTTGGTATTGCTGCTTGTTGAGTGAGTGAGTCAGTCATACTCATCCTGAGAGTCATGTCCTCACCTGTTGCCTTGGAGCTTGATACACTTATTCCTCTACTCTTTTTTTGGGGAGAGAGAGGGGGGGGGGGTGTTGTTTTTGAATGGGGAGCTTTTTTTCTCTCCCCCTCTCTCTCTTTCTTTCTCTTTCCCCGCGGACTGAGTCACTGGAAAAAAGGGGCGAGTGGAAAAGCCAGCCAGCGCCCAGCGCCACGCGCGGCCCCGTCCGCCGGGATAAAAATAAACACCTCACGAGATCACGCAGGCCAGGCCCGAGAGGTGCATTCCACCGCACCGCCGCAGAGCTGCAGATCTCATCCTGTGTGTGTGTGTGTGTGTGTGTGTGTGTGTGTGTGTGTGTGTGTGTGTGTAGCACGACAAGTGCAGATTCCTCCGCATCACGCGCACATGCTAGTACTTAGCCGCACTTTTATGTGTACTTTGCAGGCAGGCTGACCTAAATTACATGGTGGATTAGTCTAGACTATCTGAGTACAATTTAATCAGCCGAGCGGGCGTTTGAAAGGACTAGGATCAGATCTTCTCTTCACAGAGTCTCTCTGTGACTCCTCATCACGGCACACTCA
Organism: Sardina pilchardus; assembly: GCF_963854185.1. NCBI lineage: Eukaryota > Metazoa > Chordata > Actinopteri > Clupeiformes > Clupeidae > Sardina > Sardina pilchardus. The sequence continues at coordinate 46,142,538 of NC_084994.1, forward strand.
ATGTAGTTAGGCAGTTATATGTACAATCCATACATTAGTGAGGGACAGAATGATCTAGAATCTACTGTAGATCTTGCTGGATAGTATTTAACAGTGGCGGCCCCACTGTGGTGGGTTTGGCTGTGGAGATATCAGCGCCTACTTGGCCAGTGTGTGTGTGTGTGTGTGCTCATCACAGGGCAGTATAGGCACGGCAGTGAGGTGGTTTCTCTTCCGCTGTCACTGGTGGCTTCATTGTTTCAGGTTGACTGTCTCTGTAGAACAGCTGATGGATGAGTTTCACTCTTGCTTTCTTCCTCTTTGTGTGTGTGTGTGTGTGTGTGTGTGTGTGTGTGTGTGTGTGTGTGTGTGTGTGTGTGTGTGGCTACACTGTTTCTGTCTGGTCGTATGTGCAGATAAAGGTTGAGTTTCTGGGTAGCTCTCTTCCTGTTGTGGCTGATTGTGTCAGAAGCAGGTTAATACTGTAACACTTCCCTCTGCTTTGCATGATGATTTGACTTTTACTCTCTCTCTCTCCCCCTCTCCCTCTCCCTCTCTCTCTCTAGAACGGTCATTCTCTGAGGCCCACGGGTGATGGTCTGCGCTCCGGTCACCTCCTGTCCCCCTCATCGCCCCGCTCCCCCGGTACGTATGAAGCTCATGCTCAAACCCCCTCAGCCACACAACAGCACTGGATGCCAAATGCATGTCAGCCATGGGCAGCTATTGATTGGGCCGTCATGTGCAATAGTGGTGTAATGTGCCCATGACCTAGATCATCATCTGGGAATGTCTGACTGCCGTAATGGCTCTCACTGTGTTTCATTCTCATGTAAACCAGAGCCATATATCTATATGGCTCTGATGTAAACATAAAGTAAAGTACTCAAATAGAGTAGCTCATTGGTCTAAGGGCTTACAGGGGAGCTGAAGCGTTCCGTTCGCGACGCGTAAAATCCAGTCTATTTTTTTCGAATGTACGCGCCACTGTCGCATCTGGTGTAGCTACTTCCATTGATTATAATGATTATTAAATGCAGCAACATACGCGTCGCGAACGGAACGTTTCAGTTACACGTCTGGTGTAGCTCTCCTGTTAGGCTGCCAGTTGTGAGATTGCTGGTTCAAGTCTCAGATGATGACTTGGTGTTGCCCTTGGATAAGGCACGTCATCTGCATTGTCTCCGTCCACCCAATGGTGAAATGGGTATCAGCTTCTGTTGGGAGTTGCCTGCGATGGACTGGAGTCCCTGGGTCCGCTTAGCACCACGACAAACGGACATAAGCACTGGCCCAGTTGGCCTGCATGGCTAGGAAAGGATAAACAAACTCTATGAACTAGATGACATGACAACTGCTGTCTGATTGCTAATTGTAGTTTCCCAATGAGACAGGAAGCTTTAGAGAGCAGCTATTGTTTGATGTGGTGGTGGGTGCACTGTGTGTTGTTTGTGAGATGATCCTAACTCGTGCACCCTCTGTGTTGTTGTCTTGATGTGCAGTGACCAGTGAGAGGTCTTCGTCCAGTCAGAGGAGAGCCAATGGAGAGAGCGGACACCAGCCAGCGGTAAGCCTGACCCCTGACCTCCCCCATCAACACACCACAGATCCCACTCTCATGCATCCTCTCCACTCGGCCAGGTGTCCATGGGATGGACCGGACCTTCCGTCCAAATGTTTATCAGACAAAAACATCTCTTACCAATAAAACAAACTACTTTTGCACCGACCTGAACACGTCCCTGAATTTTAACAGAGATTTCAATGCAAAACCACCGTCTCTCCACCGCGCTCTTTAAGAACGACCTCACGTCATCGGGTCATCGAGCCGAGGGCCTCGCGGCGTCCAGCTGGACCCCCTCGCCCAACGATTATGCAATTATTACCAGCGCGCTCGCTTTGGTAAAGCCAGACCTATAAATATCTCGTGGAGAGAGTGGGCGAGAACACCCAAAACATATCCTGTTTTGTTTTCCAGTGCGCCTCTGCCAGGGAAATGTGCACATTGTCAGCTGTAGGCATGGCAGCAGCAGCCCCGTTTGAACACTTTTTTTTTTTTTTTTCCTGGCGCCCGGCATTACGGTTCATACATTTTACATCCCCACTCCTCTTGTCTTGTGCCAGTGAGAAAAGACTCGTAGTAACATCTGAATAGGCCAAAAAAAAAAAAAAAAGAAGCAAAGCAAGGTCTTAATGAAATGGGAAAATGTGTGTGGGTGTGTTAGCGTGAGGTGTTTTAGATGGAATTTCTTGTGGTCCTGTTTGGCTGTCAACGGTCACTCAGCTGTCCCATTCAGTCGATGAGCTCTTTCCCACCGTGCGTCCAGCGTGTCAGTCATGTTTTAGCGGCGTGCTTTTTGTTTTTATAAGAAGCTCCTTAGCTACTTAACAAGAGCTAGCGGCAGCACTGGTGATGAAGTGTGCCTCTGGTTTACGCTGAAGACATCAGGTTTAAAAATACCCAGCCTTCATGTCTTCAGCCCCTTGGCACCGAGGCTCAGATTGCAAGCCGCATGCCACGGCTGCCGGAGAATTAACTCCCTCGAGGTGATGAGTCCGGTTCTGCACGCAGAGGGAAAAAATGAGCCCCCTTAGAACCGTTCCCCCATGGTTCAAGGAAAGATCTAAAGGTTTGGCACGGGACCTTTTTTTAACAAGCAAATAACCCTTGACAAGGGCTGTGGTTCCTCCCATACGTCATCTCCATATGGTAAAAGTCAGATGTGTCTGTGTCTGCTCCAGCCACGCTTGGTCTGAACTGGGTCAGTGAGGCTGTGATTAGCTGAGCTCACAGGATCTAGATCATCAGGAGCGATGGCGGAGGAGCAGCAGACGGAGAACGCTCACTGGCCATATTAAGCTCCACTGGCCTAGAGGGGGTTCTGCCAAAAGTCTGTGGGTGCCTCTCAACATCTCTCCTCGATTCTCGATGCTCGATCCTCGAGGGGCGTTCCCACTGATCTATAACTTATACCGGATAGACTATCCTATTGTTGCCGCCACATCATTCTTTATCTAGATCAGTGAGGACGAGGATCAAGGAAGGAAGGGAGGGTGTATAAAACGCCAAATGACGCCCACTCAGCGGCCATATTGCATTTTAGGCTCTTATCGGGCATCTGTGGCTCCACGACGTCAACTTCGTTCCAACTGCGAGATCACAATACATGATTGCAATAACACAATGTATTCACAACATACCACATGATTGGCCCAATGTATTCACAATTTCACATGTCAACTTTTGGCAGCGGAAGGGGCGAAATAAGTGTAGACGATTGCCATGTTTGCATTACAAACTAACCCCATGCATTTCTATGAGATATTTTTTGAGTGTCTCTTCATTGGACAGTCTCTGGTTCTGTTTAGAGGTCCAGTTTGTGGGGCTGTTGCATCTCCACGCTTCATCTCTCTCTCTCTCTCTCTCTCTCTCTCTCTCTCTCTCTCTCTCTCCGCCTGCAGAGGACAGCAACGTCGGGGCCCAGGCGCGTGCTGTTCCGCACGGAGCCCGAGGTGCTGCTGATGTCCCTGCGCGAGGAGCTGGAGGGAGGCGGCGCCCTGCACAACGGCCACCCGGAGGAGGTGCGCGTCAACGGGGAGACGCGGCACCAGGAGCAGGAGGAGGAGGTGCTGCAGCTGAGCTCCAGCTCGTCGTCCAGCCGGAGGAGGGAGCACGGCAGGGGGGCCAGGGACAGAGGCCTGCACAGGAGGTGAGGGGAGGGGAGAGGAGGCGGCATGTGTGATGATGGGATTTTGGTGTGTGTGTGTGTGTGTGTGTGTGTAACCTTAGCGTGTGTGTTTGTTTGCGTGTGTATAACTTTACCCAAAGTGTGTGTGTATAACGCTATCAAAGAGGACAAGTGTAATGTATGGCACTGTTCAGCTCCTTTAGTATGATGTGAACTGTGATTGGTCACTATCGATCTCTCTGACTCGGCTCCTCCTCCTGCGCTCCCCTCCGGTCAGCGAGCGGAGGAACCCGTCGGAGGCCAGCCGCTCCCCCGGCCACCCGGAGCCGCTGTCCAGCCGCAGCCAGCGCAACCGCAAGGCGGAGCAGGAGCTGCACGACATGTCGGAGAAGCTGGCGCGGCGGCTGGAGGAGCTGGACCACATGCTGAAGCGCGCGCTGGGCGAGAGCGGAGAGGAGCCCGACCCCCGCCACCACCACGACGACCACGACGACCGCCACTCGCACCACAGCGACAGCGTCATGGAGACCAGGAGGACGGCCAGAGCCACAGGTAACGCACTGGACCGGACTCCAGAGCAGTTTGCACCAATCAAATTGCATTGGGCAGGCTTTATTTGATGATCGACTAGGCATCGCTGCTCATCTGTCGATCACGTCACCTGAGCATGCTTAAGTTGATTTTGTTTACACTAAAAAAGTTGTCGCTAGAGGAAGCTACAGTATAGCCTACATTTAGATTTCACTGTTGCATGTGTTGTACAAGATAGCCTACCATGAATCCTGAACCAAAACATCCTCTCGCTGTTCTAGTTTTGTTTGCGATCATTTTCTTTTATCAAGTTATTGTACTAGCAATAGGCTATGTCCTTGCTCTGATTGGTTAGGCCAATCCATAATCACATCTCAGTCAGGCAATATCGGTCTCATATTCTGAGCCATACTCAATTCTAGTCAGTCAGGCTAGACAGGTCATTCTAATATCAGTTTATGATGTGCACTCGCACAAGCAAACTTCATGGTCCTCTCTTGTCCTGTCCTCTTCCTCTTCCTCTTCCTCCTCTCCCTCCTCTTCCTCTCTCCTCTGGCCCTCCCCTGCCCTGTCCTCAGACGTGCCCCTGACCAACGGGGTGACGCGCTCCCTCTCGCCCTCCCCTCCGCCCCCCACGCGCCGCCCGCTGCCCACCCAGCTGGACCAGGCCGTCGCCGCCGCCGCCGGACACGACTCCGCACACCACATGGCCCGCACCCGCCGCAGGGAGCTCCGCCAGCTACACAGCCAGAGACGCCGGGGACAGGTCAGTACACACACACACACACACACACACACACACATTCCAGAGTCGCACTGCAGCTAGCAGCTATGGGTCACTTTGGTCTTTCATTAGCCCTCGTGTCTCTAGTACAGTAGTAACTCCTGGCATATGAACCAGATCTAAACTTTTGGACAGCCTGACCCAAATGAATGACTGATGTCAGACACAGTCAAAAAAGGGTCCTTGTTGACATCGTGACCCAGTTTTTTTTTTTTAAATGTAATTGGACTGGTCAGGTCCTTGGTCCCTGGTCAGTTTTTGGAGGCCATCTTTCTTTATTCCCAACCTGCTGTACACATATCACACAGCCTCATGCTCTGACCTAGAACGAGAGCTGTGTAACCCGCTGCACTTGAGCTCGGCTGGGCCGTGGTGGTGTTGGCGTGAGCCGTGAGGTGACCGGGGTCAACTGTGTTTAGCATAGCGCGGCGTGGAGCGCTGGCCCCAGCATTAGCGATCAATAGCGATGGCCTGGTGGCCTGGCATGTGCTGCCCGCCACCGCTCTCTCCCGCGCACAGCAGATTGGCCATTAGCAGCGCTAGTGCCCCTGTGCCTGCGGGGGAGGAGAGGGATGGCACTGAACAGGATGCGTGTGTGGAGGGGGGGAGGGAGGGCAAGCGCAGAGCCAAGAGGGCACCCGCTGACGGCCGGTTTCTCTGTGCAGATGGTGGGCGCGGCCTACGAGGAGGAGCTGAAGAGGTACGAAGACGAGGAGCGGGCGGACATGGCCAAGGAGAGATTACGGATCCAAGAAACGGTGAGACACACACACAAATCACACCACCCATAGAAGGCCTTTTAAAAGGCATCATTTGCTAATACAGTAATTTCCTGTGGATTATCCACATTTTGTATCAACCACAGGACTGTGTTTTATGCAATTAAAAAAACAAACCCCAAAAAAACATATTAATGCCATTTTAATTGCCCCCTGTATTAACCTCCTAGCTGAAGAAATGTAGCAAATTAGTAGCCTGGGTTTTCCCATACTGCCTTGCGCGGTGATTTCAATCCCGCTGCTAAGCCAGTCTGGAAACTAACGCCCAAATGTTCGCCTGATGTTGGCGAACCAATCACAGAACACCCGAGAAGTTTCCGTTGCCTTCTTGCGTCTACATTCGACGCCAAAGGATTTACGGCAGCCCTTAGCGTTGCATACGAACGAGTTGGGTGAGCTACGCATTTGATAGACATCCGTGGCGCCCAATGAACGGATCTGGGCATTTTTTTCAAATACGAGAAAATGAACGTCTGGTTGCCAGACCACGTCTCATTTGAGAAGTGGGAGGCGTTAGCCAGGCTAGCAAATTAGTGTATAAACTGCTGACAGTAGCTAATAAGAAATGACGGTATATTATATTACAATGCTGGTTATCTGCAGTGGGAGTTAAAACTGACTGCAATAACGATTGCAAGCCCAACTACTTGTTTAAAATGGCTATTTAAAGTGCTTGCTTGCGTACAGTTTACACACACATAAATTGCTTCATCATCATCGGCAGTGTAACCGTGTGAATGGGGGTCAGTTGAGGTCAGTTGTGAGTCGTAGCTCTCCCTGGTCCAGAGTGAGTGTGAAGTGCTCCGTATGTGGTGGTGCGTCTCTGGCCAGTGGAGCGGAGCGAGAGCGGATTCACCTGCTGACCGTGGAGGTGCTCATAAAGCACAGGCCTGTCACCAGCACTTACGGGCCTCACCCACGCCTGGACCGGCCGCCAGAGAGGCCCGCGATTGAGTTGGACACGCTCCAGTGGGCACTGGGCCACTCCGCCTACGGAGCCACCACAGCGTGTGTGTGTGTGTGTGTGTGTGTGTGTGTGTGTGTGTGTGTGTGTGTGTGTGTGTGTGTTAATGGTTCTCCTTCTGTGTGTTTGTGTGTGTTAATGGTTCCTCTTTTGTGTGTGTGTGTGTGTGTTAATGGTTCCTCTTTTGTGTGTGTGTGTGTGTTAATGGTTCCTCTTCTGTGTGTGTGAATGGTTCTCCTTTTGTGTGTGTGTGTGTGTGTGTGTGTTAATGGTTCTCCTCTGTTCACACAGGAGCGGGAGTACAGGGAGGCTCTGAGGAAAGAGAGCCCTCGCAGCCCCAAGTCGGCCGACGCCGGGAGCCCCAAGGCCTCCGGATCGCCAAGCTCGTCCCGCGTCAAACACACGTCGTCTGGCCGCAAGCAGGCACAGCTCCGCAAAGCCACGCCCAGTAAGACCCCTCTTGCTGTTCCTGTTCACTTATGACACAGCATTTCAGTAATGGCTACTTATGCAGCCAAAACAGTGATGGGAAATGTGTTGGATCAGATGCCGTCCATTAGAATTCTTCAGCTCGTCCAGTGTTTTTTGTTTTTGTTTTTTCTCACATCCTTTTTCTCTTTCATCCTTCCTTCATCCTACCCTCCTCTCTCTCTCTTTGTCTTTTCGTTCTTTCTTTACTTCTATCTGTATCTACCTATCAATCTATGAATCTATCTGTCCATCTATCTCTCTCTCTCTCTCTCTCTCTCTCTCTCTCTCTCTCTCTCTCTCTCTCTCTCTCCCTCCCCCTCTGTAGTGAAGCTGAAGGAGAATGATCTGCTGCCCACTCTGCTGGAGGAGTTCCCTGGGCTGCAGGTGTCACCCCACACTCTGGGCCACATGTGGAAGCAGCAGCTGCGGCAGGTGGACCACCTCAACGCCTCAGAGAACCAGCGCAGCCACTTCAAACTGGCCAACCAGGTGAGGCCAGCATGTGCCCGGTCACACACACACACACACACACACACACACACACACACACACACACACACACACACACACTCCAGCATCAACACTCACTCACACACACTAGCATTCACACTCACACACACACTAGCATTCACACTCACACACATTCCAGCATCAACACTCATACACACTCCAGCATCAACACTCACACACACACACACACACACACACACCCACACACTCACACCCAGCTGTGATGGGTCTCAGTGCCCTGGGTAGAGAAGTCCAACAGGGAGATTTTAGATGTGAGGGAGCCACTGTTTGTTAGGGGTTTCATTAACTAGTGACCTATTATAACAACTAGTTGGTGTTGTAGCCAGCAGTCAGCTAGTAGAACAAAAAGGCTGGACATTCCTTTGTATGGAAGTACTCCACCGAAAACCCTTTCATGTCACTCAGTGGCCACAATGACATGAGACTAGTTGTTGACCACTTTTGAGAACTCACCCACTAGTTAAAAGACAAAACACTTGTTGTGAAACTACTGTGTGTGCGTGCGTGTGTGTGATGGAATGTGTGTGTGTCTTGTCTTAGGTGGAGGATGCGAAGAAGAGGCACGACATGCTGGTGGAGATCATTCGCAAGGAGCAGGAACACAACCGCCGACTGGTGAGTGAACACACACACACCTGCGCCTTCACTGTAAGTGGACTGCTATAGTCTAGTGACCTGTAACTGACCCGTCCCATGGTGCGCCCCGACCGCAGAAGGACCAGAGGGAGCGCGTGCAGCAGCAGAAGTCGACGCAGAACAAGCTGCGCGAGCAGCGGCAGCAGGTGGCCCGCGCCAAGAAGTACTACGGAGACTACCACCTGCAGCTGCGCTCGCGCCTCGCCAGGGCACGCACGCGCGAGGAGAGGGTACGTACACACTCACACTCACTCACGCACAGACAGTACGCACGCACGCACAGACAGTACGCACGCACAGACAGTACGCACGCACGCACGCGCTCACTCTCACACTCACCAGTAGTCATGTGTCACCCTGCCCGTTACAGTGACCTTTCCAGACCTCAGTGTTTGAATGCAGTGGGAACTGGATGGCAAAATAGTCTCATGCTATCATGCCATTCAGTGTTTGATGTATTATAATATAAACCACAACCAACATCTTGTACATATCAACACTATACTGTAAAGTCACTCACATCAGTAAGACCTTTCACTCACCTGCACATTCAGGTTGTTTTTGCTTAAAACGTAACTCAACACAAATTGTTATTCTAGGGCTACAGAGTCTGATGTTGTACTGGCCACGTTCCTCCTCCATGTTTTTAGTGTGCTTTCCAGCCGTGAGTGGTTAGCGTAGCGTAGCTGACCCCGCCCTGTCCCCTCCTGTCCTGTCCCCCCCCAGCTGTTTAAGCAGATGTTCCAGGAGGGCGTGGAGCTGCAGAAGGCTCGTCTGAGGGAGCAGCGCGCCTACGCCAAGGAGCAGCGGCAGGAGCACCAGCGGCAACACCGCACCGAGCTGGAGGCCATGGAGAACTACTACAAGGACCAGGTACGCTCACTCTCTCCTTTACTCTCTTTCTTCCTCTCTTTCTCTCTCCCCCTTTTCTCTCTCTCTCTTTCTTTACCCCTCTCTCTCTCACATACTCTATGGACCCTTTTCACTTTTAATTATAGTAAAGAAATCTCTGTTCTGTTGAAGTGTAGCAGGACCAGAACCTTAATTACTGTCCTTTGTAAGACCTTGTGGGCCTGTCGTACGTTTCAGTTGCTATTGTGAAGAAGGTCCATACATTAGCTGCAGGCTCAGGCCCACACGGGCGCCGTTTGCTCTGCTAGAGTGGTGTCCAGGGTGGACCAGGACGTCCTCAGTCCTGTACACCTACTGTTCTGTAGCCTGTAGAACCCAACTGCTCCTGGCCCCCCCCCTAAACCTCCAGTAGAACATACACCAGAGATGAGATGGTAACGTGTTAGAAGGGATCAGTGATTGGGCTCATACACGCATGTCTCTGGAGACTTGCAGGTGAAGTGTTTTGGTATAGTGCTACCAATCCAGCCTTGCAGTCTTTAGGAAAAACATCTGCATGTGCAGCTTAACAGTTGCCCATTTTGTGTGTGTGTGTGTGTGTGTTAGAATTCGATCTGGTCTCGCTTAAGTGGAGGGTGATTTTTGGAAATGATGAGTGATCTTAGGAAGTTGTTAACTTTTCCTGTGTGCAACGCTCCTGTCGGAAAAGTTAGCGAGGGCTGGAGGCCGGAGCAGACACCACTTCATTTGCGGTGTTGAGCGCATTCTCATGTTTTTCCGCCTACTCTGCTTCCAAAATCCCCGGAGGAAATTGTATAGGATTTAGGCTGACGGCATATGGGCCTATGGAAGGCTGTTAGGAAAATGAGTTGATATGCTATTATGTGTTTAGTGATAAAGAGTGGTAGTTATGTGAAAGGAGCTGAGGATGGCCATATTGACCTCACTTGTGTCCAGTGTCTGATTGCACTTCCGGGTCTCTTCCAGATGTCGCTGCTGGCCGAAACCCTCGCTCAAGAACGGCAGGAGATCCAGGTGCGCAAGAAGGCCCAGGAAAAGGTGAGGTTCTAGTCCGGGGCTGCTCGGCTCCTACGTAAGGTTCCAGTCTGTACCGGTCTGCACCGGCCCTAAAATGTGATTGTCCGGCGGTGCGGCGCGTACAGTAGGTTAGCGCTGCTGCATTATGTATGAGCGCCAGCAGCAGATCTGATGTTAAGAGATGGGACCACGGCGGCCACACAAGCCACCGCGCTGTAAATGTTTAATGCAGCAGGCCCGGCCGCCAGCGATCTGGGACAACACAGGTAATGCAGTCGTCCACCAGGGCCGCGTGGGGACTGCGGCTGGGTCTGCTTTGTAGCGCCTCCACAGAGGCCACAACCCTGGCGTCCCAGTGAAGACTTGATTTTCTGTACCCAATGGATGGAAAGCTAGTTATTGTCGTGTGTGTGTGTGTGTGTGTAGGACAATAACTAGCTTTCAATCCGTATGTATGTACAGTATATACCAATGTATCATTGACACTTTGGCTACAGATCTTAACAGCACTCTGAGTGCAATGGCCATGTGAATATTTAATCCAGGACAAAAGAGTGCCCCTCATCCTGTTCCATAGAATAGGAACCACCTGAAAGGCATTTTGATGCCCATTTTGTGCCCAATCAGACTCTCTCTACTATGCTCTCTCTACTATACTAAGTGTCCAATAGCGAGCATGTGTGTTAATTGTGTGTGTGTGTGTGTGGGTGTGGTTGGGCAGGCCCTGCACAAGCTGAAGAGGGAGCTCCGCAACAAGATGGAGCGCGAGATCGGCGAGCTGCAGCGCATCATCATCCAGAACGACGAGGACGACTACTTCCGTGACCTGGAGGCCGAGCGCCTGCGCAGCCGCCTGCAGATGGCCTCCTTCCAGTACAACACCAGCTGCCTGCACTGACCTCAGATCAGATCAGATCAACGCATCAGGACTGATCAGAGCAAGACTCCGATTCCTCACGGTTGATTGTAATGCATTGGACCTTGGGGTGTGTGTGTGTGTGTATATGTGTGTGTGTGTGGATTGTGTTGTCACTGGATCTAAATGGTACAGATAGGACAGTGAGCCTTGAGTTTGTTAAGGCTGAAGCAGGCTCCACACACACACTCATCTGTACACACGCGCACACACACCTGCCCTCCCCTCATACACACGTCTGCTGCTAACTCTGCTAACGCCACCTTTTTCCTTGACTCTTCCAACGGTTGTCCAGCATTAACTGAAACCTTTTTATTTTTTATTTATTGTGCTGTTGTTTTTAAGAAGAATTGTGATCTTTGAAAAGAAAAGAAAAAAGATTAGTCTGCATTTTGTACCGGTGTTGTCTTGTGTGTTGGGGGATGACTGAGCGTGCATGAGAACTTGTCTTCCTCAGGACACAGGAACACTGACCGATGCAACACAAATAATGTGTCACTAAAAAATTTAAAAACTTATTTAATTTTATTCATGCCTTTTAAAACAAACAAACGATATGCTGGATTGTTTTTCTCTCGTGTCTTGAACACTGTTGAAATATTCTGTAATGAACGAATGAATGATTTGAATGAACGGATTTTATTTATGAAACTGGTGTGGTGCAGTCTCTTGTTATAACGCGTGTGTGTGTATTTGTGTGTGGTGATTTTCAACCATCAGGGGGCGCCGTGCAGAAGGAGTTTAGTGTCCGTATTCCAAACCTGATCTGCTCCAAGACCAGTTGAGTGCAGCAGAACATGACTGGGCCACAAGTGAGGATGCTCAGCATTTCAACCCCAAGCTGAAGTGAGGACCTGTCGAGTTGTATACTAATAGTAGTTCCACCAATGAACAAAAAGTAGCTGAGGAGATATGGAATATTGTCTGGCAAGAGCAGTTTATCATTAATGTAGACTATTGCTGTATGTGTGATCCAGGTATTCAACGCCCAAGGTCTTATCTACTAAGCCTAAAACAAAATATTTAAGCCCATGATTGTAAAATAATTAGTAATTAAGATGGCTGTGACCAACACAAATTCCCATCATCATGGAAAACTGGAAGTCATGGAATTGTAAAATCGAATTTTCCAGAACTGGGGAAGTCTTGGAATTGGGTAAATGTATTGACTGTTTTGGTACAGTCATGAAATGTTGTCATACTAGAGTGTAGTAGGAGCTGGAGTAGCGCACGAGGTGTGTATTGAGTGATCGTCACAGAATTTAAACACCTTCACATGGTGGTAAGAACCATATAAGAAACATACAATGTGCTTTCTCCCCACCCAATTCATAATTTCAAGTCACATTTCATAATTGCGCTTGAACAATTTCTGTATACTTGTTGGTCGTGAGAGGTCATGATGACTGTCATTCAAGGTCATTGAGGTCAGTTTTGAAATGGTGTCAGTGAAAGAGGGTGGGGACACTGCTAAATACTGTGGGTGGGGGATGTGGAATTATGAACTGAAGATGCTTCACTAAAAACTCTTCCCAATCTTCCCAGAACAGAAATGTGAGGTCATCATTGTGTTCCCAGTGTTCTTGAGCACTAAAGCCTACACAGTTCCCTTTTCCAGTAATTGTGGTCAGTGGCACCTCTCACATCCTGGCCATTTATGTGTTTCTAGTAAACACACTAAAATGGTCAGATTCAAAGACTCAGGAGAGGCGGCCATGTTGCCCCCGTTCCTCCAGAATCAGGCCCACACCATGGCGAGAGAGGCATGACATCCAGAGGCATTTTTATTTCTCTGGAAATAGGACTTCAACCAGTCGCAGCCTTTTTTTTTTTACTGGAACCAGTGCTTTTAATGTGCTCCCCAAACCCCCTATCTGTAATCAATCCACATTTTTACCTCATGGATGATCTAAGGGCAGACCCGCAAAGCGGACCACAGTCCCCCTCCTGTCTGTATTTAACATAGTTGTATTTAGTAAGGCACTTTGCCTCTTACATAACGTAGGAATGTGGACAAACTGAGTCATCGCTCACTGGCAGTTGAAGAAAACGTGAGTCAGGTATTTCTGTCCTGGGGAGACATTGAGAAGTTATTAATGCAAATCAAAACATCCCAAGTCTGTCGTCTAGAATCCCAGCAGCGGACCTACTGCACTCTAGCTTGAAAGCCTGTGGCTTTGTTCACATCTTAGAAAGGCTTACTCCAACGTGCCTATCTAAACACAAAGTCCAGTCTTTAACCTCGGCGGAGAAAGGCCCAGTCCGACAACAAAAGCCAATGGAGTGTTAATTCTGCTCACTCTGTCCACCAGCGCACGTTTAGCCCCGATGTTCAGTGTTAAGACGACATGCCCGTCGGCCAAAGAAGGACACACAGAAACGGAGGCTGTTTATTAAACAGGTTTGCTGCCAGTTGCGAACAGCATGGACTTTATTGCTCATCTCTGCAGGGCTACAGGAGACTGGTTCTCCTCAATGGGACTTTATGTACAAGTGTGTGTGTGTGTGTGTGTGAGAGAGAGAAAGCATACAAAAACAGCCACGTGAGACTGACACACTGTAGTAATAAATACAAAATGAGTCCAATGGAAACCAAAATGATTAAAATACAAAAAAAAAAAAAAAAAAAGATTCAGATGGAACAGATGGCTTGACATGAAAGGGTTTTGTCGCTTTAAAACGAGTCCAGAACACATTTACATAAGCGCAGCAAAGGCCAACTTATCACACAACAAACACTCAAAAACAATAAAATTAAAAAAAGACTCATAGTGTGTTGCAATTCTAGCTAACTGCACCAGTTAGCCATTAGATAACAGATACATTTGCCATGCTACAGAGGACGCATTTGCATTACCCAAAAACTGACTTTTGATACGCAACAAAAAAAAAAAAGATCACCCAATCGGCGATGACGCACAATGAAGACTTTTCATGATTACGGCTAACTGTTAAAAGCACAAAAAGCTGTATGTGTGCATTGGACATGTTAATGTGTTATAGGAACTATACAAAAGTCAGTAAATATGGAAGTTGCCCTTTATTGCTGAGCAACTTAAGTCTCTGTGTGCAAAACATGTACTGTATGTATATAGGATGTTTTCCTCGCTTTTTTTTTTGCATTTTTCTTCTTTTTAAGATAAATTAAAAGTAAGTCTGGATCTGCATATGAACAATAATGTATACTGTACAAAGCACCATTTCATGATACTCAATTTGCACGATCAAGAGGCTGTAGCTCAACTCTAAAGAAGGCAAGAGGGGGAACACTGGGCTCTTCTTCTCTTCCTTCCTTCCAATGCAAAGATCAAGAACAGTCCATGGTCATCGATTGCTATAGACAGGCAGTTACAAAAGAACAAACCATAGGGGGCGCTGCAGAGAGATGAGAATGCAAATAAATAAAAGCAAAGTACAAAAAACCGTCCCTATACGTGCATGTGTGGGATTCTCGCGAGAACACACGCGTGGCGTTCTCGGGGCTGAACGTCGACCCCGTCTGGCCCGGCGTACTCGTCTCGGAAGCCCATGAGTGACCCGGGCCGTGGGCGGTGACGGCGTGAAATATGGGGGTTCAGTCTCGTCCAACACACTGGGACAGAGCAGGGTTTTGTTTTTTTTCTTCATTTAAGAGTCCACACCTGTTCCGTTGCCACGAAGAGTTTAAGGAGATGGGGCAAAAAAACAAAAAAATAAAAAATAGAAATTCAGTCCTCCGTGAACTTAGAAACAAGGCTGAGTTCTCCATGCATTCTCTATAGGGAGGGCATTGTCACAGGACACACGGGGCCACGCCCTTCACACACCAAGGAAGACATGCAACCAGAGCAGAAGACTCATTCTACCGTCATCACAAACAAGCTTCACACGAGCAAGACACCAAACATATCTCTAAAAGCCATCACCTGAGTATGTAGCGTGAGGTCTGTGTAATATACTAAGACAGAATAGACAAGCCATATACAAAATATATATGTATTTGTACATATATACTCTAAATGACTGGTATATATATAGACATAGATATATATCCAAGTATATTTCCAATGCAAGATAACAGGGAGAGATTCCGGCATCAGGTCGTATTTTTGAATGAATATGCGCATCTCCTGTCTGCCAAGTTTCTAAAGTGCTCAAGAGTTGCAAGGGGAAAAAAAACAACGAACAAAACAAAAAGAAAACACATTTCTGCCTTTTAAAACTGGGATGTCACATAGAAAAAAATATCACACACTCTTTAAAGAGAAGAGGCTTTTTCTATGTTGTTACAAAGGGGCGGGGGACTGATCATTTCCTAAAGCTGGTCAGAAGCCCTGCCCTTGAGTGTGGTTTATCTCTGCATAGTTGGGACCAACCTTCCAGCAGGGACCTTCAGCAACAGTCTGGCTAGCTTGCACAAAAAAGTGGTCACACTCATCCACAAACACACTCATCCACAAAGACACTCACACACACTCACACACACACACACATACACACCCACACACACTTTGATGAGGGGCTGCAAGGGGGTGGAGGAAGTCGAGAGGAAAACGCACATCTAATTTCGCTCCATTTGACATTTCATCTGGACCGACCTCTGACGGACGTCCACCACAGCTCATACTGGCTCATATAGTTTTGCAATACACATTCTCGCTCGCAACTTTTGGGGAGACAGCATGCCGTCACAACGCACAAGCTAAGCACAAGACTGCCAAAACGGCAGCATAAAACCCCATCCTGTGCCCGGACGACTCGAATCCCACACAAATCCAAAAAGAGAAGCATCGTTGTCAAACCTCGATGGCAGGCCTCGACAACTTTGTTGGATAGCAGCTACATTTGTCGACTGCAGACGCGCCACGGTCTTAAGCCCTTAGATCCTGCAGACGACAGCTCTGACTTTTACGGTCCAGCTTGTGTATCTCGGACTCTCATGTCATTGTTCTGGGGGGGGGGGGATCACCGGGCCACACTCGTCCCAACGCCACGACGACGGCGGCGCTGCTGCTTGGTCTCATTGTCAGCGCTGCAGAGGGAGCAGAGCTGAGCTAGGGCTTCAAACCTCTCTCAACCTTCACTCTGCACTCCCACTAAGACACACACCAACGTGGACTTGAGACCACATCATCTACAATGGCATTAAAAACAACCAGGGAAAAAAAAAAAAACAGAAATGAAAATATTATTTCCTCCTATGCAAGAAATTGGCAGATCTCAGTAGGACTTTGAGATTAGATACATGACGGGTCATGTTTTCTTTGGGCAAGAATGACGGCAGTATGGCTCCTCGGGCCTCTCTTGGACAGTGTGAACTTTTACTTTTCCATGTGTGTCTGTATATATATGTGTGTGTGTGTGTGTGTCTGTGTGTGTGTGTATATATATATATATGATGTCTGCAGAGGATGTGACATCATCTGGTCCTTAGCTGGACTGTGGTAGAGGCCGGTGGTGACACTGATAATGCCCCATGAGCTCATGTTCACCTCCCCGGCCAGGTCACACGGTGTGTGAGCGAGGACAACCGCACTGCACTGTGCACTGCGCGTGCACACACACACACACACACACGGCTTACAAGGACCAGGCTTATCTGAGGACCTGTCTGGGCAACCCTGCAGTCAGCAGGAGGGACTAATCACCGAGTTCACATGTAGTCCAAGACTGGCCACAATTACATATAGATGTGTGTGTGTGTGTGTGTGTGTGTATTTATGTGTATGTGTGTGTGTGTGTGTGTGTTTGTGTGTGTGTGTGTCTTTCTCTTCCCACCTTGATTTCTCGTAAGACTCTCGTAAGATCTATTCTCACACACAGACGCAAGACCTGGGCATATAGGTATAGATTTAGAGACGGTTTTAGATATTGCCCCCCTAAGACAACAACCGAAATAAAAAATACATTTCTAAATATATGTAACGGTACTTTCCCTTAAAAATAATTCCCACTAAAATATTTCAATTATCCAGGACAGACCAAAGACAAAACCAACAGAAAAAAAAAGCTTTAAAAAAAAAATTGTGATTCTTGCAGGTTTTCAAGGTTCAGAAATAAAAATCAAGTCTTTAGCAGCTAAGACATTTAAAAATAAAAAATGAAAAATCAACAGAAAAACATCATCTAAATATAGGAAGAACGGAGCAAACACTCCCATTCAAACACACACACACACACACGCACAAACAAAACAAAAACAAAAACAAAAACAAAAATACTAATAACTAAAAATAAAACCAGGTGGGTGAATAGGCGAGAGTGTTGCTGTGTGGTGAGCAGGTCCCTCTAATCTGGAAGGTGGCCACTGCTGGGCGGGGGGGCGGCCGAGGGGTCCGCTGGCTCCGTGGAAGGGGTCACTCTCGAGAACCAGACTGCCCTGTCCGTCCAGCTCTCTCTACCACCACCATCATCACCACCAGCACTCGCCCTTCCTGTCCATCGGTCTGCGTCTGTCTGTCTGTCCGTCTGTCTGTGTGTGTCGCTCTCTGGTTGGCCTGCTCTGGTCACTCCACGGCGAAGCCGCACGTCTCCTCGATGGCCGTCAGCAGCTTGTCGTACAGCTTGTCATAGTGCTCGTACGGGGGAATGTCGATGCGGTTGAAGCTGGAGGACGAGGATGAGGAGAGGAGGAGAAAGATGGAGGGAAGAGAGAAATGAGAGGAGGAGTGAGATGGAGGGAAGAGAGAAATGAGAGGAGGAGAAGAGAGGAGAGAAGAGAGAGACGAGAGGGCGGAGGTCAGGAGAGGAGGAGGGAGAGAGGAGGGAGAGAGGGCAGAACATTTACTAAAGCCATCTTTTTTCTGCTTGTGCTGACCACAACTCATTAGATTGACTTATTGCAACACACAGGGCATGCCAGGCTGTGACTGATTGCACACAGTTTCTTGTCTTGTGTCTCAGACATAACTAATGACTACAGGACAGCAGTATTGAAAATGTGTGATTTAAACAGATGACCATATTCACCACGGATGTTCTATTGTCCCAAAGCATATTTATCACTATATATTTTGACACTTGTCAAGAGGAAGAACGATGGTGGGTTTCAGGACATTTACATTAGGTCATATGGCCCAGACCTGCAGTACTACAGATATATGCACCGCTTGGACCAGCCAGTCAGGTTTACGCCCGTCCAGCAGACCAGATCTCACTGAAGGGAAGGTTACCATAACGTTGTGTCAGAGCCAACATGTGGTGTGTGTGTGAGTGTGTGTGTGTGTGTGTGTGTGTGTGTGTGTGAGAAAGGCAGACATGACTCACCAGGTATGGGCCTTGGGCAGGTTGTTGGTGTTCGCATCAATCTGATGGATGGTGAACTGCCTCGGTCCTGCAGCTCCTGGAGACGAAAGCACACACACACACAGACATAAACACCGCGACCATGGTCTCTGCCTTTCACTCAAACACACACCTCTGCTCCTCTTACTCGTATAGAACACACAGAATCATGCATCAACACAGACCTCAAACATCCGAACCCTCCGACGTCTCACACACACACACACACACACACACACACAGCTGATATTATATGGCTGGACAGTGTCCAGTCTCCTGAGCCTTCCACAAACATGTGAGCGTCTGTATATTTTCCCAGACGGACAGACATAGAAATATAGATGTATATGTCGCCTCCACTATGGTTTAAGAGAGCTGACCCACGCAGACCGTGACACACAGCACAGGCCCTCATTGTGCTCCCTGTGTGCGTGCGTGTTCCTGTGTGTGTGTGTGTGTGTGTGTGTGTGTGTGTGTGTGTGTGCCTGTGTGCGTGTGTGTGTGTGTGTGTCACCACAGGACAGTCAGACTGTCTGGGTTGCTCAGTGGAAAGCCACTGACCTCAACCACCACAGCTAAGTCCGAGTCACTGCAGGATAATCCTGGGATATCGATGTGCACGCAAACGGACACACACACACACACACACACGCACACACACACACTTTCTGTCTCCCTTAGGCAGCAGAGGGAGATGATGAGTGGAGTCCCAGTAAATCGTCTCACTCAGACAGTCAGACACTCAGCTGTGGCTTTGGGTCAAACTTACACACACACTCACCTTACACAACCCCGAAGACACAGACACACACACTCACCTTACACAACCCTGATGACAGACAGACACACACACACCTTATACAACCCCAAAGACAGACAGACAGACAGACAGACAGACACACCCTGCACAGCTAATAAGAACAGGTACATTCATTCTGCACAGACGCCATCCTTCACACATAGACAGTAGAGACATTCACGAAACGATCACACGCCCACATCAAAACATGCATTACGCTGCCACATCAAGATGTCATTCTTCATCAGTCCCAGGCCTTTAATGTGCACAAAACAAAGTCGCACCTAGACCACACACACACACACACACACACACACACACA